>NW_004955446.1:5319585-5414297 GCF_000276665.1 Chinchilla lanigera
CACAGTCATTGTTAAATGGCTACCACATTTGTGATAGTCTACTATAGAGCTACTGAGACAGAATAGGAATAGGCATGTTAAAGTTACACAAAATTCAGTGTTTTCACCTAAAGCCACATATAATTTTCTTTAAGAAAAACTCCTTAGAAAAGCATTTTTAATTTCTAAAATCATATACAAATGTGAGTTTGTTTCTATATTCTGCATGTGAAGACTATACAAATATTTCAAAAATTCTCAGTTGGTATGGGAGGTTTAAAACCAGTTAACTTATTAACTGAATGAATTGCAAGTAATAATATGCAACAGAAATCAAATGTCTAGTAATGTTCAAATTTTAGACTTTTATTTTTCTTTATTTAACAAATATCTAATGACTATATATTAAGAATTTTCATAAGTATATTTTGTCCACATTCCATTAAACTTTCTTAAGATGCAGTGAAAACAAAACTATCTTTCTCACTATCTTAGTCTTCTCAGGCTGCCATTAAAAATACAATATGTTGGGTGGTTTTTTTTCTTTTTGGTTTTGGTTTTTCTCCGGTACCAGGAACCGAACTCACGACCTTGCGCTTGCCAGGCAGGCGCTTTTTGCTGCTGAGCTAAATCCCCAGCCCCTTGTTGGGTGGTTTAAATAGTGTACATTTATTTTTTTTCAGATCTGGGTGCTGGGAGTTTAAAGTCAGGGTGCTAACACTGTCTGTCTCTGATGAAGACTTTCTTTCTTGTTTATAGGCAGCTGCCATCTCCCTGTGCTTGTACAGGAAAAAGAGGTTTTACTATGACCTTATCCTATGGGTTCATTTAACTCTATGTATCTACTTTTCTAAAAACAGAGTCATATTGAGGATTTGGTCTGTAGCATAAAAAATGTGGGAGGACACAATCCAAAAAATTCACAAAATGAAAATAATGTGTACGATGCTGTATAATAGGGATAGAGCCTGAACAGACCCCTAGTCCTTATTTTCCTCTAAGTCAAATTCTTTCACTTTTTTAGTGTTGTTTACATTTGCATGAAGCACTAGTTTAAAACTTATTCTTTGCATTTCTATATTATTTTAATTTAATATTTTTATATTTACTATTTTAGTCAAACAGTTCTGTATACTGGGTTTCTCAGATTGTTCTTTTTAGACTACCAGAATAACTTTTAGAGCTGGTCAAAATGTTAATGTGTGTATCTCACTTACATATGGAATCATAATCTCTGAACACATGAAACGGTTCCCAATGGTTTTAGTAAGATTCTGAGGAGCGAAACAGTTTGAGAACCATTGACTAAATCGCAATTGTCTGTGTAATCAAAATAGGAAGGCAGCTTCTGTGCTAGAGCAGAATTAGCATTTCCATAAAGACTGCAGCGTTTTAGTAGCTCAGTGAATCTATCCTGGGGACAAACACCATTTTCCCCCTAGAACTAGATTCTCTAAGGAAGTGTGCTATTTACATCATCACTTTTTTCATGAAGGAGTGGTACTCTTGATAGTGTGAAATTAAGGCTATTACCCTTGAATGTGCACAGAGCTTCCGGTGCACACCTGTCTCATTCTCTCATCTAACAAATGTGTATGTCTATAAATGCCTGTCGAGCAAACCAGATGCTTCTCCCTAGAGAATTCAAAAGAATTATGAGGAGCCAGAGACATCTGTCTTGAATACTTTGACTACACAATATCAAGATCTAAGATTATGTTTAATGGAATACTAGCATTGAATTCTTAAGGTGAATATGGTGAAAGATGGCGTCTTTCACTGCTGTAAGTTTGGCAGATGGCAAACAAGGGATGAGACAAGCTAAAACATGGGTTTTAAACTCAGACATCTTTTAATGAACAAATCTGTCTTTAAACCAGTAATAATGCTTGATTTTTTTCGTGTTTATCAAAATTTGCCTAAAGGTCCTAATCCTAAGAGATAAATAACCAAAAAGCTTTACCACCCAAATATGAGGCATTGATACAGAATTATGAAGCATAGGTGGAGTCCATAAAGCCAGGGCACTGCTGGTTTGAATGGCAGCCACTACACATCTGGGTGACTCATGGTGATCCTTATACTGTACTGCATATGAGACCTGAAGAAAAGGTGAAGCTTATATAGGTGGAGGGTAGAAAAGCAGATAACATGGTGTCAAGAATATGAGATCATCCATTAATTAAGAATCTTTTGGTTAATATAATGGAATCCATGGGTAGCTATCTCAATTTTAAGAAAGATGTTACTTTCAAAAATGGCATATGTACTTTACAATTTTGTACATTCAGATGTACTATTTTCTTAGCCTAAGGCATCCATATACATTTGCAGAAGCTTGGGAAATGGAAGTAGATTTGGAAAATTACAGAAGGAAGGCAAAGAATGAGAAAGAATTTGACATTCAAAATAATACTTTGCTGTAGACCATCTCACTTGAAAATGAGGAAACTTTTCAAGAAAGGACTTTCTAACTTTTTACATTTTCATTTAATGCATTGATACCAAAATGAAATCACTTTATGTAAGGGATATTCGGGGTAGACAGATATAGTAAGTAAAAAGAGAGCTTACTTCTTTCAGCTCTGGTGATTACAGAGAGAAGAAGCTGACAGAAATTTAGTAATACATGGTAAGGAAATAGACAATGTATCCCGTTATGTACTGCTGTGGAATAAATTGAAGAAGACCCAGAGGATAGAGTTACTTTTTTTTTTTTACCAGGACCACTGACTTCTGTTTGTTGCTGAGGGATATAATTCTACAGAGTACCTTGTAATTTGAGTTCTATATATCCTTACCTCAACATTTGCAATTTCTTCCTAAATATGTAACTCTATTTAGAATGTCTTATTTGTGTTTAGTTACCAAACAAAATGTTGTGTTAATATATGAACAAAGCACTGATTGCCCTGAAAATCATGGGTCATATTTTAAAACCACCCTCTCCAGTTTTTTTAAATACTACAAACTTTATGGAAAATTCTACCATTTGTTTCTAATGTGCCACATTATTGTAGAGGCTAAATGGAATCAAAGAAATAATATGGAATTTAAGTAAAAACCATTGTACGGAATGAACTTGCAATTGTGTCCCATTTTCTTATTCATTGGTTACAGAAAATAAACAATGTTGAAATTATCCTTTTGTTTCTAATAAGATTATCTTTGCAGGACTAATGAAAATATTAAAGATAATATATGCAAAGAGCCTGCCTTAACTGCTCTTCTGGTTGCTAGCACAAAATACCTCACACCCACAAATTAAATTAGAAAAGGTTTATATCAGCTCACAGTTTATAGCGGTTTGAGTCCATAGCAGGCTCCAAGGCAGGGTGAAATGCCAGCCAGACATCACAGAGGAGAAATAGTTCATGGTGTCAGGCAGAGGACTGTATCAGTGGCAAGCAGCAGCAGCAGTGAAGCAAGCCTCCCTTTCCTTTTTATTCGATCCAGGCTATAAACCTTTTAGATGGTGCCACGCACGTTCAGGGTGGAGCTTTCCATTATCCGCTCTAAGACCTATGCTAAACCAATCAGTGGACTAATTTGGTACCACACACTCTTGATTCCAGTATCACATACTCTAGAACCAACTCCAAAAAGCCCCACCAAAAGCACATGAGGCTTGGTAAGGGTGGGGGATCTAGAAGCAAACCATAACAGAGCCTAACCATGATATTCATTCAATTATTGGAAAATTGTTTTACTACTGTAGCTACCTTAACATTATATGAATAAGCTTACTTATTATCTTTTTTTCATTAATATCTGCCAATCAAGGAAAAGGAAGTTGCAAGTAGAAATTTAAAATTTCAATCATTAGGCAACCTAGACATCTTATAGCCTCATTAAAATTATAGACAAAAATCATTCATAGCCCACTTGTTGTAAAAGCCAACTCTTGTATTTTATGAACTCTCGTTAACAATATGTCATGAAATCATAATAATTAAATTGGACTGGGCCTCACACCAGAACTTGGATTTTTAAAATCATATTGTATGATGAAAACAGTTTCCACAAGATCCTAATTATTATTTTATATTAAGACTTCCTACTATTAATTAAATGGTGCACCAGGGGATTAAAACAGCTGAGGGTTTTCCCCACTTACTAAGACAAATCCTTTAGGATCTAATTATGTAGTAATAGTAAAATTTGAGTGAGTTGATAAGACCTTGAATTTTAGTGAAGCGATATTTTAATGTAATTATTTTAATTTTAATGACAGATTTACCTAACTATGATACTAGTTTTGTTACTAGCATATACTAAGATTATCTGATATCTGACTGATTTAATTTTTAAAAGGTTCAAGACTACAGTAGGCTCTCTCAGTGTTGTATGGGGCTTATTTCTATGTATTTATTTAGAATATAGCATTACATATCTTGTACTGTCTAAACAGTCCTGCTAAGTTCAATCACTACAAAGACCCAAAAGGAACATTTGAATAAATGAATTAAAGTCATGAAATTTTCTTTAGTTTTTGAGCTATAGGATATAGATAATCCAGAAGGATTAAGAAACTTAGTGAAAATACAGTCACTTAATGGTAAATACATTTCCACAGCATCACTGTGCTTAAAGATGGTTAAAATGAAAACATGATACATATGTATAGAGATAGATAGATAGATAGATAGATAGATAGATAGAGATATATATTATATGCATTATGTCAAATTCTTACCATGGTGCAATAAGTATGATATTACTTCCACACACTATATTCAAGAAAAATGCTTAGATGCAAGAAAACACATTATAAATGCCTAAGTAGGATTTTAATCCAAATTTGCCTGGTTCCAGATGCTGTTTATTTAAGCTTGTATTCTTATGTAAGATTTTGTTACTTAGAAGCCTAAGAAACTCTGAAGAGAAATAATTGTAAATTGAATTAAATTGTTATTTGCCTTTAGCTGTATATTTTATTACTATGGAAAATATACATAATAGCATAGAGTAGATAGTTTCTTAATCATTTCATCCATTAAGAAACTAGAAGGATTTTTAAAATTATAATTTATTTCCTCTCTTGCCTGGTATAAAACTGAGGTAAGCCCATAGAAGTGAATTAAAATTTTCCCAAGCCCTAATTTTGATAAATGGTGGAGCTAGTACTTAATCCCAATCTTCTCCCTTTAAGTAGAATATTTCCCCTAGATACTAGATAATTTGGAAATAAAATATTCAAAAATCCTTCTCATATGAATAAATTACATTTTGCTACATATGTTCTTCACATTAAACCACCACCTATTTACATATTTATTAAATTCATAGACATAAATTTTCTTCTGATTTAAAGTTTTATCACAACACCCTCTTTTGAATTTATAATTTTAGGTATAAAATATATCAAACATACAGAAAAGTAGAGAATTACATAGAAATTGTCTGTCTACCCATTAAAGAGAATAAACATACTGACATAATGTCCATCTTCTTTTTTGTATTGCTACACAATTCAGACCATATACATTAGCCTTTTAACTTCCTTTTTTCCCAACTGAGACTATCATAAAGTTCACATACAGCTCATTTATACATTTTCAATGTAATATTCTGTTTTATAAATGAACCACTTTTTATGTATAGCCCTACTGGAAACAATATTTTGTTCTCAGTGTTTCCAAACTTGGATTTAAAAAAAAAGATGGTACCAAAAAAAAGCAGAATCAAAACACCTTGGATATTATATGTATATAGGAGTTCCCATAGGATAGATACTAGAAGATATGGTCCTGGATTAAAGATGAATATCTTAAAATATAATAGTTATGGCTTCATATTTTCTAGGTAGAAACAAATTTAGACTGTTGCAAATATTGTATAAATTCCTTTTTTTTAAAAACAATACTTGGTGTCATTACACTTTTGATGGTTGCATATTTATAGATATGAATAATATTTTTATTGTTTTAATTCTAATGTTTTTGACTTCTAGTAAGGTTACAGAGTTTTGTCACATTTATAATTTTCTTTAGATTTTTACTTTGTTAATTGATTCTTTCATCTGTTTCCACAGATTTTGTTGACACTGGATTATTGTTCTGTATCTGATTTTGAGTGTTTCTTCAGATGGTCAACTTAATAATCATTTGTCAGTTATAAAATGCAAATATCCCTCAAATCTGTGCAGTGTTTTTCTTTCAGATTGTCAACAGAGACATTTCTAATTTTATTCTTCTCAAATTTGTCAGTCTCCTACGTTAGAACATTTACCCTATGTCTTGCTTAACAAATTGTATTTTACTCCACTGACAAAATATTCTTCATTTTTTATTTCAAGTGTTTTATATATTTTATTTCTGCTTTTAGGTTTTGATTATATGTATATTAACATTTTTGCATACGCATGTATCATTTTCTGAATACTACTTGATTCAACTAACTTCAACTGACTTATTATCAATATGATATGGAGTTGGACAACAAACTATGGTGCATGTTTAAATTTTAAAAATTAATAAAGGGTACATTGATATTAATCTTCATCAAAATACTAGCCCTTCATTGAACATGGTTATCCTGTGGTTTTTGCTTTCTGAAGCAGTTGTTTTTCCTATTTTTAGTTGTGCTTGCATGGTCATCTCCATGTCCTGAATCAATTCAAAACATTTCCTCTCACAGTCATTTTGTCTTTGGGGAAGAAACAGAGCTCTCAGGGTGTCAGATTCAGTGAATCAGGTAGATGAGGCCACACCATGATGCTTTCACATACTTACGTTTTACTTGGATGGCCCTAAAACAGCAGGATTCACGGAGGGTTTTTTTTGTTTTGTTTATATTTAGTCATGCTTCATAACGACACTAGCAAAGGAGGACTTTTGGAACTCCTTCAAAAAGTCTCCAGAATAATGGGATAGCTGTGCTTAAAGCAAGTGGGGATATTTGGAGGTTGATTCCTGGCAATGTGACTTTTACTGTGATATTTTTTCAATTGAAACAACCACCATATATTGCGATCACACCTCATACCTATATGTATAGCTTAGATCTATATCTGGATTCTATTTTATCATTACAATATTAGATACCTATGGAAATAACAGAGGCTCCCACATACAAATACCATAGAGTCCTACTTACTTTAAGTGAAGTCTGTATGTCTATAAGGGAATACCTTTACTTATTATTTTACAGCTAATATGAGGCATTTGATTTGAGAAAAGACAAATGTAGCCAACACTTAGATAATTATAATACATTTCAAATGCTGTAAAAGTTAACTATTGCATCAATAAGGTGATATAAAAAATCACCCAAAACTATTTTTATTCATATGTTTTAAATTCAGCAGATCTAATCTGGACACAAATGGGTTTTGATAGAAACTGCAGGTTATTATGTACATCTCACCTAGGTAACTGTTTTATACCTTCTTATATGAGTGGAGAAAACACACGAATCAAGGTGAACTTCCCAAAACCATTCAGATTCTCTTCCAACAGCATATCAGAGAAAATCTCATTTGTCAACTCTAATTACATTGATGAGCCCAAGATCAATTTGCACTGAGGTACACACTACATGTTGTGGAAAAATTTGCCAATTTGTAAGGCAAAAGACAATGATCAGAAGGAACAAATAATTAAGACTAATAATATAATGTAAAACATTCCGTCTTCTTTATCATATGCTTTATTTTTTTTTCTATAACAACAAAACAAACATAAAATCCCACTCTATAACTTCTATAAATTTCATCTAATTATGGCATCAAGCTTGTTCAAGTCATAGAAATTTACATCAGAGAGAGTTTATTTGCTCCAGTACAGCTAACTCATAATAATGGAACAGGAAAAAACAAACACTTCTATTTCACAAAGGAAAAACTAAGGTTAGCAAAGCAGTCACTCATTTATAGACTATTTTCAAAGCAGCAAAGCAGTCACTCATTTATAGACTATTTTCCTCCTACTTTGTATGTAAGAAATAATCCTTTGATTGAGTATAGCTGTAGTCTCAACGTCTAATTTTTAATACTTTTATTTTATCATTATACTAGCAATAGCCTTAACCTTTTAAACAAAATTTGGTCTCAGAATGGAAAATTGTTTTCTTTTAATCAAACATTTTTAACAATTTATATGCATATATTTGTAGAAAAAATTCACTGGGTAGAATTCTATGACTAAAAATATTCTGCATTTTCAGCCATCTTGGAAAGTACTATGTATGATATATTCTAAAACGTATTGATTTTTTAGTCAGTGAGAATTAACCTCCAACTGAAATTAGTACTAACTTATTATAAAGTATGTGGAATAAATCCTTTCTGAATACTTTTTATGTTTTCTCACCAATATGAAGTTTTTGAATGCTACTTAACCAAAACCAGAATTCCTTCTCTATTTATAGATCCACACATAGCTCATTTAAAAAAAGATCTTCTTTTATAATTTATGAAAGCATAGTGTAAAAATTAGAAGCCTGTGGTGAAATAAGCTATTTGAATAAATAATGTGTATTAATTTAATCTTGCCCTACTGCTGGTTAGATTATATGAAAAACCAATAGGTTTTCTATTTAGGTTGAAATTAATAATGCATGGTGATGTTGAAACCATAATTCCTATGTTCTTAATTTAATTTTGTATGAAGTGTCATATTATATAGTACATATCCAAAGTAATATTTACTTCTCTATGAAGAATATTCCTGATAACACTTTGGAGCTACTAAGCAAGGTTATGAAAATTTTAATTTAATACCTCACCAAACAAAAACTTTTTCCCAGTAAACTTTGCTAGAAAACCATAAAATTTTTACCTCATGAAAATTGTTCTTCTGCCTCATATCTGGTGTTTCTCTCTGCTAAGGACATGAGGATTCTCAGGACGTTGGCGTATACTTCCACAGCCAGGTCTGGATTGGGGGAATGTGCTGTAGAGCAGAGCTGAAGATGGCAATCAGCCCAACAGACACTTACCATGCTGTAACCCTGTACATAGGTGTAAATACTGTGCTTATCAATGAAGGATATTTAGACTATTCGGTTTTGAATATCAAAACAGGACAAGAAGCCAGGAATTAAAGGATAGTTACACAGTGGGAAAAGAAAGCTTTAGCCAATAGAATTGCACCAGATATGAAAATAACCACTATTTTACATCAGATTATGTTTACAGACTCACTACCGAACTAACAACTGGTTAATTCTGAGGATATTGTTTGTATTTTAAGATGTAAAGTGTGAATTAAACCTAAATTTTTATTGAAATAACTTTAAAAACACGTCAGAATTTAAAGTTTTTCTGATCCTATATCTTACATTTGAGAATTTCTTCTGAATTGCCTTGATCACTAACATATATAAGAAAACTATTGGTTTCTGTGTTGAAATTATAGTGAAAACTGGAATATAAAAAATAAAAAGAATAAATTTTAATCACACAGTTTACTCTGTTTTTCTCTTAAGATAGTTTCTAGTGATCTGAAAAGTACCAGGAGCAAGAGCATTTAAGTAGTAATTTTTCAGAGCCTCTCACCAGCAAGTTCTTACAGATTCACAATCTGGACAAGTCAGCAGGTTTTTCAGCAGCAGACTTTGATTCAAGGATCAGCTCTGTCTTAATGTTTTTATCTATTCCAAGCACACTTCAGGCAAAATTATTATTAGTAAAGACTATATTCTATGCTGTATTGCAGTAGTAGAAGTTCCTGGAGGAAGATTAATATCTTTTTAGGTCTGATTGAATTTCATGATATCTCTGACTTTATGTGAGAGCATACCTAAAATAATTGTACTACTAATTTCTATTAGTTCATTGAAAGGAACAGTTATTGCTTATATTCTTTGATCAATTTTGCATGCCTCATGCAACTACTTTGAAGGTAACAATATGCTGTATAATAACCGTTGTTAATTTCTTGTTATCTTGTTTTGAAATTCTGTATTGTTTTTATGATTTTTTCTGTCTTTACAATAAAAAAGAAATAAATCAAAAATACATACAGTTAAGTCTCATTTTCAATGTTTTTTTCTCGTGTAACTATGTTCACAGTAAATACCTTTCATTAGATATAGACTCTAACCTGACTACTTGACTATATCCTTTCTGGTTATAGGAAATATTTTCATATATGACTCTTAAACTTTTGTACTTTAAAACATGAATAGGGAGCCAAGTTATCCTCCCTCAGTTTCTCCACAATAACTGTGTCTATACTTCTAATAAAAGCACATGTTAGTTTTCCTTGATCTACAAATTGATACATGGCCCTCATTCTAGAGGAGTTATTTTCCATCTTCATGGCACAAATGCACTTTCTTATTAAGAGAAAATCCAGATGGATAAAATGCTTAAGGATAAAATAACAGCAGCTATATCTTTCAGTGTCTTTACTAAAGAGTCTACAAATTGTCATTTTGTAAAAAAAAAAAAAATGAGTAATAAATGGATAAGGTGGTGACTAAAAATAGGTGTGTGCACCCATCCTAGAACTAGAATTTCTTTTATGGGTGGATCTTTGCCTAAGGAAATACCTAGGAATCTTTTGGAATGTAGAATATTTAATTCTGAGGAGTAGATTATTTAGTGACAAGGAAAGAGAGGTGATACTCAAAAAGCTCTTCATTTGAAGTAGAAGGAATTTTGCAAATACAGACTAAATAACTGGTAAGAGGTCCGAGATAGCATAGACTTTGAGTCTATTAATAAACCAAAGTAAAATTTGGCCAAGAAAAACCTTTTCAGAACTGATAAGGTCAAAATAATCAAATGTTATAAATATTAACTTTTAAATAAATTCCTGGCATATTAATTATGTAGCTGCTTTTGGTCTTCTCAAATTATAAGCCGACTAGGCCAGGGATTTAGCTCAGTGGTACAAGTGCCTGCTTGGCAAACACAAGGAATTCCTGGTACAAAAAAAAAAAATTAAGCCAACAGCAGTATATAATTTCTATAATGTATTTCTATAACAATTATTTTGTTGAGCATATACCATGAATCCAGTAGTACACTAGGCACTTTATTGACTCATTAATTTTTTTATTTTAAAGAGAAAAATCAAAACAATGATACAAAATTTCAAAACAAGATAGTAGGAGAGTAGCAATGATTAGTACATTGCTTATTGTTATCTTCAAAGTAGTTGCTCTGTTAGAAGACATAGGCATGAAAACTTGATCAAATGATATAAACACAAAACTTTCTTTTCAATGAACTAATAGGAATTAATAGTATAACTATCTTAATTATCATATATACATATACATAATATATATGTATATACACATATACTGTGTTGGTTTGGGGGATATTTTTGCAAGGGGGAACAATATAATACAGGACATGTATTTTATAAGATTATTTATAATAGTCACACAAAGAATGGTATACAAAAGAGTGCAGGAAGTCTGTCCACACACTAAGACCAAGGATTCCAGCTAAGGGCCAGGACCCCACGACTGTGTCCCACATGAGTCCAGCTTAAGACCTAGAGCTCATAACAGTGCCTCCCTGAATCCAGCTGGAGGCCCAGAGCCCATAACAATATCTCATGCAGGCCTTGTTCACGCTGTGAAGGCCCAAAGGTCAGTGGTGGAATCTAGGAAGTCTGTGACAGCGGGATGAAGGATCTGTGCTAGCAGGCTGAGAGATCTGCACTGGAGCCAAGAAGCGATGCTTAAACGAAGAACCAGAGCTCCTCTGAAAGGTACCACAGCCATCCTCAGCAAGTGATCTCCTGAGCTCCTCCGATGATCAAGGTGGCCAAGTTCCCATTAGGGAAGCCAATGCAGCAAGCTTTTTCAGGAGCCTGAGCTGTGCACCTTCTTCCCCTCTGGAGCCAGGTAGCAATGCTCAGAGTGAGGACCAGAGCTTCCCAAAGTAAACCAAAGTCATTCTCAGTGCCAGTGAGGTCCCGAGCTCCTTGGAGGATGAAAACAGCCACGTTCATCAGGAAAGCCAGCATGACAAGCTCCTCTAAAAATCCAACAGCTCCTTACATCTTCCACCAGCTCCCAACAGCCTTTCTCTGCTCCCAACAGCCTCTTCTTCTCCAGTGCTGCCTCATATGCTGCTGGCAACAATCCCCAGGTGGGCCTCCCACACCCAGAACCATGCTTACTCAGTTCAGCTGGGGGTTATAAGTTGACCACCAGTTACCAATCCACTATATATACATATATGCATATGTACAAAACAGGGTCAGAGTCATTCCCGCTTAAACACAATGCAGATTTGTCAGAACAGTGGGAAGCAGGCAGTGATTTGGAAATTCTAGAGGGTTGTCACCAGAGTAAAAAAGCATCAGAAGCATACATGAATAGTGGAAATGACTCAAAAATAATCATAAAACAATTCTTACTTCCCTCTACTAAAAATCCTAGAAGCAGGTGCCCTTAAAAGGGTGAAGATGGAAATATATAAATATGAGTTAAATATAGGGGTAAAAACTGAACTAAATGGAATCCAAAGAGATTAAGTTCATCCTTTTAAAAACATATCATTTTTTCTTCTGACTTCTACAGTATTGTTTTGGACAGTTCCTTAACAATTGCTTAGACTTTGGGAAAGTCTCCTTGAGTTTGCTTCTTAACTTTTCTAGTTACTAATTTTTTAGCCTTGAGCACATACTTCCTTCCTTCCACCTTATTTTCCTCTTCCAAAAATTAAGTGTAAAAATAGCTTCTTCTTTAACTTGTTCTAAACATGCAATGGAAGTATGTATAAGAAATACCTATTTCCAAGGTAGAGCTATTCTCTGAAACATATATCAACATTTTCCAGGACAAATCTGTGGATCTCCTTATGAGAAATACATGGTGTAATGAATTGTGAGGCCACTTTATTATCTTCCCCAAACAACCCAGACTCAGTTGACTTTTTCTTACTCTTGCTTTGGTAGGTAAGATACAACTTGCCCTCAAACTGACCTATGACCCTTCTAGTTGCTGTAGGTAAATTAAAAGAAAAGTTTGAAGGGACAAAACAACAACAACCAAAAAAACCTTTCTGTAGCAATTAAATAATTTATAAGGTAGTAGTCAGAAATAGATAGAACCTTCAACTGTATGTATAGCTTCTCAAACAGATTAAATACAAATATAAAAATTAGTATATTAATATCAATGCATTGCAGTCATGTAATCCCCAGATACCATTCAACTTTTCCCATAGCTCTAAAAATGATTCCTTTCAGTTTTCTTTAGGTATAACTGGCATAAATTAAACTACAGATAGTTAAAATATACAACCTAATATATTTTAACATACAGAAACATTTAAAAAACCATCACCATAACCATGGTACATTTGTCTATACCTCTTTGCAGTTCCATACTTTTCCTTTACATGTAGTGACTCTTTATACAAGGCCCAAAAGTTTCTCACCTCTTTATAATCTCTCACTCTGGCATTCCCCAACCCTTATGAGCTTTAAATCCACCCTGAAGGTCCACTGGTTTGCTTTAAGACACAATGAAATGGCTTTCAAATACCCATAATTTCATATAAATGGAATCATTTTGGTCTTGTTCTTTTTTTTCTCAGGAAATGTTTTGAAATGTCTCCCTGTAGTCGTATGGAATCAATAATGTGTAGTGATATTACCTTCTATGGATGTATTGCAATTTTTTTTGACATTTGTGTGCTTAGTATTTAATTCATTTACAGGTTTGAGCTATTACAAATAAAGCTGACATGAGCACTGATATGAATGTATTTGTATGAAAATCTGCTTTCAGTTATTTTAAAATGGCTAAATTAGAATGATAGGTGATATTTAATTTTAAGAAAATGCAAACCTGGTGTGGTGGCGGAAAGGTGAAGGATGACAAATTTGAGCTCAGCCTGAGTAGTTTAGTAACTTAGTAATTCCCTGTCTCAAAAACTTTTTCAAAATCGTGAAGGTGTAAGCCAATGCAAAGGCCTTGGGTTCATTTGCCAGTACTACTCTCTCCCGACAAAATCCAGTTTTTTGAAGTCATCATATTATTTTCCTCTTCCACTATCAGTTTAAGCAAGGCCCACTTCTTCTGAATCCTCACTAAAACTCCATATGGTCAGTATATTATGTTTGCTAATAATGAGGAGAATTTTTATTGTGTACTTGTCATATCTTTTTTTGTGTGAAATTTCTGTTCAAGTGATTTTTCCTATGGTCAATTGTATTATTTTCTTAATATTGATGTTTGAGAGTTCTTTATAAATTTTGATATAAATGTTTTTTATTAAATATATGATTTGCGGATATTTTCTCCCAGTCTGTATCTTCTTTTCAGTGTCTTCACAGAACTTTAAATTTTGAAGGAACTACAGATCTTCAGTTTGTTCTTTTGTGAATCATACTATAGGTGATTTATCAATTAAATCTTTACATAAAAGTTTGTCCAGATATTTTTCTCATGTCTAAATGGTTTCTTCTAGCATATCTATAGTTTATGTTTTTAAATTTAAATCTGTAATCTATTTTGAGTTAGAGTTTATATATGTTATTAGGAAGGAATCAATACACATTTAAAAATATATAAATAATATTTAGTTTTGTTCATTTGTTGAACATACTATCATCTGTACATTGAAGTACCTTTGTAATATTGTGAAATTCAATTTTCCATACTATATCTGTATTCTCTATAAGTTTTTTGATGTAATTTTTTAAATCTCAAAAACAGTACTGCTTTGTTATTTTATAGGTCAAAAAACAAGGAATGTTAATCCTTCAACTTGGTCCTTCCTCAAGGGTATACAGACTGTTCTAGGCCCTTTGACCCACACATTTTAGAAATCAATTTACCAGTTTCTATCAGAAAAGCCTATTGGGATTTTGACTGGATTTGACTGTTGAATCTAAGATCTCTTGGAGGAGATTTTAAATTTGACCAATATCGAATCTTCCAAGTTTTGATCACTGTATGTCTCTCTTAGTTTTATATTTCTAAATTTCTCTCAGAGATACTTAACATTTTTACATATAGTATTTGTCATCTATCCTTAAGTACTTCATGATTTTTAGTGTGATCATGAGTGTTATTTTTATTTCATTCTATGTTATTTCTTGCTAATATAGAGAAATCAATTTCTGTTTTTACATTGACCTTGTATCCCACATTATTTTAATCACTTACTAGTTCTTGTAGCTTTTTTACTTCAGTACATTTTCTAGGTAGATAATTTTGTCATCTTTGAATATGTTTGCTTTTATGTCATTTATCATATAGATTTCTTTTTTATCTTTTTTCTTGCTTTCAGACACTAGTTAGATCTCCCTGTATGATGCTGAATAGAATTCCACTCTTGCATGAATAGCCTCAACTTGTCCTCAATTATAGGGCAAAGGCATTTCTTTTCACCACTGAATTTTATATCAGCTATAGGTTTTTGTAGATGTTTTTTGTCAAGTTGAGGAAGTTTCTTTCTATTCCAAGTTTGTTAAGAGTTTTTAACAGAATGGTGAATTTTGTCATACACATTTTTCTGTATATATTGAGATAATCATATAGTTTTCTTTTCTAATTTGCTAACATGGTGAACCACAAATAATACTCAAATATTAAACTAATTTTATATTCTTGGAGTAAACTCCACAAAGCTATGGTATATTATATTTATATACTGTTAGATCTATTTTTCCAAAAATCTAATTAGAACAACTGCTTCTATATTCATGAGAGATACTGTTGATTTTTCCTTCTTTTAATATCATTGGTTTTTATATCAGCATGAGACAGGCCTCCTAGAATGCCTGAAAAATAATCATTTCTTTTCAGTTTTCTAAAAACAGTTTGTGTAGTACGGCTGTAGTAATTCAGTGGTGAAGCTTTCTGGACCTGTAATTTACTGTGTAGCAATTAGTTTTTTACCTACAAGTCCATTTTCTTTTATAGAAGTGTAGCTCTTAATTGCAACTATTTATTCTGAATGAAATGTATTAATGTCTTTCAAAGAATTTATTTCTCCTGACATTGAATGACCTGAAATAACATTTAGCATTTAGTATATAGCACTTTATTATTATTCCTTTAGTATCTGAATAATCTAGTGATTCTTTGTGATCAGTCTTGCTATAATTTATCATTTATTCTCTCAAATTCTTTATTTTGGTTTAATTGATTTTTCTTTGGGAGTGGTGATTTTGTACTGAAGAGTTTTATTTTCTACTTATTTTTATATTACCTTTGTCCTTCTTTTCTAGTTTCTTAAGTTGTGATTTGAGACTTTTTCTCTTTTCTAGTACAAGCACTTAATTCTACACAGTAAACCATAATATTCCTTTAGTGGCATCCCACCATTTTCACTATTCAAAAAACTTCCTTTGATTTCTGTTTGGTCTCTATGTTATGTAGATATGTGTTATTTTATTTTCATATATTTGGAGATTTTCCAGTAACCCTTTTCCTAAGTTCAGTGCCATTTTAATATATATATTTTTTCTAGACAGGATCTTAGTAAGCTGTTGAGTTGTCCAGGCTGCACTCAAACTTGAAATACTCTTGCTCAGCCTTCCAGATACTGGGGTCACAAGTGCATGCAATCATGCTGGGCTCAAAGAACGTATTTATTATGACTTAGAAAATGTTTTTTCAGACTTTATTTTGTGACCACAATGTGCTCCAGCTTGATAGATATTTCTTATGCTTTTAAGAGCCATATGTTCTGCTGATACCTCCTTGGATAGTTCTATACCTTAATGAGGTGAATAAAGTTGATCTATTCTGTACCATTACCAAATTGCTTAGCACTGTTCTATAAATTTTTGAGAGAATACTATCAAATTCTCTCACTATAATTGTGTGCTTGTCTATACCTCTTTCCAAATCTATACTTTTGCTTACGCATTTTGAGACTGCCTTTTCAGCTACGTGAACATTTGTGATTCTTGTATCATCTTAATAAAGTGACTGCCTTATTATTATAAAATAATCCTGTCCTTGCTATGCTATATTACTCCAAATTGATGCTCATCCCAGTTCATGAGATCTTCTATCTTCCATTAGGATGCTATTGAATAGATACCTTCTACTGAAAGAATCCTATTTCTCTTGCAGTCTGATAGCCACACCAAGCCAATAGCCTCCCTCCCCTCTAATCCCTACCCTAACTAGGACGCCACCATAAATGTCTTTCTCCTAGCCCTTCTTGGGAATTCAAAAGTCCCTGAAATACCTTGCTACATACATTCCTTATAGTACTCTTGTCCAAAAGCCGCCTGGGATAACTTTCTTGCATAAATTCTTTCTTAACTATGCTTGGGCACCCTCTTCCCTGAATCAGGCTTACCCACTGAAGTACATCTGTCATATCTCTAGGGATTCCACACTATGCACCCACATTCCACTAACCACACAGACACCTCTGTAACCCTGTTGTTTTGACTTCCTTTCCTTGGCTATATATCTCCTGTGTCCCTATTCCAGTTCCATGTCTCCTTTGCTGAATACTAATTTTAATGGCTTTTGAATAGAGTCATTTAGGAAGACAAGAGGAAGATTTAGAATGGCTTTTACACAGGACTAATTTCCTTCTCAGATTTAATTCTAGACAAAAGATAAAAGATTTTAAAATTATCTCTCTGTGTGTATGTATGTAAGATTTTAAATACATAGCAAACAACCAGCTCAAATGCTCCTATTTTGAAAGCAAAGAAAAAGTTGTTGAACAATAGTGAGTTCCAGGGTGAAACAATAATCCAGTGATGATGTTAAGCATTGGACTGAGAAAAAGTAAAGCTAGAAATAACATAGAAAACTTAACCTTTTCAGGTCCATTGGAATGTTTATCAGTGAAAGACGGTGAATCATGAAAATAACTTGGGCCAAGCCTAAATTTTTGTTATTTTGTTATCTTTGTTGTCAGTATTGTTTTACATGAAATTTTTATTGACTATTTTATAATCATACATATAATGATGACATTTATGTGAGGAGTTGTTGCATCTACATTACACACCGTAATTCTTTTTTGTGCCTACCCTTCACAAAAGACTCTGCTCCTTCCATTTATTGACCACTTTCCCATTTACAAAAGGTCTACTTCAGTGCTTTTCCTGGCAATTCTTTATTTTTATTCTCTTTACATCCCTTCCCTTCTCCCTCTACCTCATTTCCCTTCCCATTTGAGAAAGATAACCCTACTTTCTATCATGGTAGGCAGCTAAATTGGGTAGAAAGTAACATGCAGTCCGAAAGAGACTGGGCTGTCAAGGAAGTCAGCAGAAAAAAATAAAGACAGAATTGTCACTGGAGGTGCATCTGAAGAAGTCCAGGCATCCAGGTAGTCCAGACAGGCATTAGTCACCCAAAGTAGTACACAAAGCTTTCGTCTCATCCCTTCCCAAAAGTGCCTTCGTTGTTTTCATATACTCTTCCTATCCTTGACCCATTTCCCTATTGGACCAATGACAGCTAAGCAGTTATGCTTGTAATCCTAGATAGATGGCCATTTGACCCAAATTGTACCCAGGTTGTGACTTTGCTGTAAAAATTATCCCCAACAAAGGAGCTTGGTTGAAATCACTTTCAGGGAGGCCTCCTGTCTCTCAGGAGCATTTGCTACTCCCAAATAAACCTTTCCTACTCTACTTCCTTTGTCCTTGGAAATTCTTCAATTTCAAGAGACATGAACTCAGTATATTTGACATCTAGGAAGTAGGAAGTTACATTTTCCACTTTATCACTATTATCTTTTACTTTGCTCTTTATATGTTGAGTGTCTTATATAAGAGAAGCCATGCAATCTTTAAATTGAAGTCTAACTTACTTCACTAAATATTATGGTCTCAAGATATATCCATTTTCCTACAAATAACTCATGTTTATCTCTTCATAACAGAGTAGTACACTATTATGTGTAATTATCACATTTTCCTCATCTTTTCATCTTTTGATGGGCATATAGACCTTTCCAGGTTTGTTACAGTTTGCATTTCCTGAGTAACCAATAATGATGAACATTTTTTCACATATTTATTTGTTGCATATTTCTTCATATGAGAGGTGTCTATTAATTTCAGATGTCCATTTTTGGATTGGGTCTTTAAATTAAAGAGGGTGTCTGATTTTCTAAGAGTTCTTCATATATTCTAGATATCAGTCCTTTGTCTGAGGAATAGCTGGTAAATATTTTTCCCACTGTATAAGTTGTCCCCTCACTCTGTTTATGGTGTTCTTTTCTGTGCAGAACTTTTTTAATATGATTAGATCCCAATTGTTGCTTCTTTGAGATATTGCATGCAATCATGGTTTTGTTCATAAAGTCTTTGCTTACAGTATCTTCAAGAGTTTTATCTACTTTATTTTCCAGCATATTGTTTCTATTTTAATATTTACATCTTTTACTCATTTAATTTTAGCTTAGTGCGTGATGAGAGACATGGGTCTAGTTTTAATCTTCAACAAGTGGAAAGACAGTTTTTCCAGCACCATTTATTAAAAAGGCTATCTTTCTTCCAGTGAAAGTGTTTGATTCTTTTGTTAAAAGTGGTTGAGTGCATTCAGAGTTGTTTTTGAATCTTCTGTTCCCTGATCCTCCAGTCTGTTTTTTCTTTGTTTCCTTTTGTTTTTGCTAGTACCATACTGTTTTTAGTGCAGCAACTTCATAGTATAATTTTAAGCCAGAGATTGTGATGCTTTCTGCTTTGCTTTAGTTGGCTAGAATTTCATTTGCTAATCTGGGTTTCTTCTGGTTCCACATGAATTTTAGGATTGTTTTCTATAGTTCTGTGAGGTATGCTACTGGTATTTTGATGATAATTGGGTTAATTTTGTGTAACAGTTTTGAAAGTATGCCCATTCAAACTATACTGGTTCTACATATCAAAGAAGATATATCTTTCTGTTTTCTGATATGTTCTTTAATCTCATTCAGAGTTCTCTAGTATTTGATGTAAAAGTCTTATATTTTCTTTGTCACATTGATTCCTAAATATTGCATTTTTCTTGATATTTTGGCAAAAGGTGTGTTTTCCATGATTTCTGTTTGTGTGAGTTCGTGATTTATGTTTAGGTATGCTATTGATTTTTGAGTGTTGACTTGATATTCTGCTACATTACCAAATTTGGTTATTAAATCAGGAATCTTTTGGTGGTATTTTTGGGGTCTTCTATGTAGAGTATCATGTCATCTGCAAATAAAGATCATTTCACTTCTTTGCCTATCCTTTCCTTTCATTTTTTTCTCTTGCCTAATTGCTCTGGCAAATATTTCCAGAACTATATTGAGTAGCTCTGGTGACACTAGGTTTGTGCCTTGTTCTTGATTTTAGAGTGAAAGCTTTCACTTTTTGACCATTTAGTATGTTCTTGGCTTTTGGTTTGTGATAGATGGTTGTTAGCAGATTGGGATGAAGACCTTGTATTCCAATTCTCTTTAGGTTTTTTTTTTATCATCAGTGTATGTTGGACTTTATCAAATGCTTTTTCTAAATCTATTGAGATGATCATATGTTTTTTTGTGTTTGATTTTGTTAATGTTGTATATTACATTTATTGACGTGTATATGTTGAACCACCCCTGCATCTCTAGAGTGAATCCTACTTGGTTATGTTTTATAATCTTCTTGATGATTTGCTGTATTCTGTTTGCCAGTATCTTATACAGAACATTTGCAACTGTGTTCATTAAAGAGAATTGCCTATAGTTCCTTTTGGGTGGATCCTTCCCCAGTTTTGGTGTCAGTGAAATGCTTGCTTCTAGGAATGACTTTGGGAGTATTGTGTCCTTTTTGATTTTATTAAAGAGTTTGAGAAGTAGAGGCACTAGATCTCCTCTGAATTTCTTGTAGAATTGAGCAATGAAATCATCAGGACCCATACTTTGCTTTGTTGTTAGATTTTAATTACTTTTTCAATTTTATTGGCGATGTTGGTTGTTTAGAATTTTTTTATCTTCTTAATTAATCTTTGGTAATTTGTAGGTATATAGGAATCTACTTCTGAATTTTCCATCTTATTTGAAAACAGGTTTTCTAAGTAGGCACTGATGATCTTCTGGATTTCTATAGGATCTGTTGTGATTTTTCTCCTTTCATTCCTAATTACATGAATTTGGGCCTTTCCTCTTTTTTGATAAGTTTGGGTAAGTATTTGTCTATTTTATTTAATCTCAGAAACAACCAAGCCTTCAATTCATTGATTCTTTGTATTGTTTTCTTAGTTTCCGTTGCATTAATTTCTATTATGAACTTTTTAATTTCCTCCCTCATATGAGCTTTGAGTTTGACTTTCTTTCCTTTTCTTGAAAACTTGACATTCAATATTAAATTGTTTAATTGAGCTCTCCTTCTTTTTCTCATTTGTGAATTCACCACTGTAAATTTCCCTCATAGGACTACTTCTATTGCCTTTCATAAGTTCCACTGTGTTGTAATGGTATTTTTGTTTAATTGTGGCAACTTTAATTTTTTCTTTAACTTAATCTGAGACCCATTTGTTGTTAAGAGAGTGTTATTTAATTTTCATGTATGCATATCATTTTTGTATACTTTTTTGCCATTGATTTCCAATTTCATTGAACTATAGACTGATAATATATATGAAATAATTTCAATTCCTTTGCATTTTCTTAAGAATGTTCAATGAACTGGGGATATAGCTCAGTGGCACAGTCATCTGTCTAGCATGTGTAAGGTCCTGAATTTGATTTCTGGTACCAAAAAAAAAAAAGATACTGTAAGAATGTTCATTGAGCTAGTATGAAGTCTATCTTGTAGACTGTCCCATGTGCAGATGAAAGAATATGTATTCTGATGTTGTGTGGTGGAACACTCTGTAGACATCTACTAAGTCCATTTGTTGAAGTTTTGGTTCAGTTCTTACATTTCTTTATTGATTTTTTTGTTCAGTTAGTCTATTTGTGACAGTTTGGAATTTTGTTAGCCCGTTAGGATTGTATTAACGCTTATTTGATTTTTCATGTCTGTTTATAATTAATTTATATATTTGCATACACTAGCATTTGCTCCCTGATCTTGGGCATGTCCTATAGCTGTGCCTCACCCTGACATTGGAAGCCACTAGATGCAGCCAATCTACAGCTGCTCTGACCCCCTATTTTTTTGCTAGCCCTTTCCAAAATGGCAACTGGCCAGTTGCCCTCTCATGAGGATGTCTGAACTGGAGTCACTCACCAGTCACTGAAGCCTGCAGTGTGCATTACTCTGCTCCATTGGTACATTTCCCTGTGGAAGCCTCTGGAGTCACTTAAAGTTACTGTGCCTCTGTAGGTTTAAGCCCCTTCTGTCAAGCCATGAGGCAGGATTTAGAGAGAAGAACTATTTGCCACCTGACTCTTCTGCATTACAGTCCCTCTCTTTGCTCTCCACATGGGCTCCAATTCTTGCTTTAGATCCTTGCTGGTTCACAGAAACCACTGCTCTGTGTCTTCTCTTCACCACATTGCTATATGTATAGATTTGGGCCAGGCATGGTGGCACACACTTGTAATTCCAGCACTTGGGAGGCTGAGAAAGGAGAATCACTGTGAGTTCAAGGCCAGCCTAGGCTACAAAGTGAGTTCAAAACCAGCCTGAATTGCATAGTGAGACCCTTTCTCAAAAACAAACAAACAAACAAACTATATATATATATATAGACTCATGATACTTAATTGTTACACTGTACGGATAGAGTTTTTGAGGAACAGCCATGCAAAAAATAAAGTTTGAAAAATTGAGCAGTGAAAGATCAAAAAGTGAAAAAAGTGAAATATAGAATCCTATTAATGGGTAAATTAATGTTATGAAATAAAGCTCATGGAGAAAAATAACCATTAAAAGGAGAAATAAGAGAAAATAGTAAACTGAAGAAAAATCCAAGGGAACAAATTTTTAAAAATCAAGATAAAAGGAGAAAGACAAAACATATACCAAATCAAAGATAATAATAAGAATAGAAAAAAGGAAGAGGAATGTAGGAAATAAAACTCCAAATAGCTTAAAAAAAGGAAGAAGCAAAGAAGGATTAAATATTGGTCAAATATCTTCCTGTGTATTTCCAAGTGATTTTTTTTAAACCAGGTAGTCTCCTTCTAACAGTGGCCAAATAAACTTTATCAGATTTTGGGTTGCTTCCTGTTCTTCCAGAGCTGGATTACAGCTTCTTCTTGTCTTGATCAAAGAACTGAACAAAATCAGCAAAATGTGACAAAGTTTATTTGAAAAAGTAAAAATGAGTGAGTGAGAAACTGGCTCTGCAGAATGAGCTTTGGCTGAGTAAAAGGGGAAAAAATAAGATAAAAGTCACCCCAGAGGACACAGGATAGGCTTTCATGAGGAAAGCTATGATAGTGAGTTCTTCATGTCATGTTCTTTTAAGCCACTATGTCTTGAAGAAACCAACAGGAACTTCTGCATATGGGTCCTGAGAGATGATGGTCAAATGCCACACCTCAGACTGATATTGGGTCTAGGTCATCTGTTGAAAACCTGCTTGAGTTCACATGAGAAGTCCATGTGCAGGGGTTTGGGACTAGTTTTTGCATGTTTTCTCAGATCCTGTGTTCTGGGACCATACCAGCTTCCCCAGATAGTTTTGCCATGCCCTAATCTGTCTCAGTTTTCTTCCAAAAAGTGCACTCTTTGGAACTGAAGAACCCAATCCTCTCCACTCTACTCTGTTGCCTGTGGATTTATTAGGATACCCCTCTCTGCTCAAAAGGTTCTATTTTCTATAAATCCCAAAATGTAGCTACTGTCCAAGCTGAGTCAGGTTGCTGCTTCCATTGGTGGATGGGGAAGCAATCATAAACCTGGTCTCTGCTGTATGTAAACTGTGAGGCAGGGTCTAAAGGAGATCAATTTAGAATTGGTGGAATTGATACCACCACCTTCAGGTCAAGCCATCTCTGGCCTCACCCACACCCACAAAACCTGGCCTCCTACCACAAAATGTAGGTCCTATATCCTTCCTGGCCTGACCTTGAACTTTTCAGGGGATCTCAGCTGTTCTCAGGGGATCTCTGTTGAGTTCTCATCTCTGCATCTGTCTCCTGTGCTTATCTTTCATTCAGTCTCAGTGGTAGTATAACACTTCAGTCCTGGAGTGAAATTGTAGTATAAATGTTTTGTGGCTCAGTTCCATACAATGAACCCCTTTTCTAAATAGCAGCTAATTAAACTCATTCTGGCAGTTTGCAAGTGCCAGAATTGCACTTGCAAATGCAAGTACTGCACTGAATTTCTTCTTCAGCTCTGTTGCACCATTTAAAAGTTAACCTCAGGACAAAACCTACTGCTATATTTGCAGTTTACAATAGTGAGATTTTCTTGGGGTTATTTCTGCTTGCCTATTCATTGTTTATTCCTGAAGCAGTCAACTCTTCTTGCCTTACCATTTCTAGGGGGCATTTGCCTCCCTGTTGAATCAGCTTGGTCATTTGATAGTCACCTCTGCAACCCTGTGCTGGGGGGAAGCAAGGTGCAAAGCGAGCAAGGACCTGGGGATTTGTCACTGGCAAAAGGAGGTGCTCCTCTACAGAACACAGTGGTGAGCCCTCCTAGTGGTGTAGCGTGGTAGCAGATCCTTTTGAATATCTCTAAGTAAGGTAGGATTGAAATCACAGTTTTTTTATTTTCAGTTAGACAACTTTGGCAAAGTTTTTAATAATCACATGCATTATTCCTGGCACTTATAGCATGGATGATGAAGCCCATTCTGCATAATTCTTAGAAGAGCTGAATAACAGAGTATATGGAAAGTGCCTGCGATATGGCAGGAACTCAAGATATCATGGCTCTTTTCTAACTCTTCATCCCCCCATGTATTTTCTTACATGTTAGGAAGATTAAGTGTACAAATGCGCACTTTACAAATAATTACTTCTTAATAAATAATGCTGTGCTTAAGAAAGCTTGGTTCACTTTATTAATATTCCTAGTTGCAATTGAACTAAAGAAGCTCTGAGACACTATTAGCAGTCACTAAAAAGAATAACAGTAATTAGTAAAGAAATTAAATAGTTGGTGAATAGTTAGTGTATGTTCAATGCAAAACGTTTTAAAGGAAAAACAGAAGATACTGAGAGCAACTTTTGACCTATCAGTGTACCTCAGCTGTACTAATGTTCCCAGAAACAAAATTTATTATTTGCTATAAAGATATTTTTTCATTCATTTTATAATTTGATACAACATTGTACATAGTACTCTACAGATTTATTTTATTCACTTAATATACGTTTGAGATACAGTTCTTTCAATGACTATAAAATGCTGCATTCTATAAATTTATCAGAATCTGTTAATCATTTCATGACTGCCATTTAGGTAATTTCTATACTTTCTTTTACAAAATATTCTAGGCTATGTTTCTTTATATGTACTCATTTTCACAGCAGTAAAATTACATTGATATAAAATAAAATTTCTAAATAAGGGCAAATAAACATTAATACTCTCAATATATGTTAAAATTGCATCCATAGAAGTTGTCTTAGTTACTTTTTCCTGTTGCTGAGACAAAAGAACTGATACTCAAAATTGAAGGAAGATTTATTTAGTTCACAATATGCAGAGATTTCAGTTCAGAGTTGGCTTGCTCCAAGGCAAGGTAGCATAGCCTAGAGGCATCATAGATGAGAAGCAATTCATACTGGGCAGAAAGCAGCAAAGTAGCAAAGAAAAACAGGTCTGCATTTTTTCTGTCCCTTTATATTCACACAGGGCACCTGCCTTTTGGGTGGTGCCAACCGTACCCATGGTGGGCCTTTTGATCACCCACTCCCAGAACTACACCAAGCCAATCTGTGGACTAATTTACTTATCAAACACCCTCAATCCCAACATCACACACTTGATCCCAGCATTGCACACCCTAGATCCAGAGATCTCTGAAAAGCCCCACCTATGATCAGATGAGGCTTTGGAGGGACAACTAGGCACAGTTTGTAACCAAAGTCCCTGTATGGTAGCTTGTTTTATATCCGCAATTTTGAGAGAAAAATTCTCATAGCCTTGACAGACAGTATCTATTTTTTTTACCTTTTCCAACTTCTTCAAAATTTCATTTCTATTATGAGTAAGGTAGATTGTACTTTTTTCCATTTATTTAAGTCACTGGCATTTCATTTCTTGTGAACTTCCTTTTCATTTATATGATGATTTTATTGGGAATTATATTACTGGTATGTAGAGGTTGTTCATGTATTAAGAAAAAATGATTTGTTTATGCTTTGATTAATGATTATTTTCACTGACTGTTGTTTGTCATGCTGACAGTTTTATCCTCCTATGTTATCACTTATTTCTTCAATAAGTTTTGTTCTATATTATATTAAGAAAATATTCATGCTCTGCAATCACAGAAATAAAATGTTCATAAGGTTTATTCTAGTCACAAATGCACATCTAGCTTGGAAGGCTAAGATGTGTGTAATTTATTGTTGGTGGCTTTCTGCTTATCTACAAATGGGCAATTCTTTTATTAAAAGAAGACAAGGATACATAGCACCAAACCGAGTGTGTCTGTATTTTATATATAGCATACTTATAAAACATACCAGGTTTGATAAAAACAGATGGTGTGTGTTTTACATTTTTAAAATTTTATTACAGTAAAAGACACATTTCCATTCATCACCCTCAAAATACTTCCCTTCAGCTCAAACACAATTATCCCATTATCATCACTATTTTCTAAAATAGTTCTAATAGTCTTCACAAATGTCTTTACTTGTGCTGTTGTGGCTGCCTTAATGTCCTGGGTTAATTGAAAATGTGTACCTTTCATGGTCACGTGGACTTTGGGGAAGAGCCAGACGTCACACAGTGCCATATCTGGTGAATGAAGTGAATGAGAACATGCTGTAATATTTGTATGGGCTTACTTTTCTGTTAGATGACACAGAGCAGCAACATTCACAGTATATTTTTTTTATCATACTTCCTAAGACCTTTGTGAAAGAAGACTTCCAGAACTTCTCCAGAAAGTAACAAAATCAATGGGATAAATACGTTTGAAACAAGTGGAAGTATTTTTATTTTAAAGAAAAGAAAAATAAACAATGGGAGTATTTTGAGAGGGGTTAATGTCATTATGTCTTTTAATGTAATGGTAGTTTAAAATTGGAATTTTAACCATATTTTTAATCATTTTATGTAGCAAGGAAATATATAAGCATGTTCATATGAATTAATAAGCTTCAGGTAGGGAATTTTTAAAAATGATATATCTCTATTCATGAAACAGCTTCAGATAGCATCATTCAGAGTTCCAGAACTTTCCCTTTAAATTCATGATAAAGCAAACTTGGGGTGGGTTTCCTTGAGATAAGACAAAGTTAAACGAATGTATAATTGCTTTAATTTCTCTACTTTGCAATAGATTTGGAACTTCCTTCCACAAGAGGTTAAAAGATTCCTTCAGATACTGGTGCCTGGGGAAAAGTCCACTGAATGAAATCATCTGTTCTTCACATTTTAAACCACAAAAAGCAGTTTTGATGGAGGAGTCAATGGGTAATAGCACAATATAAAAGTTAGTGAGCTAATGGAGTGTTTATTTGGAAAGAATTTCATGGAAAACCAGTAATAGTTTTAATCAAATCAATAATTTAAATCTTGTGATTTGAAAATAACACATTGAACCCTTTGATGGGATATTAAAATTTGAGCCTCCAAATAAACTAGATACTAATCCCTCAGAACCTCTTGTAATCTATTTTTTTTCTGTCATTTGGAAATAAGATAATTTATCTCTTGTTTTATAATAGTGTTCTTTAATAAGGAAGGCTACCGCTATGAACTTCAGTGAGAGAAAACAGAGCTTTTAAAAAACCCTGAGTCCTAGAGAGCTCACAAAGAGGTTGCAGAGTGGCGGGGGGGTCTTAAAATTTCATGTAAGAAGTTGGGTGTTAAGTCCCATTAATATTTTCTCTGTCTCATTTTATTTTTGGAATGGCCTCAGAATACAGCTGATATTGAAAAGTTAAAGGAAAATACCTAACAGTGTTAGTAAACTGAATGTCCCCAAGATCATTCTTTCATAGTATATGTCAGGAATTCATTGGAGGAAGTAACTGTTGTTATTGAGAAGTTGCTGCTAAAGTTAGAGAAAACTAAAGTAAGAGAACATTAGCCATTGATTGGACCCATTTAATTCTAGAGTGTGCATATGTAATTTATGTTAAAATCATGCTTAAATATTTTATTATTCTAGGAGCACAATGTTCCACATTATGCTCCCTAAAGAAATACCCTAAGCCTGCATCTATTCTCTGAGTCACTTTTTGAGTGTGCCAGTTCTTTTCATCTTTTACCATTTTCACAGTTATGTTAATCAGGATTTTAGTAAACTCCATGCCAGTGACCAGTGCCAGACTCTCCCCCCAGAAAATCTTGCAATCTAGTGATCTTTCACTTGGAAATATTATAATTCCTCTCTAGTTTTATAATAGTGGGTGTGAGGGCAACCTGGCTGCGACATTTGTCACCCCATTGGCTGCCAGGGTTAATTTGGCTGATTCAGTAAGCTAGGCAGGTGTTCCCTTTCTCTGTCACCACTTCATGTGGATCCCTCCCAAAGATACACACTCGGTGGAGGAGGACAACCACGCTGACAGAGGATGACTGTTTCCTCGGTCAAGGGTATAGGAGTAGCTGTGCTCTCCTGCTAGAACCTCCAGTCAAGCTAAGTTTATAACAGTAACCCCCTCTCCTTACCAATTTGTAATGTTTTACAGAGAATTCTGAGGAGGAATGGCTAGCTCTCTGGTATGGTTGACCTCTTTCAGCTTATGTTTAATGAAGTGACATGGGTTTAGGAACAAGAGAAATACTCCTTTTGTAAATAACAGCCTACACATTTCTAACTTCAGCCAGAATGTCCATTTACAAACCCCAGTATAATG
Organism: Chinchilla lanigera; assembly: GCF_000276665.1. Classification (NCBI taxonomy): domain Eukaryota; kingdom Metazoa; phylum Chordata; class Mammalia; order Rodentia; family Chinchillidae; genus Chinchilla; species Chinchilla lanigera. The sequence continues at coordinate 5,348,366 of NW_004955446.1, forward strand.
GGTTGCGAAAGTGAATAAAATTACAAGAGTCTGAGTGCAACCAGTGAGCCTAGGAGCTTCTCCAGCACGTGCTGGCAGGGTCAGCATTCAGAGCCATCTGCATTCATTTCCTTACCATCTATCCCCCAAAAAACATCCTGCAATCTGGCTTTCAGTCCCACTGCTTTTGAAAACATTCTCCATAAAGAGCAACTGGGATGAGGGAAAAGAGAAAAGAAAGAAGAGGTATATTATGTACATATGTATATACAAGATAGCTAACATAATTGCACTACTGACTTGTATCACTTTATTGAAAGGAACAGTTAATGATTAATTATTTGATCAATGTTGCATGTCTGTATTTGTTTTCCTGAGGAACCACTTTGAAGGTATGAATATGTAATACAACAACCATTGTTAATTTCCTGTTACCTTGTCTGTAATTCAGTATTACTTGTATTGTTCTTATGCTATTTTGTAAATGGATTTCTGTTTGTTAATGTTTTCACTTTCATTTTTAAAATAAAATTTAAAAAATGAAAATATTCTCCAAGTCTCAGATATAATCAGTGACTTTCTTCTTCTTATTCTTCACCTTCCTTGACATTTCTGTAGCTCTTGCTTTTGCTATGGTTTTGTCTCTTTTCTTACCCAAACAGGGTTAATATGGTAATAATCCACAAGCTGTTAAATTGGAAATCTGTTTGCTGGTATCAGAGGATGACTTGAGAAGAGATTTGAAGGACAGATACTTGTATTTTTTTAGCCCAGTTTGCTATAATGGGGGAACAGAACTCAGTGAAAGAAGGTGAAAGAGTTAGTAATTGTTTGAGGCTTAGACTGAAACTATAAATATGAAATACCCAATGAAAAGAATTAAAAGGTCTTATGAAAGTGTTCTTAAACAGTCTCAGGTTAAGTATCTTTCAAGACCAGAGACTCAATTCTTGTTCACTGAAAATCATCATTCAAGTATGACCTCTCTCGCCCTCCTTTCTCTTTTGTTCCCCTGAAGGAAAGGGAGAGGCATACAGAAAGGTCAGACTTTTTTTGAGCCAAGAGGATTTGGGGTATAGAAATATTAGCAGTGAAAGAAAGATGTTACCAAGAATATTCTCTCTTCACGATTGTAGGAATCCTAGACAAAGCAATGCTTAGGTAAGATAAAGGGAATATAATACTTTGAAAGATCTCAGTTTTGACATTCCTATTTCGAAATTAACACATCCTAATATCAGAACACAAAGACCGTAGGATCTGGCCAGTGGACAGATTAAGCCCACCTGAACAAATTTAAATAAACAGTGGGACACATTTGACCACATTCCACAAGTCATGCTTGTTCCATACACTAGATTTACATCTTAATCTGAATAATTTAGAAAATACAGATAAACTACAAATTTAATTTTATGAGGATTGGTTAATTACTTTTTTGGGGGGTACCAGGAATCAAACTCGGGACGTCACACTTGTCAGGTAAGCAATTGTGCCGCTGAGCTATATCCCTGGCCCCTGTTTAATTGCTTTTAACAAGTAAAATGCAGCTAACAAATCAACTCAATAAAACTGAGTAAGCAAGCAATTTGAATTTCTAGTGAGAATGTATGGCTTATAATCTAAAAGTTGAAATTTTTTTCATTCTACCTTAAATCATGGGATATAATAAACATAATGGAAATAAAAATGTTAGAAGTCTAACTGGCATTATGTCTTTGTAACCTACATTGACTATTCTGTTTCTTTTGAATTTATAATTATATGAAATAAATTATATATACTTACATAAATTATTTGATATATATTCATACAAATTATTGGAAATATATATCTATTAGAAGGATTATTACATGAATGATATATGTAAATATATCTTTTTATCTAAAACGCGATGCATTTTTATTAGTACATGCTTGCAGTACATAATGTGTACATTCCTTGTGTGGAGTTGGTTACATACTTAACTCATCTTAATCCCTTTTTTCATATGATACATTTTTAAAGTTCTATTTCAATTGTGGAAAGCAAGAAGCATAACTGAAATAAAAGTATTTTAAAATCTAATTGCTATGATATCTCTATCAACAGCATTGCTTTTTCTGTTTCTTCTGAATTTATAATTATCCTGAAGTAAAGCACTGATGATACTGTGAAGAACAGATATGCTGTTAAGTCCTAAAACTGACAGAGCTATTGTTTAAATTAAATGTCTGGTTTTAATTTGAGTTAGATATTTGGAGACAGCTAAGGACTCTGACTAGGCAGTTGTATTTTCCTCTAATTTGGTCTTGAAGTTCTCTCTGAGGAGGTACTATCAGCTCCACTCTTGCTCTCTAACAGGGCTCCTATGAATTTAGTCATGGATGTTTACATAGTATATATCTTTGATCATAATGGACAGCCTAAGCTGTTGTCTCACCTGCAAGAAATTTGTTGATTCTGGCAAATGTTCTTGTGTCTTTATTTGATCTGAATCCAGTTTATTCCTGCCAAGATAGTTGCCCCCTAGGAAAATCTGACCAGGAACAAAGTTATTCAGATCTGTTGGTCAGGTTAAATGCAAAGAACCAACACAAGAAAATACATGAAATTACAGAAGTAGAGTGTTACTCACTGATCCCAGAGAGGAAAGGGCAGTGTGTTTCATAAGGCTAACAGAAAAAAGGGAGTCATGTAAAACAAGTGCTCAGCAAGTAGATAGGGAGCAAGAGAGAGACCAAAGGTCTTTGGAGCTGAAACCTTCACTGGGGTCCAGGGCATTAGCAATCAGGTTTCCTATCAGTGGTAGGTGAGAGAAAGTCACTGTTAGGCATGTAAGGTGCACACTGTGAGAAAAGACTGCAGCAGCAGAAAGTCCATGTTGGGAGGGAGATGGTGGTGAACCGAATAAGTTGTTTCTACTTATCCTATTAGGGAATACTCACCAAGAGTCAATTGTTTAGTGCAGATATTCAGATCATAATGTTGAGGAACTAGGAGAAGGCAGAAAACTAAAAACTGTGTCAAAGGTAGCCAAACCCTGCCTCAGTTATGAGAAAGGTAAGCCTAGATTCAGAATAGGTGATGAGACAACTTTTCATGAGTTACAGGAATTCACTACACAAGTGCTTTGTTTTTATATTTAACTGATGATCAAAATCATATCTTCCTACAGGAAGGAAAATGTCTACTAAATTCCGAGTATGTATAAGATATTTCATCATAAAATTAGAGTATAATTTAAAAAGTAACTCTGAAATAAGGTATTAATATTGTCTTGAAAATGCATGTAAGAGTAAGGGACTAAAATGATTTATTCAGTGTCTGGTGAAAGATGTTCTTTTCCTCCATCTTAAAGTTTTCATAAAAGAGCATTATCTCATCTCATGAAGGGAACACAGTGAATCAAAGAATGTAGCCCCTTTGGTTTCCTAGCTTTACTTCATGTTGAGCTCATCTGAGGATGTTTCAAAGAAAAACACTGAAACTTGGTCCCCACCTCCAGAAACTCATATTTAGTTAAAGTGGTGAACACCCTGGATGTCAGAATTCTGGATGTAAAAATCATTAAGCTTCCCAAAGAAATTGTAGCATGACACAAAATGAGAACAGCTATGTTTCTAACCATGTCCCTTTATCACTCCCAGCTAATCTGATGGTTGACAGCCTTTTATTCATTGAATAGGTAAAAGGCAACTGCTCCCCATTTCCTCACTTACTGATTCACCACCTGCCTCAAGGGATTTAAGGAATTAGAGGCTCTGTGCAAGGAGGGTCAGCTGAAGGATTTTCCCACCCCAATCTTTGTTTTTTCATGTCTAGTTTATCATGTTAACACTTAATAGGCTAATCAGGCAAGTCCTGCCTATAAACCTGGCTGCTTCCCAGTTGCTTTTGGAATTAGTAAACACAAATACCATTCCCTCAGAAATCCCTGTATTTTAAGAATTATTGCTCACCAGATTGCTTATATATGAAACTCATTTGTTTGTTTCTACTGGAGTTTCAGTGTGTGTGTGTGTGTACCTAGAAGAAGTGAAGCAGGAAAACATGAATTATTGGCTTCCAAATTTATCTAGATAATTAACTGGACAGCAAACTGTACATATAATCTTAAAGATAGACATATTCAGAGAAAATTACCAAACAGAGGTCAAAGATTTTAACATGGCTCTTGAAATTGACTCTTGCAGGAGTAGGTCGTGGGAATATCTTCAATTATTGTTTAGAAAAATCATTGGCATTAGAATAGAGGCCGAGTGGAGTTACCAAAAGCTGATCAGAGCTGCTCTAAAGTTAAAGTTGAGAGAAGATGGAGAAGAAAGAAAACAAAGACAGTGATATGGAGAGAAAAAGAATAAGTGCTTGATTCCTGGTACCGGAGAAAAAAAAACCAAAAAAAAAAAAAAAAAAAAAGAATAAGTGCTTGATCAGTAGTTATTAGATATATATTTTATTATGTGTTAGTTACATAAATGCAACTGATACATGAATTGATGTCTTCAGATTTCCATTCCTAAACCTTGCTGTTCATTGCACCGGCTCTGGTTATGTTTGTTGAGTTTAGTGACCATGACTGTGGCTTCAACTCATATTGAAATGACCTATTTCATCAATGAAAGGATAAGATATACAGGAGGGTATTACATTGTAGTATACCTGGAATACAGATACCTTGCCTATTGTTAGACAAAGGTCTTAATAAAATTATTTTCTAATAATGTCCAAAAAGAAAGAAGGAAATTAAAATCAGGCTTCTGCCTGAAATATTCCATCATTAAAATAAGACTTATTAAATAAACAGGAGATACAGAATAAATTTAAAAAGATATTTAGGGCTGGGGATTTAGCTCAGTGGCACAGCACCTGCCTGGCAAGCGCAAGGTCGTGAGTTTGATTCTTGGTACCGGAGAAAAACCAAAAAAAAAAAAAAAAAGATATTTAAACTTTATGATCATTTTTAAAAGTACATTTATGTTTACAATCTGGATTAAAACAGTAGTGATATATAAGGGAAAGAGTAAAGAAAAAGAGCTAAGCCAAGATGAAAAATAACAGGGATTCAAACATAAGGGACCTAGAGGACCCACAGTTAGGTATAAAAGGGGGTGTTTATCACACCCATCTATACACATCTTACCACTCATAGCATCGTACTAGAAAAGTGAGTAATATTTTGCTTTTGCCATGTTCAGGTATTGTGATTCAGGACAAAAGGAATTTAAATGAGAAAAAGATAGCAAGCCAGAAAAGCAAACTACAGTAATTCCCAAACAAGCAACCACTAAGTGGAATCTTATCAAATAAAAGTAAGGGTTGGCTCAGAAAAGTAATCTATAGAAAAATCACTGAATATATTACTCTTATTCTTAGGTATAAAAATACAACAGAATCTTCACAAGTTTCTTAAGGATAACAGTATCTGGGTCCAGATGCAGACAGTGTGACCTTTCAAAAGTGTATGTGCTACATATTACTGAGAAAGACAGTGAACAACCTAGGGAGCAGGTTAAGTTTGGATAACTCAGCTGAACTTTTTCGAAAGATGCATGGAAATAATGGAGGAAAATTACCCAGTGGCCCACAGTTATCATATCAGAAATTAATTACTATCTTTTCCACTGACATAGCTGAGGTCATAAGGCCTCAAAAATTCAAATTTCTAAGAAAAATATTTTAGGAAATTTATGTCATATAATATATTTTCTGAGCTGGGTGTGGTGGCATATGCCTGTAATCCTAACACTCAGGAGGCTGAGGCAGGAAGATGGTTGTGAGTTCAAGACCAGCCTAAGCTACAAAGTGAGCTCAAGGCCAGCCTGAACTGCATAGGGAGACCCTATCTCAGACCAAAAAAAAAAAAAAATTCTCTGATATCTAAAAATAAGCACAAGGTTTGGAAACTTCGATAGTTCCTTCAGAGCAAGACTGTGGGGGACGATTGTCCAGCTGAAACAAATATTCTTGACAGAAAATAAGAGCTGAAATGTTTCAGTGAAGATGATAAATCTGTAAAAATGCCAAAGCTTTCTAAAATTTGAATATGTATTGGGAAGATAACAAAAGACTTGTGATTTTCTAATTGATCATTCACATGTGTTTCATAGCAGAACTGTGATAGTGTTATTAAAGAACACTTGTAAATACAAAAGAATAAATAACATGTACTGTCATTCTTATGAAATGTCTTTCCCCTTATGAAGCAGCCACATGTCTGTTAGAAACTTCTTCAGATTTTAGTTTCATAGCCCGTTAATTAATATGTAAACTTCCTTGTTGGCCCATTCTCTATTCTATTCTGAATGAGTATGCTTTTAGTACAGATGTTTAGCTAAAACTATAGATACTGTCTATACCTATTCCTGTAATAGCAAACTTCATCTCTTAATACTAGATAATCATCAGTCTTATTGTTATAGTTTATAGCACGAAGTCTTTTACTACTGATCATCTCTGCACTTCTGTTTCTAGAAGTAGCTTTGCTTCCTCTAGTAATTCAAACTCAGATGCCTTAAGAATGCCCTTTAGCCCTCTGATTGTCCCAGTGCCTATGGGACTCAGGTTCCCTCTCAGCTGAGCTAATAAATTTAACTTTAATTGGAATAGTCTAAAAATCAACTATACCTCCTGATACACCTACATTCATTCTAACATCAAGCACCCTCTCCGTTCTACCCTTACTGGTTGTTGGCAGCCCAGAGATTTCTATTTAACTATTTTAAACTCATTTTCCCATAGGCTACACATACAGACTGAAATTTCTTTAACACTTTTAATAAAGTTGACTCAGTTAATTCAATAATTTTGCAGTATCTAGGAAATTTCACCAAAATACTGAAAATGATTTTGGACTATGGAGACAGAACTGTAAAGAGTGTGCACTGGAGAAATAGGATGAGTTTCATGAAGAGTTGTGTTTTTATATTTTATTTAACCAAATTAAAAAGACATATCATCCCTGTTGAAAGCTAAGCAGGCCTTCTCATTTAATTCCAAATAACTGGGGTGCTTCACAGTGGGTACCAGCCCTCAGCTAATTAAACCTGGACCAACTTCCTGAGCACCAGTGCTCCAGAGCAAGTGTTAGCCTGGAGATGCACAACTGTGCCATCTTTACTACCAGTCTCAAGTAAGATTTCTCATTCAGCAGCAAAAAATGGAAGAAAAGGCCAGTTACAAAAGCCAGGAAGATTATTCCCTGTGTAATCAAATATTCCAACTTATAATTAGCATTCGAATTTAAGAAAATTTGATAGGCTTTGTTTATGAGCTTGAAACTTAACAAAAGAAATGCAGAGAGGACTCTGAAATTTCCTTTTTAGCTTGAGTTAGCATGCATCAGTGTCAGATTTTACACAAGTTGATACTTAGTCCAAACTCTGAGCATAAATTTTTCGTTCACCACCTATCTTACTGTAGGTGTGATAATGACCATATTCACGCATCAATATTAAAAAGATCAAGGGGGAGAGCTGGTGAATTTTCAAATAAGATAAACAGTCCTAAAATAAAAAGAAAGAACTAACCTTCAAATGAATTCACTGAGTTAATCTTATGTTCTTCTAAAGTGCAATATATGGGCTATAAGTATGAAAAATTGAATATTTTTTAAAATCCAGTCACAAAGGAGACCTGATAGCAAATATATTAACAAGTAATTGTGATGACTTGTCAGTCTTAATCACAAGCTTTGTGACTAATACATCATTTGCATCAGAATTAAACCTCTAAAATATATTCTTATCAATAGTTAATTATTAATAATGATCATAAAGATCTGATTGTAAAGATGTAAATTACAGTTAATTGTTTTTATCATAGCAAAAAAGTCTTAGATGAAACATATTTAAAATTAACTAGTTAAAGCTGGGCATCATGGTGCACACCTGTAACCCCAGAATTCAGGAGACTGAGGCAGGAGGATCATTGCAAGTTTGAGACCAGCCTGGGCTGCAAAGTAAGCTCAAGGCCAGCCTGAAGTGCATAGCAAGACCTTGTCTCAAAAAGACAAAACAATAAAAATAAATAAAAAAGTAAAAATAGCCAGTTGGGAAAATAAATGATATATGATATCTATCATATATATTATATCATATATATCTTATATATATCATATCATTATATCAATATATGATATATATGATTAAAAGTAATATGATGGCAAATATTGAGATTAATGTGGAAGTGAAGAAGATAACACAAAACAAGAGCAAAGAAAATGCAAAAAGCAGGATCATCCTCTCTAGTTCTAAAGCCAACCTGAAAGAAACATTAAGATTCTATTACTGGGGCTGGGGATTTAGCTCAGTGGCAAAAAGTGCCTGCCTGGCAAGCGCAAGGTCGTGAGTTCGGTTCCCAGTACCGGAGAAAAAAACAAACAAACAAAAAAAAGATTCTCTTACTAACTATTGACTCTAGTAATTTTATAGGGCAGATATGTGCACATATATGAAAAACCTTTAAGAAGGGATGATTATGATATGTTTTTAATATCCTGGATAAGTTTTGTAAAGCTTGGACTCTCCTGTAAACTGTTATTTTAAACTTCCTTTCTTAGTGCTTGGGTCTCTCAATAATTTTAAAATTTTAAATAAATATTGCAAAGACAGCAAAATATTCAAATACTTTAATAGAACTGAAAGAGTTATTTATTAGTTGCCTATTACTACTGCAGCAAATTACTGCAAATTCAGTGGGTTAAAAAAAACAAACTGTCTTGAAAATTTAGAGGTCAGAAGTACAAAAATCTTAAGTGTCAGCAAGGATGTATTCTTCCTAGAGGCTATGACACAGAATCTCTTTGATAATGGGGAGATGAATGCACGAATCAGGGAAAGAGTATAGGGGAAATCTCTTTCTTTTGCACAATACTGCTGCAAACCTAAAATTTGTCAAATATATTTGGGCAGATAATATAAGGTCTAGAAATAATCATTTATGATTCCTGTGGCCATGCGCTGAGATAAGGATTCTACTCTCTGCATTTATTATTTGCTTTTTGAATCATCTCTTTTTTTCATGAAGTTTAGCATATAATTGAAGTTTAGTAATTTAAGTGACCTGTATATCAGTCAGTGCTCAGTAGAGAAAGAAAAATAATACAAGATATACAGATACATGTAAATTTACAATATTGGCTTACACTGGCTGCCCACAGAGTCAGGTGTGCAAGAGTGCACAAGACCCGTCTGTGCACAAGGGATGTGAAGGATCCAGTCAAAGGCCTGGAACTCACTGTGGTGCCCCATGTGAGTCCACATCAGGAGACTGCATGGTCTGTGTGGGAAGCCAGGAGAACATATCAAAGTGGAAGATAAGACTGGAGCTCTTTTGAAGAAAATAGAAGCAATCCTTCCCTTTTTGTTTCTCTTTTTATACCATTCTGATGACGATCTTCCTTAGGGTAAGTCTTCCTCACTCAGATCTATCCTGAGCCAATTTAATTGGGTGTTGTTTAGTCAAATTGACACAATCAACCATTGCAACTTGTTTTCTGCTAGAAAATATCAGGACTCTGATTAACTTCTTTAATTTTATCCTTGTCTGTCCCTTTTAGTCAAAACTCTTCTTTAGTTTTATCAATCTTATTATTAAGGTCAGAACTTTTAGCAATGTTCTGCTAGTGTAAAATTCTCGACAACTTTGTGGGTCTTCTGTGTATGTCTTGTGCCTTACTTCATTAGACAAGAGACCAAATCATTTCTGCAACATATTTCCTGAATAATCTTATATCTATTCCTGGTTTGTATAGACCAACAGCCCCTTTAGTGCAACTAAATATGGTGCATTTTATGCCATCAGAGGCTTTAGTAAAAGCCTTTTCGGCTACATCTCTGCCTTGCTTACCAGACCACACTTTCATAATAGTGAATCTCCCAATTTATTGTCTTTCACTATCTGGATAAATTTGAGGATTTCCAAACATTAAGTAAAAGTGTCTCCTGCTTAATAGTTCTATTTCCCATTGTGTATTTCTTTCCTTTTGTGTTTTATTATAGGCGGCAAGCCAGGTTTCAATTTTAACAGACTGGGTGGGCATCTATTCTACTAATTATGTAGGCTCATTATTACAAGATTTTCCGGTTCCCAGTACCGGAGAAAAACCAAAAAAAAAAAAAAAAAAAAAAAAAAAACAAGATTTTCTTCCTATAGAATTGGAGAACACAATTTCTGCCACTACATAACAATACAACTTTACTCCAGCTTCTCATAAAATGTCCTTCATTTTCTTTTTAAGTGTCATCAGCAGCACCTTTAACGTCAATATTTCTGATAAGTATTTGTTTGGTGTTCCAAGTATCCCATCTAATAATATGAATTTTCTTTGCCACACTCCTCAAATCCTCCTGAGTCCTCACTACAGAGTTAACATCCGTGTTCCTGCTGCTTGTTGAAGGGAATCTCAGCTTTGCTGATAATTCTTCTCAGAATTTTAACCCCATTGACCACTTCCAAAGCCATCTCCTCGTTTTTAAGGTGATTGTTTCAGTAGCATTTCACACTCAGTGCTAGAGTCTGTATTATCATGCTGTTTCTGTAGCCAAGTTCACAATATTTTTTATCTGAAAAAAAGACAGATGTATTACTATGCTGCCTGGAGATTAAAAGACTTTCAAGGGAGTAACAGACCTCTGTTGCTTCTGGAGTTTGAAGCAAAATTTGTCATTATGTTTTCTAGTTTCTAGAAGATGTCTGCATTCTCTGACTTATAGTTGCTTTCTCTTATCATTCTGACATTGTTTTCACTATACCTCCTTCTCTAACTTTCATCCTTGTGCTTTACTATTACAAAAGTCCCAATAATTACAGAAGACCATTTAGATAATTAAATTTAATTTTGAAACCTCAGCATCTGTAGATTGATCACATCTGCAAGATCCCTTGCTACCTATGATGACATACATACACAGCCCAGAGATTAGAGGATGGCCACCTCTGAGAGTTGGTTATTGTATCTGCCAAAAGTCAATTTTTCCTATGTCTGTTTTTCAAGTATGATATCTGTGTCAATTCTCAATCCTTTGGAAATATTTTAAGTACATTCCACTTATATCTAGTCACTTTCATGTATCTGACAAGTGTCACTTTTGTTGATTAATTGGGTATTTAAAAGTCCAAAGTTTTCCAGCTGAGATTTTAAAATCTTATATTCAATTGGATGCTTTTACATTCCTCCAATGAACCCCTCCCCTGAAACCTAACAACCACAGTGGAGAAGAAAGAGCACATTCTGCCATTCATGCCACTTTTTCCAACCTCTCTTTCCCGTTGTCCTTTGACCTTTCAAATTCAGTGTGAGAGGAAGATGGTTTATTTCTCCTGTACCGGGAACCAAACTCATGACCTTGCGCTTGCCAGGAAGGCGCTTTTGCCGCTGAGCTAAATCCCCAGCCCAGGAAGATGGTTTAAAGGGGCAAAGTATAAGCCAATTTGTAGCTGGTATGAACAGTTTCTTGACTGATGCAAGTAATTCACCAACCCCATTCATATGCCAGTGGCTCTTCAATACTAAACATTTTTGAGGTCTTTCAAGTTCCTATTGGGATCTTACACTGTTTACTAGAATGATACCTGTGTGCTTGACTTCTAGTTTTATCCCTAAGCACTTCTAATAGCAATAACCTTTTATTACTAGGCTTTCTTCCACCTAGGAGATAGTCCCTTTTATTGAACCCACTTAAAAAGGTTGACTCAGTTTATTCTGTTTATTAGATCTGTAAGAAACTCTGTACCATGCACTTCCAAGTGATAAGTATGCAACTTGCCTGATTTGTTTAGTTTTTTTTCATAAAACTACACTTTCTGATTGTTCAGACAAACCTCCTCTCTTCATAGTTTTCTCTGTGAGAAAAAAGTATGAGACTTTGAGGTGCTGAGTCCACTCAAACTCAAATAACTACTTTCAAATATGTTAGTTTCTTCCAAACGTTCTCTACTAACAACATAATGTGGGCATACAATTTCTTGCCACTCATGATCATCAGGAATTGAATGCTCATCATTATTCCTGTAGACACTCTAATCTCGAAAAATGGTCATCATGGATGGAAATCACAACAGAGAGCACTGGTTCTACACCAAAGAATCTTATTTCTCTAATGATTTTGAAGGATAGTTTTGTGGAGTACATCACTCTAGGTTTGCTTTTAGGGCTTGAAATACCTCACTCTAAGCTCTCCATGATTTGAGGATTTGTGTTGAGAAGTCTGTTGTGATTCTGATGGGTTCTCCTTTATAGGTTATTTGTTTTCTTTCTCTAGCTACTTTTAATATTTTCTTATGTGCTGAATCTCTGGAATCTTGATTATTATATGCATTGGTATAGATTTATTTTGGTCATGGCTAAGTGAAGTTTTCTGCTACTATTGCTGTGAAGAGGTTTTTTATGTCTTTTGCACTTTCTCCAGCTTTCTCACTGACTCCAATCAATCTTATGTTGTTCTTCTTTGCTTTGTCTTGCAGCTGATGAATTAATTTTTCATGGAATTTTGTTGTTTTTCAGATTTCTTTCTTTTTATGGTTGCTAGTCACAATCATGTCTTCTAGATCTGATATTCTATCCTTACCTTCATTCAATCTGTTGCATGTACTTTCAGTGTTTTTAATCTCCTACATTTCTCTTCAGATCTGTTTCATTGATTCCATTTCTTTTCTATGTTGGGCATTCATGGTTTCTATCATTTTCTTGAGCTTGTCTTTTTTTACGTGTGCCTGCAGTTATATCTTTCATTTTGATTGTCATTTCTTTTTGCATCTTAGAAATTATTTTTTTCTATGGCCACATCCATTTGTTTTTTCACTTTTCCTCCTATTATTTCAGGTAGTGGCAGGCTTTGAATTTCCTGTCTTCATGCTCTGGACTTATTCTGGGTGGGCTGGGCATTTGGGGTTTGATTTTCTTTCTTCATCTTGTCATGTTCTATTTTTATTTTACTTTTTTTTTAATTGATGCCCATATATTTCTTCTGTTACATAGCATTATCCCTGGTGTTGAGGCTTTCCTAGGAAGTGTCTATTTCTCAGGATGTCTTCGAGCTGTAGGTATTTCTTGGTCTTTGAATCTATCCCAAGAACCTACTTTCCCAATATATTAAGACTGTGAGTTGCTACCTGACTCAGGGCTCTTTCTTTTGACATTTGAGTATGATGATATTTCTGACACTTTACAATTGCAGTGCTGTCATACAGGGGAGAAAAATATTATAACAGGCATGACATCTTGGTTGAAGTAGTATATTTAACAATAATAGCAAACTAAAGCACAGCCTGGCTAGTGACAAACTGTGGTAACTATTTGCCTGGTATTTTTAGGCATACGAGCATGTTCTACAGTTACATAATATGATTTGATTTGTATCAGGAACCTGTATGCAATGATTTTCTACTTCGTAGAGTGATTTTTACCCTGTTGTGTGGGAGTTTTAAGAGGGACAGTGGGTAGGTTGAAGAGATGAATAAGGCTAAAAATAATAGGAGTAAGATTGGGGTCATAAGGTGATCATTCAAGTTTTAGGTATTTGTGGGACACAAGAGAGAAGGATTGGAAGAGAAAGCCTGGGAGTATTGAAGTGAACCAAAAAGAGAAGAGAAACTGTTTACCCACATGAAAGTATCACAAAATCAAGGGAGATAACTGACAATAGAGAGGAAGAGGATAAGAATAAAACAAAAGGGAAGGTTAGAGATATAAACATGAATGAAAAAGAGAAAAAAGAAAGAAAAAGAAACACAAGAAACAAAAATAACCCCACACACTTCAAAACAACAAACATACAGAAAGAAAAGCAAAACAAGACAAAACAAAACAGCAAAATAGAGAAAAAAGAAAAAAGTGGAGGCTGGCCCAGCCCAATTTTGTTCCATGTGTCTTTATCCCCAAGGACAGTGCTGGTTCAGCTAACTTACCACCTGCCGGCTCATATTGTTACCGTTGCTTCTGCCTATTTCACACCACCAGTCCCACCTATCCATCCTGTGTGCCCTGACTGGGGGCCCTACTGCACGGCTGGTGTTCCTGCTCATCTCTGGGTCTTCCCGTGCAGTTCATCTCATTCCCATCAGCATGTTTGATAGGTTAAACTAATAGTTTATCTCATGATATCCTTAATTGACATGTTTTGTCTATCCCTTTTGTGTCTCACATTTTCTTCTTCTCTCTGATGATTCATCATTACCTTCCTTTATTGTCCAAAGATCATTTACTATTTCAGGAAAATGAATTATGCATTTTTTTTTCAATTTTTAGAAGAGATGATATATGGAAACTATTTGTGAATACTTATAATTCATACTAATAAGCTAAGATACTCTGAATTTTCAGAAAACATATACATTTTATATTAAAATACCTTTGTGGAAAGATCTACATATATATAAGGTTGATATTCTCATGAAATACTAAGTAAACTGAAGTTCAGATAGAAAGATGACTGGGAATCTTAGTTTTCACTCTGTTTAGGTCCTCTGTGTTATCTTCTGCCTAAGGTTTGTAATGACATTATATACTACATGTTGTACATTCTCTCTTATTGCTGCTATTGTGTCACAGTTGTTACTGATTTTCATAATCCCGTTATCCTTTGCATGAAGATAAATAAAAAAGAAAAACAGCTATTTTTCCTTGCTTCTACTTAAATGTAAACCTGCTGCACTTTCAATGCAATTTGACATGGTCATAAAATTAAATTTTCTGTAAATTTCAAAGATCTTCAATATTGGTTGTATTTTAGAAACATATTGTTTTCATTCATTAGATGAGTTTTATTTAGTTTATTTCTGGGTACATATATCTCTGTTTTCCAAATATATGACCTCCATCTTTCACAGAGAACAGTGGATGAGTGAATGGATTCATATGCTTAGAAGCATCCTTTAACACTGACGTGACATGATAGAAAGTGAAGGATGAGTCGCAATCTGTCCATTTCTATTGGCTTTAGATTGTTTAAAACGTTTCAGACTATTCATCTTCAAATAGCTCAGCATACACAGAATAGTTTCATTCCTACCTAACCTCATCCCATACTGAGAAGCCAACATTCCTTCACAGAGTTATGGGGTTATCAAACACTGTAATAACACTCTCTCTGTCTAATGAGCCCACATTTTAAATATCTTGCCACAAAACTGGAAATTAGAAGCCCAAATTCAACAGTTAAAGATAATTATTAAGTTAGCATTGCTTCTAATTGTCAACTTGAATAGTTTCAGGTGAAATTTGCAACCTAACTCATGAACGACCACATATCAGAGGATTATAAAATTGGGCTGGTGTTGATGACTTTGCATAATCTCTGGTTTTAACTTTTCAGTTGGCCAGATTTCCTTTCCTTTATTATGCACAGAATCTGTGTGCTAACTTCCCCATTTACATGGAATTTTAAAATACAGAGTTTGAGGAATGGGGTTAAAAAGAAAAGATAGTGTCAAGAGAAAATGGAGTTTAAGAAGCAAAGGGCAGATGAGTTTCCACAAATAATGAACAATAAATGCTCCACAATGAAAGTTAAGTAGGCATTATTCATTTAACATGTAATATTGAGCAATTCCTATGCATCAATATTTGTTCTAGGGATATTGATAAAGAAGAAAGTGAAGTTTCTGTCCTAACAAAGCTTACATGATAGTGGAAGAGAAAATTATAGGACATACAAATTCTAAATCTTTTTTTAATAATGCTGTAAAAATTCATTATAATATAACATGCATTAGGTACTGGGGATTTAGTTCAGCGGCACAGCGCCTGCCTGGCAAGCGCAAGATCATGAGTTTGATTCCTGGTACAAGAAAAAAAAAAAAAAAAAAATATATATATATATATATATATATATATAAAACATGCATTAATGGTTAATAATGGTGAGCATCTTTTTTATTGCTTGTTGGACATTTTTGTGTATTTTTTAGAGAGGAAAATGATTTGGGCAAGTCACTTCACATTTTTAATTACAAATTTTGCATCCAGATACTAGATAGAGTTTATTGTTGTATGATTTACAGATATTTTCTTTCACTTTGTCACTTCCTTTTCACTTTTTTTGTGCTGTTATCACATGTAAAATTTTAAATTTTGATTAAATCCAGTATATCTTTTTTCCTTTTATTGCTTGCATTTTTATGCCTTACCTACAAAACTGTCTTACTCAAAATCACTTGGATTTGCTATTTTTTAATTTTTGTTTTTATTAGTACATGTTTCCAGTACATAAAGACTGCATTTATCTTGGAGAGTTGGTACAGGTACATAACACATCTTAATTCTTTTCACCTCTTCTCTTTCCTCTCAGACCATCTCTTGGTCCTCTTCACTTTTTGCCTTTGTCCTGCTGTGGTCTTAGGTGCTAGATTTTCAGTCTCACTACAGGTTGTGATGTTAGATGTCATTTGTCAGGTTGAAAAGTTGTTCTCTTCCTACATGTGGAGTGTTTTTTTCCTGAAGATAAATTGAACTTTACCAAGTTGAATCCATTTAGGAAATCATTTTTTTTTGTTCTTGTTCTATCACCCATGAGTAGGGTGTATTACATCAAAATTTTTCCTGTGTTGTACTCATTTTCCTGCTTTCTATTTCTTGGATGAATCCAACTTGATCACAGAGTGTAATCACTTTTCCATTTTGCTGTATTTGTTTTGCTAGTATTATATAGAGGAGTTTCTCTTTTTTTGTCTATACACATATGGTATATTGGTTGGTAGGTTTGTTACAATGACTGCCTGGACTTCTTAGGGTACTTGGAAGAGAGTTCTCTCCTATATTTCTTAGAGTCTTTTTAAAAGTTTGGTATTAATTCTTCATGGAAATAAAGCCAGCCTGAGTTTTTCTTTGAAAGAAATTGTTTCAATATGAATTCAATTCTTTTATTTTTAACAGATGTATTCCAGCTTTAGAATTCATTGAACTTGCAATTTATGTATTTGTGTGGTTTATATATTTGCTTATTTTGTCCAGTTCATACATTTTCTAATTATAATTGCTTGCAGTACTTGCGGATAATTATTTTCCTTTCTATAAGATCAATGTTAATGATTCTTTGTTCTTTCTTGATTTCCATAATTTGAGTGTTTTCACTTTTTTTCTTGGTCAGTCCACCAGAAAATTTGCTAATACTGTTACTGTTGATCTTTCCAAACAAGCAACCTTTAATTTTCTTGATATTCCCTAGTTATTTTGTTTTTATTGTTTAATTTTGTTCAAATCAATATGATTTGCTTTATTTTGCTTATAAAAGGATACAAATAGAGAAGGAAGAACTCTAATTATCTCTAGTTAGAGGTGATATGATTTTTCTCTAGAAGATGTTAAAAACTTCATCAAAACACTTTTTGGTTTGATAAATTCGGGAAAGTGGCAGAATACAGAATCAATTACAAATATCAGTTGTTTTCCTGTACAGCAATAATGAACTTGAGAAAGAAATCAACCCAATTCCACTGACAAGAACTTTAAAAAACAATTCAGAATCAGTTTAACCAAGGAAATGAAATGAAAGACCTCTATAATGAAAATTATGGAACACTGAAGAAAGAAATTAAAGAAGATATTAGGAGTTGGAAAGACCTACTTTCTCATGGATCAACCACATAAGTATTGTTTTAATGGCCGTATTAGCAAAAGTACCTACAAATTCAATGCAATCCTCATAAAATATCAATGGCATTCTTCACAGGAGAAAATCAATTCTAAAATTCATATAGAAACAGGAAAGGCACAGAATAGCTAAAGAATCCTGAGCAAAAAGAGCAATGTTGCAGGCACCACAATATTTAACTTCAAATTATACAATAAGGGTGTAGTAAGAAGAACAATATGGTATTGGCATAAAAACAGATGTCATAGAACAGAAGACAAAAGTAATCCCACATGATGACTGTCATCAAATTTTGGACAAAGGAGCCAAAAGACATATCTTGGACAAAAGACACCTCTTTAAAAGATATTGCTGGGAAAACTGAATGAAGAAGATTAAAATTGGATCCCTATCTCTCACCCTATACAAAAGTAAATTAAAAATGGATTAAAAGTCTATGTGTAAGACTGGAAATGTTGAAATTTCTGGAAGACTGAAAATAGGGGAAATATTGTCTTCCTTGAATGGAATTCTAATAGCACAGGAAACAATAGCAAGAATCAACAATTGGGCTACGTGAAATAAAAAGTTTCTGTGCAGCAAAGGAAACAACTGACTGAGTGGGAGAACATCTTTGCCTGCCACTCTTATCTGATTCTTCATATTGCTTTCTAATGGCATCTGCAAAACTTGCCGTGCATGAATACTTTTGTATTCACTTTTTTCCTTTCTTACCTACCAAAGAACTGAAATTCCACTACTGAGTCTTGATTCCTACTTTCTTAAAAATCTAAAATTTCTATCTGATTTGATCTCCTATGGAGCACTAGTTCTACAGTTGTGTGAATTAATACTATGTATTTAGTCTGAACTTTGTTTAGTAACAGTTATCTTTTCATTACCAAGGCTGATCGTCCAGTTTGAGACATTTTAGTTGGGTAGTCATCTCCCTGATTCTCAGTTTCCTTGATAATGCAACTGGTTTTTTTGTTTGTTTGTTTGTTTTTTTCATAAACGGTCCCATATTCTGTCATCAAATCTCCTTCATCCCTGCTTAGGCTCCCGGGAACAAGCCAAATTCATTTCTGCTGTGCCAAATGTGCTCACTCCTTGCAGTGTTCAGTATTCAAAATGCAAGGTGCTCTGTCTGTGCTGCTACTGCCCAGACGTTGAAATTGTGTACTGTGTTTGTGGTTTTGACCTCCTGAAACATTGTGTTATCCACATGTTATCTCCTTTCAATATAGGCTTGATCACAAAGGTAAATTATACAGAATATTTAATCTCGCCCAATTCTGAATTCTTTCTGATCCCATGTTCTTTGATGGTGGCCCAAGTTCATCCTTCAATTATGACTTCAGTTGTCATAATTCTCCACTGGAAAGTGGCTGGCTCAAAGCTGACTCCTAGTGAAAAATTTAAACTCTCATTTAGTGTTCAATTTTTATTCTTAGGTTCTGTCGTTATCATCTCTGTCACTCACTCACTTTTTTTGACTCTTACCCTGACTTATCCACTTATGTACTTTAGTGGAAGTAATATCATTACCAGAAAGCCGTAACCTGCTAGATGATATGAGCTGAATTGTATAGTGAGAATATATTTTTAAAAATTTTAATAACATCACGGTTCTACCCCTATTAGATTATATTTTAGGGAAAAAATTCAAAGAACAGGCTGAGACAAACTCAAAAAATATCATGAAACTGGAAAACTCCTTTTATACCGAGAAATTTTTGCTGTACATTATATGCTATCAAACTTTATTCCAGAAAGAAGTATCCTTTCTGAAAATGTGTCAAGTGTATTTTCCTAAGCAGAAATCCCACGTTATTAAAGCAAAGAACTAGTTTTGAATTTTTTTCCTGTGGAAGGGAAGAAAGTAGTTCAGCAAAATTGTGAGTTTGACAGGTTTTTGAGGTACAAATTAATTTGAAAAAACTCATTTAACACAAGACAGAACATTGCATTTCCAACCCTGCTGAGTCAGTGTGCCTTAGGAGTCAATATGACTGATTGCATGCAATGGAGAAACTACACCAAGAACATAGATACTGTGCGTGTGTGTGTGCTTATGTGATTGCAAATATTAGTCATTCTCCAAATACATGAAGGATACTTGTCAGTCTAGACCATCCCTCTGCTGCCTCTACCAAGGCAGAAGCTGGCAATATGGTGAAATAACTTAGTATTCATACACCTACTGTTATAGGCAGCTGAGTCAGATGGAAATATTATAGGCAGTCAGACAGGGCCAGGCCCTTGAAGGAGCCAACATGAAACATACATATTTGCTGAGGGCCAGGCCTCAGGCCAAAGGACTAAACAAATGAGCCCATATATCTCCCTAGGGATGGACATCAGGGATTGATATTCTCAGTAGGTAGCGATCACCTTGAAGAGTCCTTGAACCAAACCCATACAGGAAAAACCCCTGTTCTGTATTCATGCCTGCTTGCTATGTGACTCGCTTCCCCATTTGATCCCAATTTAATCAGTTTTACCTGAACAGTTCTTATGGCTGATCATAGTTTTGTCCATTTTCCCCTTACCTAGGACCCACCTCACCTCATGGTTTTGCTCTATAAAGGTCCCTAGAAAAGAGTAACCCACTCGGGCCTCTCTTCTGTCCCTCTCTTGGACAGAGGCTTTCTTTTCTTTCCCTCAATAAATATATTCTGCTCTTAACCTCCATTGTTCCTAAAATTCATTCTTGGATTTTAGAGAACATGAACTCATCCCAGATATCATTCAGGTTGAGAGTTTTTATTTTCCTGTATCACTATGTGATCATTCAAGTATTTAAGGAGTAGCAACAGTAGACCAGTCTCTGGAGATACAATAGTGAACAAGACAGGCACAAAGCCTATTTTCACACACCCTTGTGAAAGAAGGAAGTAGTCTAAGTAAAGAAACTGATACAATATAGAAAAAAAACATCCTGCCAAATGGTGGTAATGCTATAAAGCTAATGAGCCAGGATCTGAGAAAGCAAAGCTACAGACCAAGAAAACTTCTCAGAGCAGGACTTGTACACAAGACCAAGAAGGAGAGTTGCGGATGGAAGAAATACTATATGCTTCACTTTGGGTGATTCTAAAAGGGAAATGACCCCACAATATCACACACTCACTAGAAATACATACCTAAATCCTATGATTACAGTGGTTATTGAGGCATTGATGGTTTCAGGTGTTTCTTCTACTTGCCTAACTTACTAGATATAACCTGTAAAACAGTTTTAAAAATTGACCCTGTAGAATTAAGATGGAATCATAGCTTTGGTGGTTTGGACAGAGCACAGAACATGGAGTCAAATTTTGGCTTTCTGTTCAACTTTCCCATTTAACATGTTGACTCTACCAGTTAGCACGTATAATTAATCATACTCAGTTTGACATTAAGTCTTAATATGTTCCTCTATGAAGCAAGGTAATTACTACATAATCAAATGAGGTAATATTTGTAAAACGTTTTATAAATTAAAAAATTATTACTGTTGATTTAAGGAATAGGTGTGAGAAGTTATAACCACCCTAAAATATTTTACAATTTTTCCCACAGTCAATACCAAAATGCAGCCAAGTTATAGCCAATGTGAACGGAAAAGGTGTTAGCAAGACAATGGTAAGGACTTAATTCCCAGCTCTGGCAGACAGCTCCTCTGTAGAGTAGTCCCTGGTTATTACTTTATTTTTATAGCTCTCTCTCACTACGGTGTTAATATCTAGTAGTATTCTGACTTTTTCAGAAAGTTTTGCCTTGATCACTGAAACATGAAAGAAAAATTGTGTTGGTAATTTGGGATTCAGAAGTGACATTAGGACAAAGTACTTTTCCTCCTTATACCTATCTACAATGATGTTCTCTTAGTAACAAAGACATTTTGGAAGTTTATAGCTTCTTTCTCCTTAAAGCTTTATGAGTCCTTATTCCCTTGTAGAAAATCCTAGCATGAAAAAAAACAATACAAAGCTCTTTCATACTCCTGTGTTAATGTCTGACCAGTTAGGTTTGGTTGAAAGTCTACATATTGACTCTTTTCCAAGCTTTGAGTTAATTCACCAACTTCTTTTCCCTGTGAATTTCTCTTCCCTCAAATGAACATAAAGGGATTAGCTGGCTCAGTGACTCTTAGACTCAGTTGCACATGATAAATACCTGTAGGACTAGCCATGCATGGCCACATGTTGATATTGTTAGCACTGTATGAATTTGAGTCAGAAGGATCATAAATTTTAGCACAACCTGGGCAACTTAGTGACTTAACAAGACTCTGTCTCAAAAGAAAAAAAAAAAGACCTAGATGGAGCTCAGTATGAAGGACTTGGGTTCAATCTCAAACACCATGAAAAATACCTGCAGGGTTTTGGATATACAGATACCAAAACCTCAAACACAGAAAATATAGTATACTAGAATTTAAGTAGATCCCAATGATTCAAATTTAGTGTTAAAATGGGAATTGCTGCATTAGATAGAATGAACTTTAGGACTCCTTCCAGCATGAAAATTATTCAATTCAATTATTTAACCAAAAAGACTTCTGCCATTGGACTATCATTACATATTATCTTATGGTCTTTTAACTAGACAACTGTTCATCAGTAACAATAATACCTAACATGTTAACAAGAGCTTATTTTGTGCCTGATACTCTGATAAACACTTTAAATACATTTTTGTAAAATGTGTGTGACACTCTCAGGAAGAAGTAGGAGCTATTATTATCCTCATTAGGGAGATGAAAAACTTGAGAGTAATGATAATATAGCAAACACCTAAAAATATATAGCAAACACCTTCGAAATACTTAATATGTGGCAGGTATTGTTAGAACATTTTAAGATTCTGAGACTTTATTCTTCGAAAAATATACATCCACACACATATCCATAAAATACATAACAACACTACAAAGGTATAAGAGTAGACGGATGTGACCCTCAGGTGAGTATCATATCAGGAGACTGATTGATCCTGCTGATATGATCAGTAGACTGATATGATCCTTAAATGAAGAGTCCAAGAAACAAAGAGGTTAAGTAGCGTCTACTAAGGATACATGATGGGTGGCAGATTTCGGATTTAAATTCGGGCAACCTGATCTCAGAATCCAGACTTTTAACTACTGTTGCCATCTAGATATACTTTTGAATTCTCAAAAATGTTGGGTAACCAGCTCCAGTTCACGTAGCAATTAAGAGGGCATCACTGAAAGTAACTACTTGTGTAAGTTTATTCCAATAGCCACAGTAATAATTACTGCCCTATTAGAAACACTTAGGACACATGGATTCTGTACAGCGGGTGGTGGCACATGGGAAACTCAAGGTACTAGGAATGGCAGGTTTAGGGAGAAAGGAACATGTAACCCACCTGTGTGTCAGCAGAGACAAGAACACATGGGTGTGTTCTCTCACATCTTATCTCTTTAATTGTCTCTTCTGTACCTTTCCTCTAACTCTGCACGTGAGTGGAACATATCAAAAGTTGTCTAAAATATTCCTGCAATAATGAATAGAGCTATGGAGAAAAAATTTGCTTTTATTAAGTGTTCCCTGTGTGCCCAGTATCACATCTCTGTGGTCCTAAGCTCTTCAGTCTCAGGGCCCCTATTTATTTCTAAGAATTATTTAGAGTCATAAGGGTCTTTTGCTTGTGTTAACTTCATAGCAATCAAGATTTATTGAATTACAAATTAAAAGAGAATATAAAGTATTTCTTAGTCAATTTTAAATAACAGCTGACATTACCCATATTTTAAAAAGTAATTGTTCCAAAATATTAATTTCTTTACTAGTGAGAAAGGAACACTGATTTACATTTATAAAAATCTCCTTAAGGTTTGGCAAAAACAAAATTCAAATGGATTCTTATATCTGGCTCTGTATTTAATCTGTTATGCTATCACAGATATCACTCTACACTTGAAAGAATAAAAGTAGTTTTTAATACACACACCTCCTAAAAGTGTGTCAGGGACCACAAGTGGCCTTTGAATCACTCTGAGAGCCAGTGTGAAAGATACTACATGTCAAATTTTCTGAAAGAAGAGGCTTGCAATCACCATTTAAAAAATTTTTAAACTTGGCAATATAAACACAAAGAATGAGAAAGAAAAGAAAAGTAGCAAAGGATGTGACTACACATTTCCCAGAGAACATATACAATGATTAATGAGCACATGGGAAGATATTGAACAGCATTAATGATATAGAGATTTTCTGAAATCCTCTTTGGCTTTGCAGGTGGCTCGCCGTGATTGTATAGTGGATAGTATTCTGAGTTATGAAATCCTCTATGGTCTCTTTTACTTGGGGCACTGGAATTTACACCATATAGTTCTTTTCTTCCCTTGATAGATTGATTCCTAAGTATTTCATATTTTTGGATGCTTTGGGAAAAGTGTGGTTTCCCTAATTTCTCTCTGACTGTGTTTGTGTATAGGAATGCTATGAATTTTTGAGTGTTACCTTTGCATTCAGCTATGCTACTAAATTTATTTATTAATTCTAGGAGTCTTTTGGTGGAGTTTTTGAGGTCTTCCATGTACCGTTTCATATCATCTGTAAATAGTGATAATTTAACTTCTTCTTTTCCTATCCTTATTTCTTTTATGTCCATCTTTTGTCGAATTGCTCTGGCTAATATTTCCAGAACTTGGGCTGGAGATATTTCTTCTTTACTAGCATGAATAACTTGCGGTTTTCAGCATATATATTTTAAAAGCTTTTAATCCAGTTTATCCCTAGTTATTTTAAATTTGTTACAACTATAAATCATGGGTTTTCTTTTCTTGCTGATACATAGAAATATAATTGATTTTCATATATTTATTTTCTCATAATCATTTTAAATTCTTTTCTTAAGTTTGTAGCATTTATTAGATTATCTAAGATTTGCTCCATAGGTTATTTATGATGTTTTTGTGTCTCCCTTACCACCTATATGTCTTGGTTCCTCCCACCCTCATTCTTTCCCTATTAGTGTTTTTCTCTCACTGTACTGGGTAATGTGAATACAATGTAAGCTTTTTTTATATCTATTAAGATAGTCACGAATTTTTTCGTTTATAGTCTGCAAATATGCTGAAATATGTTGAACTTTAAGTGTGAAATTTAAGCTTTGAGGGATGAATCTCATTTGGCCAGTATATATTATTCTTTTTATACATTGCTATTCTAAATTTGCAAAAATTTTGTTAAGAGTTTTTGCACTTTAGATCATGAGCACATACAATTCTGTCATTTTCTTGTAATTGTTCTCTGAAGTTTCAAACTCAGGATAATGTTGGTTTTATAAAATTAATTAGGAAATATTCCCCTTTCTTTTATGAAGAGATTTGTGTTAAACTATTTTTTCCCTTCTTGACATACTTTGTTGACTTCAGTAGTGAAGTTTTCTGAGCTGGAGTTGACTTTGTTTGAATATTTTCCAACACATACTCTATTTTTAGATCATTATACAGCTATTTAGTTTTACTACTTTGTGTCTTTCTGGGAGTATTTTCCATTATGTTTAAGTTCTTTGATTTTATTGGCAGTATTTATTTGTGAAATTCCTTCATTATCAAATTTAATATCGGCAAAATTTATAGTGATCCTTTTTCATCTCTAACATTGACATTTTTTCTCTATTTCCTTCATCAATTTGCTATTGGCATAACATACTAATAGGGTCTTCCAAACAAGTAGCTATTAGTATTATTTATGTTCTCTATTGTTTTCTCTGTCTTCTGTTGGTCTTTTTTCTGCTTTTTGAGTATAATTTGCTGCTATTTAAATGATTATTACTATGTGCTTTAGATTGAATCTGTGATTCTTTTCTTCGTTATTAAATTAGAAGAGTAGGTTATGTCTTCTAAAATTTTTGTTTTGTATCGGGAATCAAACTCAGGACCTTGAGATTACCAGGCAGGCACTATGCCACTGAGCTCTATCTCCAACCCATAAATGTTCTATTTTTTAAAGAAAAGAATTTAATATTTTTTTTTTGTTTGTTTGTTTTTTGTTTTTCTCCGGTACCGGGAACCGAACTCACGACCTTGCTTTTGCCAGGCAGGCGCTTTTTGGCGCTGAGCTAAATCCCCAGCCCCAAGAATTTAATATTTCCTTCTAACCATTTCCTTAGTATATATCATAACTTCTGACATCGTGTGGGGTTTTTTAGACCAAAATATTTCCTATTTACCTTTTGATTGCTATAAGATCTTTTCTTCAATTTAAAATATTTTAAGGCTCCAAATTTTTTGTTATTGATTTTTCATTTATTTCTATTGTGATAATAGAATATGCTTTCCATATTGGTTCTTACGTTTAGGCAGAGTTATGACAGAGTACAGTCTGCCTTGCCAAAGATTTTGTGTACTCTTGAAAAAATATGTATCTTGCTAAATATTTTCAGGCATTTTGGTTAATAGTGTTATTCAAATGTACTATGTTTTTGGTTTTCTGTCTACTTATCTTACTGGTTATTTACAGAAGACATTGAAATCTATATGAATAATGGTAAAATTGTGTATTTCTGCTTGTAGTTCTATCATATTTTGCTTCAAGTATTTTGAAATACTCTGTGAAGCAGAATATTTGTTTTTAAAAAGTATGGCATTGTGATAAATAGATACCTTTATCATTATGAAATTCCTTCTTTATCCATAGTAATATTCTTTGCTATAAAAAGTACTTTACCACAAAATAATTAATCCTCTTTTACTATTCCATTACTGTTAATCTATCTGCATCATTATATTTTATATTGATATTTTGAAAAAGTAATGTAATATTATCTTTTATATCTACTTTGATAAACTTTGACTTTAAATTTGAGAATGTTGAAAATTATATGAATATTGTTAATAATATGATTATTGAAATAAACCATAGT
This sequence comes from Chinchilla lanigera, assembly GCF_000276665.1. Taxonomy (NCBI): domain Eukaryota; kingdom Metazoa; phylum Chordata; class Mammalia; order Rodentia; family Chinchillidae; genus Chinchilla; species Chinchilla lanigera. The sequence continues at coordinate 5,374,780 of NW_004955446.1, forward strand.
CATTTGTTTTCTATTTTAACATTTTATTTCTTTTCCTTGTTTTCATCCCTTCTTAAAATTGAATATTTTTGTCTTTGTTCTAACTGCATAGCTAGCTAATTAACTTTAACTACTTGATTGTTTTAGTATTTCCTTTACTCTTAAAAAACATGTATTTACTTTATCATCACCCAGCTTCAAGTAATTTTGTTTCATTTCATAATAATGTAAAATTTTATCACTGTATAATTCTAATTTACATTTTCCTGTCTTTGTACTATTGTTACAAACTATTTAACTCCTACTGTCCATCATTTTTGTATTTAAAATTCAATTATATTTTAAATAAATTTTAAAATAAGAATATTATATTTTATTTTTTTCATAATCACTATTCTGGTGCTCCTCATTCCTTGCATACACCAAGATTTTTAATATTCCCAAAAGATTTCCTTTAATATTTTGTGCAGTATTAATGATGATACTTTTTAGCCTTCGTACATCAAAGAATGCCTTTTTATTCCTTATCCTTTTCAAAAGATACTCTTGTAGGTTATAGGATTCCAGGGATTTTTTTTTTTCTTTCTGTATTTTAAGAGTATAGTATCAGGGATATGATTTGTACTCTTTTCTTCATTTTTCCATAAAAATATATCTTTTACTTGCCTATGTTTTTTAAGAAATATTGTCCTTGTCATCACATTTTAGGCAACTTAATTAAGATGTGTCTTCTTACAATATTTTCTTTCTTTAATGGAAACAATTTGTGGCCCCCTTGAACTTGTGATTTAAAGTTCTTACCAAGTTGGAGAAAATCCACTCAATATTTTTTCAAATATTTGTTTGCATTCTTCTTTTACATAGGGATTCCATAATTGGGACGTGTTTTAGGTTGTTTGTCAGTAACACTCTTCATAGTTGTAGAAGCCATTTTTTTTTCTTTGGTTTACCTTGGACAGTTTAATTGATATTTTCAAGTTTGCTCGTGTATTCTTCTGTATCTAATCTTTTGGCCATCTATTTTGTTATCTTTTTAAGAACGTAGTGCAGGGGCTGGGGATTTAGCTCAGCGGCAAAAGCGCCTGCCTGGCAAGTGCAAGGTCATGAGTTCGGTTCCCGGTACCGGAGAAAAACCAAAAAAAAAAAAAAAAGAACGTAGTGCATATAAAAACTATTTTTTTTAACTTTTCCTTTTTTTTGTTTTTTACTAATTCTATCTTCTTTGGGTCTTATTTTCCTGCTCCTTTAATAAAGTAAGAAAAGTTTTGTTGAATAACAAACACGTTGTTTACTTTTTAGGCCCTGCTTTTTATCCTTAAAATATGTTTAGACTTTATTCTGGGACACACTCAAATTATGGAAAAAAGTTTGATTATTACAAGGCATGCCTTTTTGCTTTGTTACTCGAACCTACATGAGCCATTAGTCCAGGAATAATTTGTTCTAAGAAAATACATGCTATTTTTGGTGGCCTCTTTTTTATTAGCACTTGTTTGCAGTGCTTAATGTTTACATTCTTTGAGGAGAGTGGCTACATGTACCTAATACATCTTTTTTTTATATCCTGTATATCACAAGATTTATTTTCACTTTAATGAATAAAAAACCAAAATGTTCCTGGCTTTGGGTGATTGGGAGGCATTGTTCCTATTGCTTCTTTCCTATGCTATGTGTTTTTAATCTTATTTTAAGGTAATTTCTTCACCATAATATGCTGATCAGCACTAAAATAAAGACTTTGAAGAAACTATCTGCAGACTGTGGACCTCTCTCTGTTCATCTGTTTCCACTCCAGTAATCTGTCCTGAAAATTCTTGCAGTTAGAGTTCTCAAAAGGCTTAACTCCATCCTCCCAACTTGGGAACAGAGAGGTTGTATATGGAACTCCTTGTGCTGTGGCCTGAACTCTGCCCATAAAGTAAATACCCCAACCTTAGAACTCATCTCATTTAGCTTTTCATCTGCAACATATCACTGTCCTGAACTACATGCCCTCCAATGTCTGACAAATCATCAAGTTCATATATTTCTCCATTTGGCTGTTTAACATAGGAGTGCAAGGCTGTGTTCTGTTACTCTTTCATGGCTGGAATTTGAAATTCAGTAAGTTATCATTTAAGATAATATTTAATCATAATATTTGTGTACTTTCAATTTTTTAAACTAAGCCATAGAATATTTATTTTAGGCTTCCATAAATTTTTGCCAAATTAAAATAGCATATTAAAATATTCATCCACTATAGAGTCAACAAATTTTTAATGATAGAGGATTACGTCCTTAACAATGTTCTACATTTGGATAATACATAAGTGAGTACACATAGCATATTTTTGACCTCATGGAAATTATATGTATTTAGAGCTATAGATAACAGTTACATATATAAACACATAAATATGGTAGTGTAAAGATACATGCAACAAACTAATAAAAGAATGCATAAGGTTAGAAGTGGCATTGGGATAGGGAGATGTCACTTTGGCTGGAATGGTAAGCAAAAGCTTCTGTGATGAGGATAGGTATTTACCTATGATGAAATGTAGCCTAGAATCAACCAGTAAGTTGTGAGCTCTGACAGTAAGGAGAGAGTGTCCATGAAAAACGGAGTAGCAACTCAAAAAGCTTTCAGATGAGAGTGAAACTGTTTCTTTGTAAAACTCTTAAACCTAAAAAAAGTGATATTAGAATTGAGGGAACAATTTTCAGAATAAAAGAAAATTGTACTGGAGAGGTAGGCAGTAAATTGCATAAAACTTTTGTAGGCTGTGATTTATACTGTTGAAAGTGCAATCTAGCTAATATTATATAGAATGGGAGTATATGGGGTGGAGCAGAAAACAAATGCACTAACTCCTCAAGAAGCTGATTCAGTAGTCCTGTTGAGAGACCATGGTGGCTCCACCTTGGTGGAAAGCAGATTAAAGGTATATTTTGCAGACCAACCAATGAAACTAATAGCTCATTCTAATAAGGGAGGAGAAGAGTGCAGCAAAGAGATGAATTATGGAAGATTTTGAGGGTTTTTACCTAGTAATTGGGTTCTTGGTAGACATATTGCTGTAATGGAGATTGTAAGAACAGCACGTTTAGGAGGAAACTAACAAATGTTCTTTATATGATGGGTTAACTTTGGATGTGTTAAATTTCCAAATGCAAATGTCAAGTAGATAACTGGATATTTGTCTGAACCACAGGGAGAATGTCAAAACTGAAAATAAAAGATTATTACTTGCTATTATATAATTTCAGAGGAACACTGTTGAAAAAAGTTGATTGGTAACTACCCTCAGCAGTACCCCCTGACCCCAGTACCATCACACACAGATAACAATGTTTGGTATCAATAACTGAGTGCTCATTTTCTTCACCCGACAACTTGATGTGGGGCTGACAGAGAAGTAGACGTTTGTAATAGATATCTGTAGATCAAAATATCAGAATTACTACTTATAGGGATAATTTAGAAATTAGTCCAAAAGATCACATACTTTCTCCTAACTCTGCAATTAGACTTCTCTACTGGGGATAAATTTGGGTCTATAGAGTTGAAACACACAAAATCATTTATCCATTAAGATTTAGTACAGGGGGAAGAAAAGAGACTTTCAATTCAGAATAGAAGATAGCACAACTCAAAGCAAAACTAAAATATATATGTCCTATAATACTTCACATAAGTCATATTTTAAATTATTTAGTGTATTGGTCATTGAGTAATATGATTATTTTTTGTTTCCTTTCTGCTCTACTTTCTTGAAGAAGGACGCCAAAGCAAACAACCATATCAAATTATCCCTATTAGTAGTTCAGAAAACATAGTGGGGGCAGAGGAAAAGACTATAGAGATTGTGATTTAGATGTAGTAATAGAGCTCAGGACACTAGGTAATGTTCCAAGTCAAATTGGAGGCAACCTGTTCAGTTCTGACACCTGAGCCAGGCAGTGCATCAGGTGCATGCCACCAGATGACACCATTACAATACCATTTTAACACAAGAAAAATTTGTCTATCCTGGTATTAAAGGTTAATGAAAATCTGGAAGTAATAAATGAACATCAAGGGAATGCCTTTTGATCAGCACTGCATTTTGTTCAACAAAAAATTTGCCATTTAGAAATGGTGATTTCTAAAATGTGATGCTCGCAAGTACTTGCAAAATCCACCTTCAGCACTAGTAATACTGCATTACTGAAGTAATTTAGTTATTGTTATAAGGCTAATGGATAAAGGTCTACTCTGAACACCTATCAACATTTGTTTGAAAATCCAGAGTGCGGACTTAAATCTTACTTTCTATAGCACCTTTTTTAATGTTAAGTAAGAACAAGGTATCAAAAGACAGATATTTAATATAGCACTCTCACTCTTCTTTGAACTTTGCATTAAAAAATTCCCTTAACGTTAGTATCAAAATATAGGATGAGTAATGCTGAAACAAAAACATGACTTCCCTATAACAATCAGCTTCCACACCCCACCCTTTACTTTGTCAAGATGGACCAAACATCATCTCATTATATGACCATCACATCTGATTTACTCCCAATTAGGGTAATAAACAGCCTTTGCCCTCAAGCTTTATGATGAAGATTAGCTGTATCTTTAAATTCTAACTATTATTCTTTTCTTGAGTGTATATAAATATACCCGCTAGCAACTAATCATGTCCATCCAAATTTTCACAGTGATTCCTACCCTTATACTCTAGATTTCTATCTTAAGTACAGTTTTGTTAGATAGAATTTATACTTAGATGCACATTGAAGCTGTGAGCTACTCTAAGCCTTTTAAGAATGAAGCGTTTGACTATTTTTCATCTGCTATTGCCTATGTGCTGCTGGGAGGAGACACAATAAAGAAGGAGATCACCCTGTTAAGCTTAGGCCTAATTGTCCTTTATCTGTACCTCATTCTTTTGAGTGTATTTTCCTCACCTGATTTGAAATTGATATTTTAGGAGAGAGACTGTGAGAAACTATTTCCATTGAATTTACTGGTAAAATTGAGTTTATTAAAACTGACACAGGGTGAAAAGGAATATTCATTTTTTAAATAATCCCTATCTGATGGATTTGAAAAATAATTAAAAATTATATTGACCTATCCTTGTAAATATTTTTAATGTACCTGAAATTACTCCATGACATTTCTCTGGGAGTAGGTATTTACTTCTTTTTTGGTTGCAGTACTGGAGACAGAATCCAGGACCTTCCATGCAGTAGGCAAGTGCTCTGCCACTGAGCTACAACCCAGCCTAAGAAGTTTTTACTTTTAAATACTCAACATTGCATTCAAGTTTCCCTCAAGATACTATATTATATACATCACAGCTTTAAGATTTCAGCCCACCTACTACTACATTTATGGTTTTTGCAAATAGCTTTTAGATTGTTTTTGAACAATACAACCCTTAATGTTTATACCCACCTTTGGAAAATGCATTCAGAGGTTGAGTTTATAAACACCCACTCACAACACCAGGAGATATATCTTGGCCAAATACCAATATACAAGTTTGAAAGGGTAATCCCATCAGGAAAGAGTTCAATTATGAAGCTGTGATTATTATTGTGAACTCCCATTTTACCCCTGTTGTGTCCCTATTTTTCCAAGTTATTTTGATTACTGGAATGCATAAATCTTAGTTTTAATAAATTCTGATAATGAACATTTGGTCCATTAAGTTCTGAGGGAGTAAGAACGGCTGCCTTAACCATGGCTGTAGCATGTAATTACATCCATATAACCCAATTTCTTTTGATCTTGCTTCAAAATTGGATGAGAAGCAAATGGTGATTGAAGAAGACTACTTTACTCAGTGGTAAATCAATTATTATACAAAAATTGAGTTTCAGAGAGTTTTTCCAAACTAACACTAAGTTTGTTGACTAAAGGGGTGTGCCATGCCTGTTTAACAACTTAGTATAGTGATGGTGTTGAGTCCTCCAATGTAACACCTTAATCACAAGCAGTTATCACTTTATGTCACCAGTTCCAGCTATTGCCAGCATTTGTAGCAATGCTGTTTAGTCAACTTCCAAAGAATTATAAAATTGCACAATGCACACCATATTGCAGATCTGCTTTCATGAAAGAAAACTGGTTCTTTCCTAAACCAAATTCACTATTGAGATATGTCAGTCCCCTTATCTGCAGGTTCTTCATCTGAGGATGCAAACAACTGCAGGTCAAAAACATTTGAAAACATTGCATCTGTACTGACCATGAACAGACATTCTTTTCTAATGGTCATTTTCCAAACAATATAACAAATGTTTGCATGGCATTTACAATGTAGTAAGTATATAAATAATCTAGATATGATTTAAATTTTATAGGAGGCGGTGCATAGGTGCTGTGTAAATACCATGCAATCTTATATAAGGAAATGGAGGACCTGCAGATATTGATATCCATAAAGATTCCTGAAAATATCTCCCACAGACATTGATGGATAAGTGTATATCCAAAATCCAAAATGGTCTTTTCCAAGATTCCGCACGCCTTCCATGCTTGAAACTACCATTTGGCATTCCAAGATCACTTATGTATGAGTAGCTGACAAAGGACGAATATGGATGAAGCAAGGAGTATTGCCAGTTCTTGCCCAGGAGTAATTGACAAGAAAAGGCACAGAAACTTTTCTAGTGCTAGAAATAATAAGCAATAAGGCAGGATATCTTATTATATAATCGCTATTATTCTTTTATCTTTACACAAAGGTAATTATTCCAGTTATTGCAATTACAGAGAATGTTTATTTCACTGCTTAACGTGTTGACCTGAATCTTCCTTCATCCTGGGATTGGAGGGAAGGGTAAGACTTACTTTTCTGTTTGTTTGTTTGTTTGTTTCAGATAATGATACAAGGAATTTATCAGACTGTCCCTTGTAGAATAGGGAATGGGTGATTAGTTTGCAAACTGTCAGTGGAATTCCAGACAATGGGGTCCAGGCTCAGGACATGGTCACTACCAAATAACTTGCACATTTTCCCTGGATTAATATATTTTTGTCATATGTATGAGTGGTTTTACCTTAGTACACACTTTCTACATTGATTGAAAGAATTTACAAATAAAAGTTGAACTCTTTTAAAAGTGTATCTAAAGATTATATAATAGAAATATAATTCTTTTAATTTTGGAATTGTTGTATATTAACTTGAGTAATGATAACAATCCTTCAGAAAACTCTCCTGTACTGAAAATAGATTAACTTTATAAATTCTGTAAAGAATGGAAAATATTTTTTAATGTTTGCCCTTTCTAAAAATACAATCTGAGAACTAGTATTTTCTATTTTTTTATTAGGATAAACCAACTATGTATAGAAAAAGAACAAATTAAACTTTAGAAATAAAGTTGTGAAAATTTTTACAAACCAAGTCTGAATTGGATTTCCTAAAGTAGATATATCCTGTAGTTACAGTGAAGTTTTTAACTTGTTGTGGCTGATAAAATGTACTGAACTTAATAAATTTTGATTGAATACAAGAATCAGCTTATTCTGAATCAACACTGTTCTTCTGGTCCTATAGAGGATAATAGGGACTAGCAGGTGATAGAGTTTGCATACAGCATTGCCAGTGTAAATTTTTTCAATTCTAACTCAGCTTTCCTAAGAAACCAGGAAAAAGCAAACGATTCTCAGTATGGATAGCTAGTGAAGCAGAACAGTGGAAGCAAACAAACCCATTTCTTTTCTTAAAAGTAACAGAATACCATATGAATGAAGAATAAAACTTAATGATTAAAAATGCAACACAAACATCCGTTAATTCTCCTTTTCCAAAATGTTCAGATAAAATCGAATTGAAAGAGGAAATTCTACCAAACAAATTTGGACAGCATACTGAGTTTTGAAGCCAGCACTTAAATCCCTGAGCAGGTGGTGGCCTCTCCAGTTAGTTACAGATTTCTAGGCCTGGAACCACAAGATAAAAGAGGCTATAACCTTGGGATGAAAATCGGATAGATCAGCAACTGCTAGGATTGAAAACAAGGAATGACTATTGCTTCTTACTAGAATACTATAAACCTTCAAATTTCAAAAGGGAATAAAATGACTATGACAATGAAGAAGGAAAAGAGATTTCTAAGAGCAATTCCTGTGACACTCTTCATTTAAATAGAAAGCAAAGCATATTTTGGTTTTTGTTATCTAATGTGTTGAGGACAGCCTTCCTTCTCCTTGCAGTAGTAGGTTAAACATTCCCTGTCTAAATAGAGAAATTCAGTTCAGGAAAAAAGTGAATTTAAAAATTTGATGATAAATCTTTGACATCAAGTACTTTTATTGAAACAAAATAAAAGTGATGACTTTTATTCAATATATATTGCCATTTGTAGAGAATTAGAGGATTATCACCCAATCTTGCTTTATTTAGCTGTCTAATCCAGTCTGTGTATTCTGCTTTAACAGGAAAAACTTGAACTGAATAAGATTTAGAACCTTTGGGTTCATTCAAAGCTTTCTCCCAACTTTATTTGTAGTAAATAGCCCAAGTTCTAACCAGAAGTTCTCCAACTGAAAAGTATCTGTGAGAGTACATTGATTAATCATTCTAGATAGGTCTATTTCTATAGCAATTCAGAATGCTAGGAAATAATGGATCAATACCTATTCATCCCTCAAGGAAATAAATGTGTGTTGCAAAAAATTTATTCTCAAAGGGAATACAATTTCCACACACTTTTCTTGACAAAACTGTCAAAGAACCAAGGTCAGTGAAGTGAGAAACAAAACCATAGTAGCGGAAAAGAATGAAAGTGTCCTAAATCCTGATAGTGCTGATCACAAAAAATGGTCCTGATTTTTCAGCCTTCTCTAGACCCATGCTTTTTGATATGTAACTTTTCAGCACTCTAACAGTGTGTCGGTTCATTTAATTTGGGCTCACGTGTAGTATAGGCAACAGCCAAAAGGGTTTTATCATACAGTGTGGGCACTCATGTATGCATGTGTGTGTGCAGATACAGATAGAAGATAAATGATAGATGATGACGATGATAGATAGATAGATAGACAGATAGATAGATAGATTATAGATGTTATAAGGTGTGTTTAGAAGTGGGCAGATTCGAGTAGGTATAGGCAAACTAAAGAATGGAGTGCATAAAATTTCCTTTCTTCATTGATTTGTTATGTATACCCAGAAGCCCAAGGGCTAAACCAATCCTCTGGAAATTCTTTTATTTTAATTCTAATTTTAAATGAAATATTCATAGTTTACATAATCCATGTTAAAACTTAAGCTATATCTCTAAATTAAAGAAATGAATTTATTACCAATCTCTTTTTGGAAGAGGTATGCCATCTCCATTTGCATTTACAAAATAGAATATTTTCTTTTCCCAATTAACAGTGGTATCAAGAAAAGTCTTCTAATATTCTTGACAGATAAGATTAAGAGTAGTGTAGAGGGGCTGTTAGATCCCAACTGACAAGAAGCCATATGATAATGTATGTTCTAGAGATTTTGGAAATAGTGCAGAAACATGCAATATCTAAAGGTGACATAGGTTGCTATAATAAAGAGACCAGTTAAAACAATTGTTCAATCTGGTTGGGGAATGAGCAAGTCAGGGTGTGTGTAGGCAAACTACAGAAGGGAGTGCACACATTATTTTTCTTAAGGCCAATAGGGAAAGATGTGGCTGCCATTAAAATTGGACCTCTGTGCTTGTTCTGATCCTTATCATTTCCATGCTAGTGAGGATAAGAAAACTCCATGACATGTCAGCAGTCTCACTTTTAGAGGGCATCTGGAAGACACATGTATCATTTCCACTCATCTTGCTTGGTTGTGACATGGTCTTCTAAGTACAACTGTATAAAGTGAAGGAGGTTGTGTGTGTGTGTGTGTGTGTGTGTGTGTGTGTGTTAGAGAGAGAGCGCGAGAGAGAGAATGGTGAAATTGCAGTACCTAGTAAAATATAAGTGAACCTAGTAAATAACCCTGACAATATCAGTAATAACTCTGGGAATCTATTATTTAAAGGAATGAGAGAATGTATATTATAAAACAATGAGCATTCTTGTCATAGAAGTTGTGAAAGATTGTATATTTCTAAAATGGCCTACAATTACACCTTCTTCCATATTGTCTTTTCAATAACATCTTATTAATTCTGTATGAAAAGCAAGAGTCTAATAACCTATGTGTGAGCTACAGGACCAATGGAATGCAACAGGAGAGGCAGTCAGTGACATCTGGAGCTAAGTCGTAAGAAGCTTTGCAGATTCTTCCTGTATTGTCTGGAATCTACTAGTCTTGAGCTCTTCCATTTGCAGATAAGCCATCTTGCTATGGGAACCTAAGACATTGAGAGGACACAGATTTTTTAGTCGATAAACGCCCAGTGGACAGTCAAGAGCAATCAGCAGCCATATCAGTGACCAATTGTTGGCATGTAACCCAGTGTTCACAGGCCTACAACCATATGAAAGTCCCCAAGACAAATCAACTTGGTGTCAACCACAGAACTTTGAAAATGCTGTTATTTTAAAAATTTCTTTGCAGGCAGTTGTGTAAGAATGAATAAGCAAAACAAATGATAAATATTATTGTGGACATTGTGCGAAATCTGCCTTGGTTGCCATAGGGTTGGACAATAAGTAGTACTTTAGCAAAACATAACTTCCTTTAGTCTCTTTCGTTTTTTTGTTTTGTTTTTCTCCGGTACCGGGAACCGAACTCACGACCTTGCGCTTGCCAGGCAGGCGCTTTTGCCGCTGAGCTAAATCCCCAGCCCCCAAGTCTCTTTCTTTTATATTCAAAGTGATTCTTTAAATCTGTAAGGTAATGGGGCTACTTCAGGTGTCTGGCTAGAATATTTTTCTTCCATTTCATTCTAGATCTTTGTCATGATCAGAATTCAGGTATCTTCAGGAGACAAATTTTAGATGTTATCAAGCATTTTTACATTAATTTGAGGGTGTTAAAAATAAGAATAGTACAGATTTGACTGTAGGCTTTGAATGTGACAGAGAAACCTAAAGAGAGAGCATCCAGTTGAAAAGGAACTGGAAACAATCTAATGCAAATTTCACTTGTTTTGTAATTTTGTCCACAGCCAGTCTATATTACAATTTAGATCTAAAATGTTCCCCAAGTTCTCAAGTGCTTGGAAGGTGATTGCACTGATGAGTTCAGTAGCTGAATGTGACACAACACAGCTGATTTTGTACTTGTGAAAGGACATGAATGTGAAATGTGCAGGAGTTTGCCTGTGATTACTCCATCCAGGAGTTTGGCTTTCAGGAGTTGGTCATGTAAAAGGACTGTATTATTTATTTGGTTGTACTTTCTTATGATGATATATGAATTATTTTCTAATGACCAGTTAAATCATTCCTTTAAAAACTGAATGAAAAATCATTTTTGCATAATTCTTTAAAAATTTTCAAAGATGGTTAGTTCTAGATTATACATATATATTTTATGATCCATATACATGAGAGACTCACAGTGTTAGTTTTACTTTTTTACTGTTACTCATTTTATTGGTTCCTTTTAGTTATGCATAATGATAGCATTTATCATAGGGAATTTGTACCTGCACACAATTTATCTTGCTTTTTTTTCCATTCCCCTTCCTCCCCTCCCCTCAACCCCTCTTACCCTCCTTATTTACAGAGCTTTGTTTTCATTCTTTTATTCTCTTTCATTTTTCCCTTCTTTTTTCCCCCCTCCCAACTCCCTTGCTCTCCTTCTCATTTGAATATTTTCTTCTCATTTCTCATTATCTGTTACACATTTCAGTCCTTATTTACTCTTCTGGTTTCTTACACCAGAGAAACACTTTATTTCGCTTAAGCAGATGATCTCAAGGTGCATTCATTTTCTATAAATGCTTCAAGTTTATCCCTCTGTATAGCAGAGTTGTACTCCATTGTATAAAAATATCACATTTTCTTTATCCATTCATCTATTGATGGGAATGTAGGCTATTTCCATGATTTAGCTATTGCAAATTGTGCTGCTATAAACATGTGTATGCATGTGTTATTGTGGTATGCTGCTTTTAATCCTTTTGAGAGGATACCAAGAATGGGAACAGCTGGTTCAAATGGGACCTCCAATCCTAGTTTTTAAAGGAATCTCTACACTGGTTTCCACAGTGGTTGTACTAGTCTATACTCCCACCAACAGTGGAAGTGGGTTCCTTTTTCCCCACAGCCCTTCTGTTGCAGTCACAGGGACTCATTTGGCATCAACACGTATGTAGAACTGAGAGGAACTCTTGCTCTCCTGGGCTGGCCACGCCCCTCCCTTTGGCTGTGAAAAGGACATGAAAACACCAGGTGGAGGCCTGAGCAGTCTAGGACATAAGCCAAGAGTTGTTTGTTCTCTGCTCTACCTAAATTTAGGTTATGAGAAAAATATTGTGTTCCCTCTGCTTGCCTGCAGGGTGGCCATGACCCAACTGCTTTCTTATAAGTTACTATGCCAACTAATTAACAGAAGGTCATGTGGTATGGTCTGATGCTTTGCCAACTGAGAACTGCCTTTAAAAATTACTGCTGTACAATAAAGCTTTTCTCAGAGCTCCGAGCTCTCTGAGCCCTCTCAACCCGTGTCAGTCTGTTCTTATGCTTCTTGGACCCCGGCACAGCTGGACTGTGCCACCCTTCCAACATTTGTTACTGATTTATATCATTTCTTGGGTGAGGTGGAATCTCAGTATTGTTTTAATTTTCATTTCTCAAGTGACTATTAATGCTGAACATTTTTTCACACATTTCTTTGCCTTTGTACTTCTATATCTGCAAAGTGTCTCCTCATTTCAGATGTCCATTTTAGGACGGGGTATTTAAATTTGGAATATCTGAATTTTTAAATTGTTTATATAGGTAAATATAAATCCTTTGTCTGAGAAACAGCTGGAAAATTCTTTTCCCACTCTATAGGTTGTCTCTTCACTCTGTTGATGGTTTATTTTGCTATGAAAAAGCTCTTTAATAGGATGAGATTTTGTCTATTTCTTTGCATTATTTCCCGTGAAATCAGGTGTTTTTTTCATGAAGTCTTTGTCTACACATATATCTTCAAGAGTTCTGCCTATTCTATCTTCCAATAGATTCAGTTTTTCTGTTTTCATATTTAAGTCTTTGATCCATTTTTATTTTAACTTAGTGCATGGTGATAGACATTGGTCTAGGTTTAAGCTTTGGCATATGCGAAGACAGTTTTTCCAGCACTGTTTACTGAAGAGACTGCTTTTATTCCAGTAAAGGTGTTTGGACCCTTTGTCAACTACAAGGTGGATCAATGTGTTTGAAATTGTTTCTGTATCTTCTAATCTGTTCTTTTGATCCTCACGTCTGTTTTTTGGATTTTTTTCCTGTTCTGTGCTGTTTTTAACACAAATTTTTGTAGTATAATTTCAAGTCAGGGATTGTGATGCCCCCTGCCTTGCAAATTGAAATAGATTGTCTTTATCACAATCAGATAAAAACCATCTATGGGAAGCCAACACCCAACATTACACTAAATGGTCAAAACCTGAAAACTTTCACTCTAAAATCAGGAAGAAGATAAGGCTGCCCACTATCACCTGTCCTATTCAATATCGTTCTGAAAATATCAACAAAAGCAGTTAGACAAGAGAAAGAAAGATAGAAAAAGAAGTTAAATTATCATTATTTGAAGATGATATGATACTCTACATAGAAGACCCCCAAAACTCCACCAAAATATCTAGATTTATTTAACCAAATTCAGCACTGTACTTACATACAGAGTAACATACAGAGTACAACACTCAAAAATCAATAGCATTCCTGTAAACAAAAAGCAAACTCATGAGGAGAGAAATTAAGGAAACCATACCCTTTGCAATAGCATCAGAAAAAAATCAATCTAATGAAGGAAGTGAAAGACCTTCACATTGAAAACTACTGTACTCTGAAAAAAGAGACCAAGGAGAATATCACAAAATGAAAAGATATCCATGTTCTTGGGTAGAAATAACGAACATAGTGAAAATGGTCATACTTTCAAAGTTACTAGATAGATTCAATGCCATTCCAATCAAAATACCAACGGCATATTTTAGAGTTAGAGAAAACAATCCAAAACTTCGTGTGGAATCAGAAGAGACCTAGAATAGCAAAAGCAATTCTGGGCAACTATTAGTTTTAGTTTACTCATGAGATTTCACTAATTAGTATTTACAATGAGCATTTACTAATTAATTTTACTTGCAAGGTTAAAATTTAGGTAAAAAATAATAGTACCTATGCTTATTAATATATACATTATTAGTGGAATAATGTATTTTTATTCATTGTGTATGTATGTATATGAGGTATGACTGAAAATACACTTAATTTTTAAATTTGAAAAGTTATTACAGTAAATATCACTCAAAATACTTCTGTTCTCTTTGAGCTCTCTTATCCCATCATTCTTGCATTTCCTGAAACAATTCTGTAAGTTCTTTTTCATTAGTGTCTTCAGTTGCACAGCTAAAGATATCATGAGTCAATTCAAAACATTTGTCATAGTCATTTTGACTTGGACATAGTGCCACATGTGGATAAGTTCAATGAGGACTCACTGTATTATTATTGCAAGCCTGACTTTCTGCTGTTGGCACGTGGCAGTAAGATTCACCATTTGTTTGTTTGTTTCTTTCTTTTATTTTTTTGGTACCAGGAATTGAACTCATGACCTCATCCTTGCAGGCAAGCGCTCTGTTGTTGGACTATGTCCCTGGCCCCACCGTTTTTATTTTAAATCATAATTCAAAATGCACTCATGAAAGAGGACTTCCAGAACTGCTTAAGAAAATGGCAAGAGTGACAGGATGAGTGTACTTGAAAGGAGGGAATGTGTTTCTTGGGATTAATGGCAATAAGCCTTTTACTGTAAATGCAATAAGGGACATCAGCAAACTTACTGAGTACTTTCACCTTCATATTCCCAAAGTTAGTGAGGTGATTCCACTATCATGCACAGTATCATCTTTATGCACTGGAAAAAGAAGCAAGAGAGTGAAAAGCGGGGGTAAATATTGGATGGAATGTATGTCCTTTCTTATGAGGAAAATAATAATTTCCTGTACACTTCAGTCCATAGAGTACTGTTTATATCATTTTGGTCAGAGTTAGATAACAAAGTATGAAACCTGGGAAATTAAATGTGAAAGTGGCTACATCGTTGCCCTCAATAAAATAGGGTTTTCCTTTGGTAATAAAAGGAGGAATTAGATGTTGGGTGGCAAAAGCAGGAACTGCCAAAGTATGGGATGTTCCTTGTTGCTGTAAAGCTAAGGAGTTTTCCAGAGAAAGATAAAAAGGGGGCTTTAGTTTTCCAAAGTACTGTTGAGAACTTTGCTATGGTAGGGCAGCAGGAAAAACCTTTGGTGGCAAAAGTGATCGATCATGGAAAATGAGTTGGACAGGTCAATAAATATAAAGCTGGCAAGCTGACTTTGATGTATGGAGGAATAACACACTTTAACTTGCTATAGTGTTATGCCCGGTGCCTTAATGGGAAACAAATGCATCTTCCAATAACTCATTAGCTTGGAATTACCGTACATATCTGGGGCAGCCACTTTTCATTACTGGCAACAGAAGTATCGAGATAAGCCTGTAATCTGATGTGAGTATTCTCAAAGGAAAGGGGGCGATTTTATGATTCTATGTTTATTATCATTCATAGAATACGCATTTGAGTGAACCGGCAGTCATTTCCTACCATTACTGATTCTGCTAGACATAATCACATTTAAAAATAATAATGGCAGAATGGCAGGTATGTGTAAATCTTTTGTTTGTTTCCATTGTCAAGAATAAGTGTATAAATGAAGGACAGTTGTGGCATCTTAAGTAGGATGCAAAGCAAAATACAATGTACATAGTTGGACAAAGGATGTGACTTTATCTCCAAGGCACTTTTTATATTTATAGGTTTTATTTTACTATAAAATAGATGAATGGGCAAAAATTTTTAAATTTCCTATATTACAGTTGTTAACCTGTTTTCCTCTACTGTTAGTGTTAAATTATTGTCACTTTACCTTTTTATAGCTAGAGTATCATAGTTTCCATACTGTCTTGGTAATGTTTCTCTTGTTGCTGAGACAAATTACATGACACTCAGAATTAAGGAAGGAAAAGTTTATTTAGCTCACAGTTTGTGGAGGTTTCAGTCCATAATCAGCTGGCTCCAGGGCAGGGTGGCACATGATGGAGGGCAACAGTTAATGGCTGCAGAAAACAGCAAAAGCAACAAGAGCAAAAAGATGGAGAGCAGAAGCAAGCAGCCTCTTTCCCTTGCTTACATTGTTATCTGCCCCAGGGCAGGTATAACACTCACATCCATAATTCCAACATTGGACCGTGAATCAATCATAAACTCTAGAAGCCCACCCAATGACTGCATGAGGCTTTGGGGGAACATTCAAACATAAACCATAACACATGTTTTACACAGTCATTGGCATAGAACTGCTTTCGTTGTTGTGTCATGTTCAAAATAGTGCATTTAGTCCATATTATTTATAATCATTCCTTGTGTTGAAGATCTATATGAAAACAATAAGGAAATAGAAAAATAGAGACATTCTATCTCCTAAAAAGATAGAATGTCATGGAGATGACATGACAAAATGAATGAACATTGTCAAGACATTTTTATAGTTCTGATTACTGCATAATAATTTTACATTGTTTCCTCTTTTTCCTAAAATGAAGAAGGTTTTCTCATATTGAATTAAAAACAAAAAAGCCTCCAACCCTCAGCTGTCATTCTTAATCCCTCCATCTGCCTTAAGAGTAAATTATGTCTGATTTATTTCACTTATGAATATGGTCTCTAGTAGCACCCATTTACCTACAAAAGCCTTGAGTTTATTTTTTATAGCTGAGTAATACTCCATTTTTACAAAAATACCACATCTTCTTTATCCATTCCTCAGTTGAAGTGCATGTGGTTGTTTCCAAGAGTTAGCTATTAGAAACTGTGCTGCTGTAAACATGGATGCACATATATTTCTGTGGTATGATGTTTTCAGTTCTTCTGGAAAAATACCAGAAGGAGATAGCTGGGTTAGTTGGGACCTCTAATCCTAGTTTTGTGAGGAATCACCACACTGATTTCCATAACTAATTTGAAAACAACAATATGCAATATAACAACTATTGGTATATTCATACTATCTTGTTTAGTCAAGCTTTGTATCATTTCTAATGTTCCTCTTATTATTTTTCATTGTCTTTAATTTTTTGATCAGTCTTGCAGTCTTACATCTGATAATCCGAGCAACTTCTTTGAGAATAACAATATGTAATGTAACAAACATTTTTTTTTTTTTAACAAACAGACATCCATTTACAAAATAGCATAAGAACAATACAAACAAAACAGAGGGGTCTAGGGATTTAGCTCAGCGGCAAAAGTGCCTGCCTGGCAAGCACAAGGTTGTGAGTTCAGTTCCCGGTACCAAAGAAGAAAAAACAAAACAAAAAAACAAACAAACAAAACAGAGTTACAGACAAAGTTGTTGGAAATTAACAATGGTTGTTGTATTACATATTGAAATCTTCAAAGTGGTTTCTCAAGAAAACAGAGACATACACGATTGCTCAAACAAGTAATCATTAGCTGTTCCTTTCTGTAGAGGAATAGAAGACAGTAGTACAACTATGTTAGCTATCCATACTTACATAATTTTCCCTTCTTTCCCTTCTCATTTCCCACACCCCAGCTGAGCTTTACTTTTGAGCATTTTCCTTTTATTTCACAATGTCTATCATACCTCCTAGTTTTTATTCACTCTTTCAAGTCTTACATTAGTGAGACAATACATTTCTTAAACATGCGGATCTGATTTATTTCATTTATGAGTATGGTCCCTAGTTGTGACCATTTACCTATAAAAGCCTCGAGTTTATCTTTCTTCATAGCTGAATGATATTCCATTATAGAAAAGTACCACAATTTTTTTATCCAATTCTCAGTGGATGGACATTTGGGTTGCTTCCACAGTTTAGCAATTACAAATTGCACTGCTTTGAACATGAGTGCACATATATTGCTGTGATATGATATTTTCAGATCTTCTGGGAAAATACCCAGCAGGGGGATAGCTGAGTTGAATGGGACCTCTAGACCTAGTTTTCTGAGGAATCTCCAAACTGATTTCCACAATGGTTTCAACAGTCTGCATTCCCACCAGCAGTGGAGAAGGGTTCCTATTTCTCCACAGCCTCGCCAGCATTTGTTATTGGTTGATTTCTTAATGCTAGCCATTCTTACTGGGGTGAGATGAAATCTCAATGCTTTAATTTGCATTTCTCAAGTGACTAAGGATGTCGAACATTTTCTCATGTATTTATTTGCCATTTGTATTTCTTTATCTGAGAACTGTGTGTTGATCTCAGATGCCCATTTTTGGAATGGGTCTTTGAATTTGGGGGGGCTGATATTTTTTAATTCTCTATATGTTCTGGATAGAAGACCTTTGCCTGAGGGACAGTCAGCTAAAATTTTTTCCACGTTTGTGGGTTTTCTTTTTAGTCTGCTGGTGATTTCTTTAGATGTGCATAAACTTTTCGGTATGATGAGATCCCAGTTGTTGATTCTTTGAAGTATTTATAACAGACACTGTTAATTTCCTATCATCTTGTTTTCAAATTCTGTATCATTTTTATTTTTTTTCATTTTGTTATGTTTTTGTCTTTGTTTTTGTTATTGATTTTTTTCTCTTTAAAACAAAAAACAGTGCATTATGTCACATCCTACTCCCCTTAAACAAGCACACACAGAGAGATGCATATACATACTTGAACACACTTACACCCTTTATCTCCAGTTTCTTACAATAATTGGATTACTTTCCTTAACCTGTAAACTCGCTCAGGCCTTCTCATCTCTGTGAGTTTGCTAGGCCAACCACAAGAAACTACAGCAACCTGTGTAACTTACACCAGATGTTGATTATCTCACAGTTCTGGAAGCTAGAAATCCAAAATCTAGTTAGTTACACCATTAGTGCCTTGTTGAGACTATTAGGGAAGGATCTTTCCTGAAGCTCTGTTCTTGACTTGTTGATGGTCATGTTCTAGTTATCTATCTTCATACTTTTTATGGTGTATGTGTGTTTGTCTCTGTGTCCAGATGTCTGTCTTAAATTAAGTTACCATCATGAAGTCAGGATGAAGGAGACAAAGACCTCTGGAAAAAAATCCAACTAAAGACTTTGAACAAAACCAAAGCAAGCATATAAACCTGTTCCACATTCCCAAGTCAAGGTTGAAGCCCTTGACTAAAACTTCTAGGAGGATCAACTAAGCGTCATTGCATTTTCCTTACAAACTCAACCAAAGAGCTACAGTTTTTTCTTTCATAGATTGCCCACCTTTCCCCAAACTTTGTATTTGCACTGTTTTGGTCACTTTCCCACAGCTGGGACACAATACTCATTCAGAGGAGGAAATCTTTAATCACCTTCCACAAACCCCCCTCTGAACACAGGAAGATTGTGGAGGACGTTCTAGATCTACTCTTCTCTATAAATGATGTAGGATCAGTTTAAGCAGCTTATTCGTTCGTCTGAGTGTGTCACGATAACACACTGTGCTTTTTAAAATGCAGTGTGCATTTAGCCAAATGATACTTAGCTGTGTTGCTGGAAATTCACCCAGGACTGGTCCTTTCTTTCCGACTACAATCTGTAATGTTTCAGGGGATCTTTTTATTTCAGAGATCTCTTGGTCTCTAGAATTTAGACTTAAAAACTGCAACACATGGATTTGGGTACAGTACAATCCAACCCATAACCACATCATAGAAAGTTTTGTTGTCCTTTAGACTTCTGTACCAGCTCTCACTTTCACATTGGGCAGAAACACTTGAAAGTTTGTGTAGTGATTAGTTGTGTGAAGTTTTCCAAAACATAGTCCACTCCAGTTGATGCCTTCATGAGTAGGTAAAGCAACAAAATTTTAGAGATTCCATGTTAGACCATTGGGCAAATAAGTGGTTGTCAGGCCACAAATTCATGCGTTCAGACCTCCCCCATTTTCAAAATATCTTCAGTATATCATATTCTTCCATCCACTTCCTTACCATTCTTGCACATCTGGATTTCAACTCTTACAGCCTTTTTGGACTTCCTCCTGCCCTGAACTTTGGTTCACATAATTTTTTCAAACGGTTTTACCTTTTATACTGTGTTGTATAAACATGAGAACCGAGGGCATAGCTCTGTGGTAGAATGTTTGGTTAACATGTATAAGCCTTGTGTTCAATCCTGAGTATAAAAAGAGACAGAGAGAGAGAATGAGAATGAAATGTTTTTCAAAATTCTTGGGGAAAATTCACACCAGGCCAGAAAGGATGATGATAAATTAGTTTAACATTATCATCATTCAGCCTATTAGACTCCAGTTCTCAAACTTCTCCCAGTCTTCTCAGTCACATAGTTTTTCATAAATATTTTAGAAATTACACATCTGTGCACAATTAAATACACATTAAGCCACTGTGACCTCACTGATTCCACGGAAAATATAGACTATATTTCTTTCAAAGACCCAATAAAATGTATTATCTGTAATACACTACAATTCAGAAATAATTTATACAGCATGGTAAGTAATGAAATGATGATAGTTTATGTGCTATGACTATAAATTTATATGGAATTCGGAAATGTCATTTGACAACAAACAGCTAATTTTGTTTCTTTTTATTTTTGGAGAGAAGATGACCTTAGCAATGCCTTCAAACTCATGAGTCAATTGCAAGTTGACTATAAAAATATCAAACTACGTTGCCAAATTTTAAGGAGTAAATATTGGAAAAGTAGGGAATTAGGGACAGGATATTTCTTAAACAATATCCAAGTAAAGATTATATCTGATTGTATTATTTTGAAAACCAGGTATTAATTCATATATATGTAAGTCTAGTACTATCTTGGAGAATCACACTGTGATGGCAGGGACAGTTTTAATATTTACTATTGAGTTCTCAATAGTAGTAGAACTCTAAATCTCTTCATTTAGAGATTAGAGATTAGGTGATTATGTTTTGGGAAACTTCACACAACTCTTAGATCTCTCAGTTTAGGAGAGTAGATAGAGTAGATATTAAAAACTACTTATTGAATGAATTAGTGAGTGTAAATGCTATTTGAAACTTTTCTAAATATCAATTTAAAGAAAGAAAATTTTTACAAAAATCTGCCAGTCATGAAAATATTGAACTCATTCCCTTCATTCAACTGGCTAGAATTTAGCCCAAATATTGTACCTACTTATCTATCCACCTATGTAATATTGATATTTTCATTCATTTTAAACAAATTTGCCTCTATAGTGTTGAGGACGTTCCGGGACTATCCTCTATAGTATGGTGTATATGTCTGTATGTGTGTTATGCACATATGTACTATAATGGCAGTAGAAAGTATGAAATGGGAAAGACTAGCATGGTGCTATAAGAAATAGAACAACCAGGAACAAATCCTTCTAACTGAAAGCACCAATCAAAAAATATCAGGTTGCTTTGTACCTTCCTTTCTACTTTTGTTAAAATTGTATTACTGTTTAAATATATTAGCAGGTCAGTGTGAAAAATGTTGTTCAACTGAAGCACTTTGTCATTCTCTTTGGACAGGATCCAGAGTGGGGAAAATCAGAAAATTGTTCTTCTGCTTCAGAGACACCAACTAGAAATGCTTAGGCATTCTTTGACCATTCTAGCCTTGGGAAGTATAAATAAGTTTGACAAAGAGATATTATCTTTGCTACTGTATTCCTTACCTGGTGCTGACTTTCCAACAGCATTATGTCAAAAAAAATTGCCTTGGTTGAATTTCAAGTTTCCATTTTTGTTTTCTGTTGTTTTTTATTAATGTATGGGTATAGTTATGTAATTTATAGATAATTATAAGTAATTTATATAGCTATGTAATTTATAGATAAGTATAGGTAAGAGTTGTTATGTATTATGCATTGTATTTATGCTATTATCAATCACTACCGATAAAATATATCAAAATCAACTTAACACTATAAAAACTATTTATATCTCACATCTTGTTAAGCAACACACAAGCAAATTTAAAAAGCATAGCTGAAATGCCTCCACTACAAGGCATTTTTAAAGTATTCTATCTTCTGATCTTCACAAGAACTTTGTAAAAATGTATTCATTGACCTATTTTATAGATGAGAAAACATAGGCTATGCATGGTTAGTTGGTCTTACCAAGGTATTCAGCTGAATCTAGGTCTCCAGTACCAGTATGCTTTTTCCTACACGATAACTACACCATTCTCAAATGCATGGCCCATAGCCTCCTGGAGAACTACGTGTCCTTTGGGTGAAATAAAAGTAATCTAAAACCAAAGTGTTTCTTCAAGAGTTTATAAGTGGGTAACATACAAAGTTTTTTTATTTGCTTGTTACTTTTCCCAGTACCCCAACTGGAAATAAACATTTCCCTAATTTGAACGTTAAATTCTTTACCAGTTTCTCTGGACTCCGATATGTATCTTGAGTCCACTCAGTACTTGTCTCTGTACAGTATGTTAGTCCTGCCTGTCATCACCTACTTGGCTTTCTGCCTTGCCATTTTCACTGGGAAACTCATTTCAAGGAAGGGTAAAATACGTAAATTCCATCAATATGTTTTCTGATTAATAATAATATATTAAAGACTTTTAGAGACATTATTGTGAAGACAAATTATATATGTTTTTATAGCAAACACATTTTCAAAGCAACAGTATCCTGCCCATATACGTTAAATTAGCAGGAACAGGAGTCAAGCATTAGATGTATATTCCAAATATCATGAACGTGTTGCTATGTACCCAGGAAGCACAAATTTTTGATATAAATAACCTTGGATGTGCACAAGAATTTTCAACTGGGAACATATGGTCTAGGAAATAAGTATATTGGTATTATTTAATTTTATGATATTTGAATTTTGCTTTGTAATTTTAATTAACAGCCTGGCAAAGTAATTCAAAAGAAAGGGTGCAATACTAAGCTGTGTAGCTTTTTGTGGTGTCTTATTACTGCAGCTCCTCCTAAATGAAAAGAAAGGAAAAATGAGGTTTGTAGTACACTTACCTGACAGCTGGTAGATAGACATTGACCAATTCTTGAGCATCACTGGATCCTTATATCTTAGAGAACGATTAATTGCAGTTATTTTGGGATACAATTAATCAATTACCTCAACCTGGTGACTTTTGGAAAAAGCAGCCTATATGTCAACATTTAGAAGTTGTTAGAGAAAAAAAGAAATTAGATCATCAGCAGTACCTTTTTGTCTATCTCTGTAGGTCTTTATGCTCTTCCTTCCAGTTATGGAAAGTCAGTGTTCAATGATATTGACATTGTTTCTAGATTAGGCAGCCTTAACCTAAAAGTCTGTTGAACTTAAAATAATCAGAAGTATCTCAGGATATAATGAAACCAAGGGAGAGAAAAAGATATTTGGAAATAATGACCAAAAGAGGAATTTTGTTAAGGTTAAATACTACTTCACAGAATTATCTTAGCCATTAATTGTTATCAAGAAACAGAAAAGTATTTTAGTTTCCACAATAAACTGAAACTACTAAAATATCCACGGAAGAAAAAATAGATACTAATTTGTCATTAAAACATGATTACAAGATTACTGAATTTGACAAAAGCCACGAGAAGCAAATGACAAGAAGATAAATTAACAAGGCTTGTCTTTCAGGAAATGGGTGTTGGATAACTGAAATAATGCTTTTTTAAAAAAAAATGAATGGAACCTGATGCTTCAGTTTTAAATTTTTACTTTTATTAGCATATTTGCAGTACATAATGATTACATTCATCATAGGGAATTGCTACATGTACTTAACACATCTTAATTCTTTTTCTGTTCCATTCCCCTTCCTTCCCCCTCCTCTCTCCATCTCTTCTTCTTCTTTCCTGACAACAGCTAATATATGGAATGGACTTAAATACTCATTGACTGATGAATGCATAAATAATATGTGAGATAAATAAATAAATAAATATACACACACACACACACACACATATGTTGAAATACTATTCAGACATAAAAAGGATGAAATCTTGCCATTTCCAACAATTGTTGCAGGTTGAACCTATAAGCTAGTAATTTGTGGTACTAACCAGGAAGATGGTATGTTAAGTGAAATCAGTCAGGTACAGAAAGACAAGTATCACATGATCTCTGTCATATATAGACTGTAATGAAGTTTGTTTCATAGAAGTAAAGAGTATAACAATGGTTACAAGAAGCTGGAATGGCTAAAAGGAAGAGGGAATAGAGTGATCCTGGTGAAAGGACACATGATTACAGTTATGTAGGAGAGATACATTTCACAGGCTCTATCATACACCAATGTGAACTATAGTTAATGATATGCCATATCCTTAAAGAGTGGATAGAGTGGATACTGTGTGCTTCCATCATAAAAATGATAATCTACAGACCATAGCTAACACAAACTTCAGATGAATTTGAAAGTTTAATTGAAACTTTTCTCTAAATATATGTGATGGGCCAGTGATACAGTTCAGTGGCACAGTGCCTGCCTGGCAAGTGCAAGGTCCTGAGTTTGATTCCTGGTACATACAAATAAATAAATGTGATGTTTTGTTAAGATAAATCACCAGGAATTTCTCTGTAATAGTAAAGTTCTGTGTCTATTCATTAATGTAGATTAATGATCAAAGCATAAATTTAAAATTTCAGGGCCTCACCACAAATATTTTTAAGAAACCCCAGTAAAACTCCTAGATGTATATACAAAAAAGTCAAATGAAAAGCTGAGAGATGGAGTGCTTTGAAATAATTCCAGTTTACATCCACTGGTCTTATTTATCTTCCCAAGAGCGTTTTATGATCTTACACTTGTAATGTTCTCCTTAGATATCCTATGGTGTTTAATTTTAGATTCATTTTGGTTATACTAATAGTATTTTATTGAGTCATAATTTAAAAAGAGTAATTGCACAAACTTATAGTATAAAACTTGGTATATAAAGTGTACCATTACCCAAAACAAGATAAAGAATATTTCTATTACTTCACAAATAATCCATTACCTTACCCAATAGATAATACTGTCTGTGCTGATAGATTTATGTTTGTGAATTTCTTATGAATAAAATCAGGCAGTACTTAATCTTCTCTATCTTGCTTCTTTACCAAACTTAATGTTTTAGAGATCAATCTATATATTTGACTGTTGCCAATACTTCACTTTTCTATTGTCATCATTCCTTTGTTAGGAACACACTGCAACCCATTTATATTTTCTGCTATTGATGGATTATGTCCATTTATAGCCTGTTATTAACTGACATGCTATCAATATTCTTGTATACCTTTGTGTAACCGTATGGGTTCATTTTCCAAAATCTTCAGTGGAAAGCTGCTGTATCAAAGAGAATGTTTTCACAAAAACTTGTAAGAAAGTAAGAATTGAGCAAAATAGTAATTGTGTTTTGCAATTCTACCAGCAGTTTATGAAAATGTGTTTCATTCTTCATTCTTAACTACAAGTACTCTTATTAAAAATTTTTGATGTTATATATTCTAGAAGTTCCATAATGTTATATTTTGTGACTTTAATTTGTTTTTCCCTGGAGAATAATAATGTTAACAAAATTTTCATAAGTTTATTTGCCTTTTGGAAATCTCATTTGGTGATTGCAATGGGAAGTATATTTGTCTCATTTTTAATTTCCTTAGAATGTCTATTTTTTCATTAATTTACTTGAAGAAGACTTAAATATATATGTGTAGCTATCCTCTGTATCGCATCTCTTATATGATGCTCAATCTGTGGATTTCACCTTCTTGTTTCCATATGATGTCTTTAGACACCAGAAGTTTTTAATTTCAAACTTCTAATTTAAATATTTTTTTCTTTTATAGTTAGTATATTTTCTGTTCGGGGTTAAGAATTTTTACCAGCTGGAGGCTCACAAAAAATCCATGTATGTTTTATTTCTGGAAAATAAATAATGTTCATTTTCAAGTATAGGTGAATAATTAATTTCAAACTCAGTTTACATTATGTATGAAGCAAAATAGGGGTCAGGATTTATTTACTATTCCCATATAGATATCCAGGTGTTCTTTAACTATTTATTTAAAACATTTTTGTTTTCCTGTTGACTGGCTTATTATCTGTGTTTATAATTATTGGGTGAATACGTGCGGTCTGTTTTTAAACCCTCTACTCTGTTTATTGATGTATGTAATTATCATTATCATTCCAGTCACATTATGTTAACTGTTATGGTTATATAAACTTTTGAAATTATATACTGTAATTCCTTCAGTTATTTCTTTATCATGTTTCAGTATTACATCAGTTAAGTCCTTTGCACTTCTACATGAATGTTAGTTTGCCAGCATATACTAACAGAAAATCCTTCTGGAATTTTGACAGAGATCATCTTAAATGTCTAGAGCAACTTCCACGTCCAAGGCCCCCCAGGAAGAACATCTTAACAATATTGATTCTTCCAACCTATGAGAGTAAAATACCTCATCACTTTTTCAAATCTTTTTTAAGTTATATCAGCATTTTACTAGTACTTTCAAATGTAGAAGGTTTACATTTCTTAAGCTAAAATTACAGCATGTAATTGATGGCACATTTGATGCTAAAGTATTATAAATGGTTTTTCTTTTCAGTTTCCAAATATTACTAGCTAATATGTAGAAATATATTATTTTTGTGTACAGACCTTGTAACCAGTTATATTAAGGAATATACTTATTAACTTGTACATAGATATATGCATATATTCCACGTACAAAGTCAATGTGTGACATATTAGAGTAAAAGACATTGCCATTAACTCCTCTCAGTAGACTCCCCTTCACTTCAGAGCTTGTTTGGAGGTTCTAGCACGGGAGTGCAGCTACTCGTATATCCTTGACCAAGGAATAGTCCTCCTGTATCGGGGGTGGTCATCCTCTTTGACCAAGTGTGCAGCTTTGGGAGGGATGCACATGGAGCATTGAGGGAGGAAAGGGACACCCGTCTAGCCAGCCAGATCAGCAACCTGTCAACCCTAGCGATCAATGGGGTGACAGATGTCACAGCCAGATTGCCCTCATATCCTCCCCTTTACTTCAAATACATTTATCCCACCATACTTGCTACTTTCTTAAGCAATTCTGGAAGTCCTCTTTTGTGAGTGTCTTTGGTTCCACTGTTATGGCTGCCTCCACATTCTGAATTGATTCAAAATGCATGCCCTTCATGATCATCTGACTTTGAGGAAAAGCCATAACTTATATGCCAGACCTTGTAAATAAAGTGGATGAGGATACATTGTAATGTGTTTTTACAAGCCTGGCTTTCTGCTGGATAGCATTTGGCAGCAGTATTCAGGTATTTTTTAAATTACACCTCATAAAAACATTCTAGAAGAGGACTTCCAGTACTACTCCACAAAGTGGCAAGAATAATGGGATAAATGTATTTGAAGCAATATGTGTTGGAGGTGTATTTTGGAGAGGATTAGTGAGAAAGTGTCTTTTACTGTAATAATAATTTTAATGTAACTATCCACTGTATATTTTGATATAATTAAAATTATTTAATGTAATTGCTGATAAAGATAAGTTTGTTTAAAATCAGTTATTTGCTTTTGATAGTGTAATAATTGTTTTCTATTGGCTTGCAAATGCATCCTGTATATGACAGTTTTTCTTCAATTAATGTTCTACCACATAATATACATAAGAACCTTATAACAGTAAAATTCCACCTATTTACTTTCCCTGAGCTTTGTCTCCTAGAATTAGTTTCAGTGTGTTAACCCATTTGTCACTTAGTTCACTACAGGAATGGTGCCAGACGGCCTGACTACTCTTTCGACTACACGAGATCTTGGCATTGTTCATTTGGTGCTCATTTTACTTGAATGTAGAATGCAAGAGTTGTAAGATCATGGAACTTCCACTCAATTTATTTTTTGTTTTGTTTTTTGTTTTGTCTTTCTTGGTTTTTTTTTTATTTTAAAGAAATTTTGTATGCATGTATATACATGATAGTTAACATGGTTGTTCTTCTGTCTTCTATTTCTATGCTGAAAGAAACTGTCAATGAGTCTTTGGTTGACCAGTATTGCATGTCTATATCTGTTTTCATGAGAAGCCACTTTGAAGATATCAATATGTAATACAACAACCATTGTTAATTCCCTACCACTTTGTTTGTAACTCTGTATTGTCTGTACTGTGCTTGTGATGTGTTGTAAAATGTTGTATGTCTGTTAATGTTTTCCTCCTTTTATCTTTAAAATTAAAAAAAGAAAATTTTAAAAAGAACAATAGCAAAATGCCAGCAACATAGACAAAATCAAAACAAAGCAAAAATAATAAGAAGGATACAGGGTTTCAGAACAAAATGATAGTGATAAACAGTGGTTGTTATATTTTATATTTTTATCTTCATCAAGGTTGGTCAGATTACCAGATGTAAGGATGCACGATTAATCAAACCATTACAGAGAATAAAAAATAAAAACAAAAAAATTATAAATGATACAGAATTTCTCCAAAAAGATGATAGGAATTCAACAATGATTCTTATGTTGCATATTGTTGTCTTCAAATTAGTTGTTCAGATGACCAGATATAAGCCTGCAAAATTGGTCAAAAGAAGCATTAATTGTTCCTTTCAGTAAACCATTAGTCATCAGCAATATGGTTATCCCCGCTATCCATATATACACATATACATATGTACATATATTTATATATGTACATATATATATTCCCTTCCTTCTTTCTTTCCACTCAGATTTCAAAAGAAGTCTTGCAAGACCTGAGAGGAGCCCCTGAGACAGCAGTGTGTGAAAACATCAGAATAAACTTTAAAGAGCATTGAATACCCCAGGAATTTCAAGATGCCAAGAATATGGAACATCTGCTGAATCAAGTTGCAGGTTATGAGTCGAACCCCCGCCACAAGAGAGAGGCCGTGTGGGCTGCAATTATCTAGGCTATAAGCATGGAGCTACCCAAGCTCTGGGGAACTTATATTATACCACCACATACCCTGGATTCAGAATATGGAGCGCAGGACTAAATATTTGCTCTACTGGATTTTTGTCTTTGGTTAAATTTTTTCTATCCCTCTCTTCTTCCATTTTGCAGAGGAGTTTTTACTCTGTACCACTGTATTTGGAATTTCAAAATTTGTTTTATAGTTTTACAGAGGTTCACAGCTAAGAGTTTGCCTTGGGTCCCAGAAGAGACCTTGATTTGGACTTTTGAAAAATGCTGAATTGGTTGAGACTTTGGGGGAAGAATTAGCATGTTTCCAGTTGTATAAAGGAGAGTTTCATCATGTCCTGTGAAGTTATTATCTTACCATTTTTTTCTAACTTGGCAATTAAGTATTATATAATAAGATGCATCTGGTTGTCAAGTTTAGAAGGGGTGGATTGTGATCATTAATCACAAGATGAGAAATTGACTGCATTAAAAGTCATGCTGGCAATTAGTAAATCACAGTTCTGGGTGTTTCTGTGTTTGCAGAGGCATAACCTTGAGATACTATACAAGGTCCCTGTCCTATTTTGTTGTGGGGCCATTCCTTTATGGTACTTCCCAGAACCCATAAACTGAGAAGGTTTGTTCCTTCATGAATTTCTACCATGATGGTTTTGCATTGAGAGCCAGAATGGCATGGACTAAACAATCTGAAACCACAAGACAAATAAACCATTTGCACATTTAAAATATGGAAGTTATGTATTATATCCTAGCAACAGGAAACTGACTAATACATGGAACTAAGAGTTCCAGAAAATTATGCAGTGACATCAGTAGCATAAAAATTCATTTCAGTAGAGTACAAATTCAGTCATGCATATTATCACTAGAAAGTATTTCAATGCAGTATCAGAAAGTGAGATGCAAGAAGTCTGTCTATGAAGATGTCCTTATTTTCAGATCTCAAATGAATCCTTAGGCATTATTGAAGGTGACACTAATAATTAAGCAGGTATTTAATAGTTATAGCTATGTTTTCTATTATATACCTTCTGAGATACATTCATATTTTTATATTTTTCTGCTCTTTAAAACAATCCTGAGATAAAATACCCCAGTTATCTCCAGTTTATACCTAAGTCTGATGCACACACAGGGTGAGCATATTGCTTAAATTCATATTATCAGTATGAAATAGTGCTCTCAGGTTTGTAATCCAAGAATTGAGATGTCAGTGCTCATAATCCTAACAAGTACTGGATTCTATAACCCTAGAAGCAACACAGATGAGACCTGAATGTGTATGACTTATTTTGATGACAGTGCAGTCCAAAACCAAAGAAAGACACCAATTCATGAGAAAACATCAAGGAATTGTGCAATTTTCTCTGCAGCACATTATGCATTAGAGGCTTCTAGGCATTTACCATGTATTCTATATGAAACCTCACTGCATAAAACAATTCAAACTGGTGGTGTTCTATTTGAAATAGTTGTTAAAGAATCCACAAGGCTGCCTCAAAATCTGTTGCTTGGTCTGTTTGCAGCTGCAAAAGAGCCTCAGGATTTTGCAGAATACAAACTGGAACTTTATGAATAGACACTTAGATATGAAAGTGACATTCAAGGAATCTAGTCCAACTAGTTGCTTGCTTGGAGCTATTCACAGCTATTTCTGATTTTGAATTAGGATTAATTTATGAATTGACTTTAAAAGGGTAATGTTAAGACAAGTGTTTGGAAGGCAACAATTGTGGTTTACCAATTCAATTTGTCTGACTCACATATTTTACAGGAGTAATGCTTATTAGGTCAAAAAGCTATGAAGCACTATGTTTGGAAATTGAAATTATGATAAACTGTAAAATTGCAAAGGTGAAAAAAGGATCCCTTAATTTTCATTATGGGTGCAGTTTTATTAATTGGGTGAAGTTAGATGATAATCTTATCCAACTTGGAAGGTAACTATAAAGTTTAGAAACAGTTTATATGAAGTGCACATTACTGCCCAACACAGAGGTTTCAGTAAGAAGTAGCTATTTTCATTGTCCTTACTATTGGCTTTCACTTCATAAAAGTGCAGTACACTGAGCTGAAAAATAGGCCACACATTTTGCTCAGTTTTCTTTGATGAGTGACCAAGTGTTACTTTTCTATTTTTGTATTCTATTGCTTTTAAGCTGAATCCAAAAATTCAATTGGATTTCTGTAGAAGGACATAGATGAAAAGAGACAGGCAAATGTATTAAAGTAGAATCAATCTATCTCCTTTTGAGTTAAGAATACAATTTTATCATTGTACTCAAGGATATAATCAGTTAGTAAATGCTCCAATAACTCTGACTGAAAAAAATAACACTGCTTCAGAGAAGAAATGAAATGGTGCATTATTAAAGGAACATAGATGGCCTGGAACAGTAACTGGAGTTGAGCGTTCAGAGTAACAGATACAGCAGTGGTTACTGATTGAGCCTGTCCACCCCTGAGATTGCACCGTATCCAGGCATGACAAGCAAATGGGTAGGATGGGCCAGCCTGAAACAAGGGAGTGTGAAGTCTCCTAGACAGAAGTCATCCTCAGAAAATGCTTATCAGGCGAAGAAGTTTTGCCTAGTCAGAGATAGTCATGAAAAATAAAGGAAATCAGGAAGATGGCATTAAGATTTTCACAAAGAGATTTGTCTTTTGGTAAAACTCCAGATGAACTCATATGTCTTTCTAAAAGACAGGAAAAGGGACCACATCAAAGTGCTGAGGAAAGATTTTTTTTACTGTCACCTGATAAAAGTACTGTGGACAACACCAGACTAATGCTTTTGTCAACACACTGTGATTAATTTAGAAATATCTCTAAAGGTAGATGGGAACTTTCTTTTCATTTTTTGAATGAATAAAGTGTGGCTTTACTTCACCAAATAATTTACACACCCAGGAGAGTTTTGGTATGTCTTTGGATCTCCAGCCAAACAGCTGCAGGAAGTAACTATTTGGTGGTATACAGAAGAAATAGATTAAAACTGAAGTTAAAATATCAGATGTTTCACAGTTGCTAAGAGGATTTGATTGTCAAGGTGAGGGATATTCCCAGGAGAATCCAGGAAAAAATATAGAATGAGATATTTTGAGGAAGCAAAAATTATTTTAACAGTAAGACAAATGCAAGAGAAACTTGTATTGTATAAATGTCTACAGCATAGACCCTTTGCCCTTAGGTGCTTCCTGTTCTGATGTCCATTTGTCCCACATACATCTTAGAGTTTAGCTAAGTTACTTTTATAAGTTGCTACAGTAGTTGTAGTATATGCTTCCACAGTGTGATACCTGTATTCTTGTCAAGAGAACTGTAACACTCCCCATTTTAGTTAGAATTTGGGTAGACCCTTCTATAATGACCCTTTGCAACCTCTAACAGAAGGAAAATCTGGAGGTCTGGTACTTATTTTTGATTCATAGTTTTCCTTCGTCAAAATGATAAGTGTGGTTGTAATGGAAATGTGCCCTTCAGCAGTCCCAGTGTAAAATCTCATTAACTGAGCTTTTTATTCATCAGTGTGTGTGGTGTGGGGAGGATCACACTGCTGATGATCTGTTCCTAGCTGATAGCAATATGGTAGGAGTGCTGAGGTAGAGCATTCCTGAGAAATATAGGACTATCCTTACTGGCTTGAAGATTCCTTATAACTTTCTAAACCTATCTTAGAACTCTCGTATCATGTTGTGAGCTTTTTTGCCCCCACTCTTCTTTCCTTCCCCATTTCTTCCACAAGTATTCACCTACATCCCAGGTTTATGGTTTTTCTAATCTCTAACTCCCTCCCCTTTTTTGTCGTACAAACAGAGCTCATCCATGTTTAATCCTATTTGGATGTCTGCTTCTCAGAAAACACAAACTAACACAATGAATAAGCAAAAATATTTTCAGTAATTACCTTTACTATAACTGGAAAATTTGTGATCAGATACTGTGGTGTTGCATGCTGTATCTGAGACCTAGAGTCCCATTCACTTGTAGCAGATCTTTTTTGTACTGAGATTATGGCTATAGCTGTGGTGTGGAAATACGTGGAGCATGTCCAATATCCATATTTTTTTTTCTCCAAAGCTTTCTTGAAGCTGTAGAGTCTACCTCAGGCCAGAGGCCAAAATAGTCTGTTTAGTCCAAGGACTTAACACTCTTAGGGAATACTCAACCAGTGAAAAAATGTATCAGTGGATAAATTTCACAATCTACCATCCTTTAGATAGGTAGATCTGTCAGGCATTCTGTGTGCTTCTCAGGAGTGTTTGCAGAGTACCCCCTTTACCTAAATTAGCAACATCAGCAACTCACTCATTTTTCACTTTATTCCTTCTGCAAGATACTTGCATCCTTTACTCCTCTTTACTGGTGAACCTCTCAAATAAGCTACCTTCAGCAAAGGCTTTGTCTCGAGTGCTTCTCTTGGAGATCTTAAAACAAGACATCATCTGCTTCCATCATGAACAGCCTACCCACTCAAGATTAGTATGGTAGTAATTTGATTCCCCAGCTAACTGTTAGTCACTTAAGTTTCTAGTACACAATGTGGCTTAGTCATATCAAACAAACAAAACCTAAAATACTCGGTTACCCACACCATCCTACCTTTTATATGCTTGCATGCACTGCTTTGTCCACCTGATTGAGGAAGCTAAAAACTCATTTACTGGCTCTGATGCTTTGCCTGTCTCCCCTCTGGCCCCTGTAGCACAATTACTCTACATGCCAACAACTTCTGCAACTGCATCTGTCACACTGCATCATGATTGTTAGTTGTAATGTCTGACTTCTTTCTTCTCTATTGGAATAGAGGATAAGAAAAAAAAATCTTGTCTTCTAAAATGACTTGCACACTGTCTACTGTTTCAAAATGTCTCAGGACTTTATTTTGGTTGACAATGATAAAAACAATTAAAATAATTTAAGCCAAGTTAGCATGTATAGAAAATATAAATATGAAGTTCCTAGTGTTGCCTATCACTGCACAAGTAATATGATTCATAATTAGGTTTTTAATTGTAAAGTTTTATATCATAATTAAAGCAATCATTTAGACTATTAAAGAAGAGGTTTTATCCTGTAAATTGTCCTCCTGATCCAATCTGGCCAGCATCTTATTTACCCATATATCATTTTAAAATAAGAGAAAGAAATTTATTATCACTGACTCGTACTCCATGGTACCAGCATTACATTACCTTCTTTGGTGTTTATTAGGCAAAATATACAGAAAAATTGAATGTTTTCATTTCCATTTAAAATGTGGAGGGAGGAACTGAAACTTCAGGACTTTAAATGAATCACTCAGAAAGTACATACGGAAGAAATGTTAAGGCTAAGAACTGAATTCTGATGTCCTAAAAATATGAAAGTTATTTTTCTTTGACTTGACTCATTTCATTATGATTATTTTAATTGACCTCAGCTGAAATGACAGACAACAAAAAAAGAAAGCCAATATATTTTGCATGTTTATGCCCAAAACCTAATTAATGTAGGAGGTATAGTCTGGTGTGAAATGATTATTTATTAAGGATATTTTTAAATAATTAGAAGAAAATCTAGACATCGCATAACATGAAAATGAACTTATCTGCTCTTATGAAATTAACTTAAAAGTGCTTATAGGAAAACAGTGTAATTTCAAAAAGAAATTTAAAAATAATTACCATAGGAGTTTATAAAATTGTAGAGATTATGAATTTGTAGAAGACTAAATGAATAATGATGAAGATAAAATATTAATGAGCATTTAGAACCTTAATACTCTTTTATGTCAATACTTTTGTGTCTTTGAGTTCCTTTTTGTACTACTTCATTTTCGTCTGTTTGACTAGAATTTAAGCAACACAACTAGTGTATTCCTTCCAGTTATATACAGATAAGAACCGTACCATAATAGATTTTACTAATAATTTCTTTAACAAGTGAAGCACATGATATCTAAGTAGCTAGATCAAAACGGAAGTCTCAAAAGTTTCCAAATAGTTTCTGGAAGACATATTCTATTCTTTTACTGAAATTTTAATTGCACTATATGTCTAGATACAGATTTTTTATCTGAAAAATTGGAAATAAAAATTGTGCAATATTGATTACAGAACTAAATAAAAGTTTTAAAATTCTTGAGCAGTCTTTTGACCATAGGCTCACAAGAAAGCTTTTTCTCACCTTAGAGTGACTAGGAAAAAAAAATACTCGCCTGACACTTTATACTTGAGAAAAGATAAAGTCTATGAAATAGAAAGTGATATAAAATAAAAATGGCTGTGTATGTGTGTGTGTGTGTGTGTGTGTGTGTGTATGTGTGTGTGTATGTGAGTGTTGAGAACTAAACCTATGCTTCATAAATGCTGAATATGTGGTGTACCACTGAGCTACATCTCCAGGCTAGAGAAAAACAGCATGCTTCCCAACTAAATTAACTTTGTGAGAAATCATGGGTTATGGAAAAAAATTGTAATATAAAAGACATTATTTAGAACTGAAAGAAAATGAAGCAACTTTATGTTAAAATTTGTGTGGCATTGCCAAAACTGGGACTAAACAAATAATGTTAACCAAAAAATGTCTTAATTCAATTTTATAATATTTATTCATTTTGTTTTCTTCAAAGAGAGTCTCTCTACATAATCTAGGCTGGCCTTTAATTCACTGAGTAGCCTAATCTGTGGGTAAACTTATTCTCTTCTTCCACCTTGCACTGGTTGGAATTAGAGGCATGCACCATGCCAGGATGAAATGTCAATTTAAAAAAACTCAAAATTAGTGATTCCCATATTCAACTAAACAAGGAAAAATTTGACACAGAAACTACAAATTTGAACAGAAAAAAACAAATCTTTAGCAGCAAAAATTAATGAAGTAGAAAAATTTTCAGTGTCAAAAATTAACTATAGCAATAGTAGCCACCATTTGAAAAAAATCAAGGAAGCAAACACAGCATCAGTAATGGCACTGAAGAAATTAGACGGGAAAATATTGAATGTTATAAAAGGAAAAATAGTATGCATAAGCTACCAACACTTGAAGTTTTAAATTGGATGACAAGTATTTTCAAATAAGAAGATTCTAAACATATTTACACCAATGTATTTTAAATTCAGATTAATGGATAGTCCTTAAAATATTAAATGCCAAAATTGAATAAAACTTTAAGAATAATCAAAATGAAAGAATTTGTATGAAATATATATTTTACAAAAATTTTCTTTTTATATTTAATTGTTTATTGGTACATTTTAGATACATAATGATCTTATTCATAACTGGGAAATTTTACCCATACACGGTGTATTTTGATTCCTCTTTTTTTCTAAATCCACCATCTTCTCTTCAGCCTATCTTTCCTACCCTACTTACAAAGCTTTATTTCCCTTTTATTCTTTTTTTGTCCTTTTTTACCTTTTCCCTTCCTTAATTTCCCCCTTCCTACACCCTAGTTCCTCTTTCATTTTGAACAATTTCTTCCCGTTTCACAGTATCTATTTTAGAGCATAGGAAGAAAAAGTAGGCTACTCTGCACATTTTCTAAATATTTCATAAATATCACTAAGGATTGTTTTTATAGAAAAATTGCAGACCACTCTCATTTATAAATGCACTGAATTACATATTGATGAGCCAGTATCCAAAAATAATAATCAAGTCTAATTTACTTTCAGAATTTAAAAATATTTTAGTCTCAAAATCAATTATAATTAGCCACATTAATAAGTCAAACTTTCTAACATATAATATTGAGTACTGATTCATAATTTTTTAAAAATTGTACAAAACTAGAGGCATAAAATTTATTTAATCTGATAAAGAGTATGTGCTAAAAAATAATCATATGAATTAGTCATAACAGTGAAATTTTTAAATTATTTCCATGAAGAGGAAAAGGAAATCAAAGTTCTGCTTTCTTTCATTCAATATTTTATTACAGTTGTCAGAAATGCAAAGATAATGAAATGGCATACAATGTTGGAAAATGACAGATAAAAGTTCTCATTATTTAAAGACAATATGCTTTTCTATCTTCAAGTTTCAAGAAAACTACAGTGAATTATTAGAACAATAAAAGAACTCAATAAAATTTTAGCTACAAGACCAGTTTCCAAAACAAACTATTTTATCTGCCAGAAATAATCCAAAAATGTAGGAGAAGAGAAGCCATTTATAAAAGCAACAATAAAATAGACTATTATTATTACAAATCGATAACAGAAAAAGAAACCACAAATTAAAACAAATATGCAACATTGAATACACACTCCACCATAAAGAAAAGATGCCAAACAAGCATATGAAAGAAAATTTTCAGAAAAGGATGTTAAACATAATTATTCCATTTGGAAAATGAATGTAAATTGAAATCAAAATAAGATGTGGCTAAACATTTATTACAATTCCTCAAACTATATTATATATGTATATATACACATAGGTATAGATATACATATATGTATATATAGGTATATATTATATATCTATATAGTATATATTATATATATGGGTTTATATATTATATATAGGTTTATATATTATATATATAACCTTATAGCTAAAATATACACACACCTATGTATTATATATATAATCTATAGTAGCAAATGCAAGTGAGAATATATAGTTATAATTCTCATATGCTTCCAGTGTGAATGCAAAATAATACAGTCACTCTGAAAAATAGGTAGTTTGTTATAAAGTTTAAGGTATTCTTACCATATGATCTAGCAGTGCAATTCTTATGTGTTTATCCAAGAGAAATGAACAAACTTGGCCACACATAGTCTGAAGGAATTGATGTGGCAACTTTGTTCATCTTCACTGAAAATTGGAAACAAACTAAGGACTCACTACTGGGAAAAGGACAAGTAAACCACAGCATGTTCTTTCACTAGAACTAAAGCAAATCACACGTGCATAGAACAGCATGGCTTTAACCTTAAAACTCTGTAGTAAGTAAAGAAAATCATATAATTCTACATATATGGTAACCTGGGAAAGAGAATGTGTTAGGGACCAAAGTTAAATCAGTGACTGTCTAAGGTTCATGGCAGGAAAATGGTTAACTGAAAGAGAAACAAGGAAATTTTGGACTTTTTCTTAATCTATTCAGTCTGCTATAACGAAAATATCATAAACTGGTGGCTTATAAAGAACAAAACTATAGTTCTCAGACCTCTGGGTCTGGGAAGTCCAAGCTCAAAACAGCAGCAAATGCATTGTCTGGTGACGGCCCATTCCTCACAGTAGGTGCCATCTTGTGACATCTCCACATGATGGGAGGGACAGCTCTTCGGGGTCACTTTAATAAGGACCCTAATCCATTAATGAGTGTAGATCCATTATTACCTAATCACCTCCCCTAATCATCAACTGACACCATCACCTTCAAGGTTAAGATTAGAGCATATGAACTTCAGGAGGCATACATTCAGATCGCCAGAGGAATGATGGAAATGCTCTGCATTCTGAGGTTGTAGTTACACGACTTTATATGCTTGTCCAAATAAATTGACCTGAACACCTAGAAAAAGATATTTTACCATATGTAAATTTTACCTTCATAAACCTCATTTTAAAAATAGAAAGCATGCAGGACTTACTATATGTTTGAATAAATGGTAACATACAAAGATAGAGATAGGATTTTTAGGTTTGAATAAAATGATTAAATATCTAAATTCTTTTCATTAATTGTAAAATTAAATGCAATTACAATAAAACATCTTGTAATTTTAAAGCAATTTCTAATATTTACATTAAAAAGACATAAATTAAGAATGATATTTGATGCTGCACAGCTTGGGGTGACAATTTCATCCGATGGTATGAAGACAATATGAAGCTATAGTAATAAATATGTACACTGTTTATTCAGGAAAGATAGGGCAATAACAAAAAACTGAGCATTCAAATA
Organism: Chinchilla lanigera; assembly: GCF_000276665.1. Lineage (NCBI taxonomy): Eukaryota > Metazoa > Chordata > Mammalia > Rodentia > Chinchillidae > Chinchilla > Chinchilla lanigera. The sequence continues at coordinate 5,413,709 of NW_004955446.1, forward strand.
GACACTAAAGGTCAGGTGTGTTGGTACATGCCTGTAATCCCAGCACTCAGGAGGCTGAGGCAGGAGGATTTCTGCAATTTCATGGGTAGCCTGAGATGACATAGTGAATTCAGGATCAGCCTGAATACATAGTGAGATCCTGTCTCAAAAAATAAGCAAAAAAATTCCTTAAAACAAGTTTTGTGGAATATCTATGTATGTAATGTAATGTAATGCATAATACTAATATATAATATAAAGTATACATACATTAGAGAAAGGATTAAAATTATAGAGGAAAATGTGGTTGAATATTTAGTAAAGAATATTGGAACTATAAATTTCAATTATAAAATCAAATACCTGAGTCAAAATATACATAAAATTATCATATGACATACACAAATAGCATCAAAGGAAAGCTTTAAAACTATATTTAAGATTCATTTGTTTGGGCACTGAAAATAGAGAAGGCTTTTCTTTTTTATTTTAAAAAGTAAAGATGATACACAATTTCAAAACAATGTGATAGGAAATTAACAACGGTTGTTGTATTACATATTGTTATCTTCAAAGTAGTTGCTCACATTACCAAATATAGGCATAAAAA
>NW_004955446.1:5414552-5456787 GCF_000276665.1 Chinchilla lanigera
TATGTACACCCACGTTTATAGCAGCACAATTTGTCATGGTTTTTCTTGAAAAAGACATATCATAAGGTGGCATGGCTTGTGTTTCGATGTCGCTTCAAAGCCTCACGGGGTCAGAGGAAGGGCTTTTCAGAGGTGACTGAATCTAGAGTGTGTCATGCTGAAATTGATGTATGATGCATTGCTAGGATTAAGAGCAGTAGGGTTAAGGGTGTGAGAGCTACCTGCCATAAACCTGGGTAGCCTGGATAATACAGAAGGGACAGAAAGAGGCTTGTCTCTTGCTTTTTTTTTTTCTTGCATTCTTCTGCCCACCACAAATGGTTTCTCTTCTATGATGCCCCTCTGCTATGCCAACATAACTTGGAAGCAGCCAACTATAAACTGAAACCTCTACAAACTGTGAGCTAAATAAACCTTTACTCGGTTAGCTCGGTGGTGTGTATTTTGTCTCAGCAATGAGAAAAGTACCTAAGATAAAGGTAATCTAACCAAAATAACATTTATATAAAAAGGGACTATAGGGTTGAAAGAAAAACAAAAATTTGAAAAAATACAAACAATATCATGACTACAGGCAACAAAACTTCAAGTAATTAGTGGCAGTAAATGAGAAAATGATAAGTTGTCCAATGGAAAAAGGGTAATGAATATGTATTTGTAACTGAAAAGGAGGATGGAAACAGACAATAGTAGTTGAAAAACATGTAAATAAAATAAAATGTCATTTTAAACCATTACATTGGCAAAATTTATAATTATTTAAAAGAATACCAGGAGGTGAGAATGGAAAGCTTATATCCAACAGTTGGAAATATAAATCAGTAGAACTGATTTGGAGGGAAACTCATCAAATTAAAAATAATCATATCTTATACCTCAAAATTTTCATTCTGAACACAGTCTCATAATACATACACATACATGGAATGATAGATACACAGGGCCAACTAGTAACAGTGTTGGAAATAAATAATAAGAAAAAAGGAAACAACTTTAGTAGCTATCAATAAAGGAAAAATCTATCTATATCTATAGATGTATATATGTATATTTAACAATAGAATATTTATCACCAAAATGAGTACATTCACTAGCTTTAAGTGGCTGTATTTACATGAAATGATTTAAAATTGCAATATTAAATAGGCAAATCATATTACAGAATACAGTGTTATCATGTTAAAACCATGCTATGCACTCTGATACTTCTTCAGGATTATGTGGTATGTTAATGAAGAGAAACTTTAAAATTTGTATAAGCAATGTACTAAAATTAGTGGTAACCATTTTCTTTTGAGAAGAGAGATAAAAAAGATCTGCTTGTGGAGGAAAACATAGGGAGCTTCAACTTTTTGTACTTAAGAATATTATCTCAAGGTGCATCCATTTACCTGGAAAAGTCTTAAAAACAGCACAACTCTTTTTTATCCATTCATCAATTAATGGACATTTGGTTGTTTACAAGATTTAGCTATTACAAACTGTGCTACTGTAAAAATGGGTGTGCATACTGCTGTGGAAAGATGTTTTTAATTCTTTTGGGAAAACACAAGAAGGGGAACAGCTGGATCAAACGGAACCTCAAATGTTACTATTTTTGAGGAACAGCCACACTGATTTCCATAGTGGTTGCAGCAGTCTACATTGCCACCAACAAAGGAGAGGGGTTTCTTTTTCCCCACAGCCCCGCCAGCACTTATTATTACTTGAGTTATTGATAATAACTATCCTTTCTGGAGTGAAATGGAATCTCAGCATTGTTTTAATTTGCATCTCATGAATGCATATTGATGTTGAACATTTTTCATATATTTATTTGGCATTTGTATTTCTTCCTCGGAGAAGTGTGTATTAATCTCAGATGCCCATTTTGGGAGTGGGTCTTTAATGGGGTCTGATTTTTAAAATTTTTTAAATGCTCTAGGTATTAGTCTTTTGTTTATGTGACAACTGGCTAAAATTCTTTCCTACTCTGTGGGCTGACTTTTCATTCTATTTGTAATTTCTTTTGCTGTGCAAAAGCTTTTTAGGAGGATGAGATCCCACTTGTTGATTCTTTGTAATATTTACTGTGCAATCAGGGTTTCGCTCATGAAATCTTTGAGTATACCAGTCTTCAAGAGTTCTACCTAGTCTCTTACAGCAGATTATGTGTTCTGCTTTAACATTTAAATCTTTGATCCAATTTGATTGTGGTTTTAGTTTAGTGAATGGTGAGAGACATGGGTTCAGCTTTTTTTCTTTGGCAAGGGGAAGCCTAGTTTTTCCAACACCATTTATTGCTGAGGCTACCCTTGTTCCAGTGAATGTGTTTGACCTCTTTCTCAAAGAGAAGGTGGCTGAATGTGTTTTCTTAGTTGTTTCTGCAGCTTCTTATCTGTTCCATTTTCTGCTCTGTGTTTTTTTGCCAGTAACATGCTGTTTTTATCAAAGTAGTTCTGCAGTATAACTTCAAATCAGAGATTATGATGCCTTCTTCTTGGCTTTTGTTGCCTAGGAATGTTTTTACTATTCTAGGTCTCTTCTGGTTTCAAATGTAGTTTAGGAATGATTTCTGTAGTTCTGTGAGGTATGCTAGTGATATTTTCATTGGAATTGCATTGAATCTGTATAACAATTTTGGGAGTATGGCCATTTTCATTACATTGGTTCTTCCTGCCCATGAACAAAGGATATCATTCCATTTTCTGATACTCTCTTTGATCTCTTTTTTAAGAGTACAGTAAATTTCAATATATCCATCTGCTACTTTCTCTGTTTGATTGATTCATAAGTATTTTTTTGTTATTGTAAAAGGTGTTGACTCCCTAATTTCTCTATCAGTGAATTTCTTGTTTGTGTACTGGAATGTGATTGATTTTAGAGTGTTGACTTTTATCTAGTTATTTTACTGAATTCGGTTATTAAATCTAAAATTCTTTTGGTGGAGTTTTTGGGGTCTTCTATGTAGTATACCATGTTATCTGTAAAAAAAATGGTAGTTTAACTTCTTTTCCTATCCTCATTCTCTTTTCTTCTTTTTCTTGTATAATTTCTCTGGCTAATGTTTCCATAACTATATTACATAGAAGTGGTGATAATGGACATTGTAATCTTGTCCCTGATTTTAGAGTGAAAGTTTTCAATTTTTGACCAGTTAATATGATGTTGGCTGTAAGTTTGTCATAATTGGCTTTTAACAGATTGAGATGAAGACCTTGTATTCCAATTTTCTGTATGGTTTTTATCATATATGAGTGTTGGACTTGATCAAATGCCTTTTCTGCATCTACTGAGATGATCGTATCATTTTTGTCTTTGGTTCTGTGATATGGCGTATTTCATTTATTGATTTGCATTATTGAACCATCTCTACATCTCTGAGGTGAATCCTACTTAGTCATAGTGATGGTTTACTGTATTTTTTTTGCCAAAATCTTATTGAGAATTTTTGCATCTATGTTCATTAGGGAGACTGGCCTGTTGTTCTCTTTTTTGGTTGAGTGCTTGTCTGGTTTGTTATCAGGATAATGCTTATTTCCAGGAATGAATTTGGGAGTATTGCTTCCTTTTAAATTTTAGTGAGAGTTCCAGTGGTAGTGGCATTAGATCTACAAATTCCTTGTAGAACTTTACAGTTTATCCATCAGGACTAGTCGGTAAGTTCTTAATTACATTTTCTTTGTTGGTAAGTTCTTAATTACATTTTCAATTTCATTCACTAATATTGGTTTATTTAGAATTTTTATTTCTTCTTGATTTTTATGTATCTAGGAATATGTCCATTTCTTATGTGTTTTCTGTCTTATTACAGTATAGATTCTTAAAGTAGTTATTGTTCATTCTCTGGATTTCCAGAGGATCTGTTATTTTGCCCTTTTCATTCCTAATTGCATGAATTTGAATCTTTTCTTTCCTTTTTTTGATAAGGTTGGCAAATGATATATCAATTCTATTTAATCTTTCAAAGAACCAACTCTTGGATTATTTGATTCACTGTATTGTTTTCTTAGTGTCAATTTCATCAATTTCTGCTTTTATCTTTATAATTTCCTTCCTCATATGAGCTCTGAGTTTGATTTGTTCTTCTTTTCCTAGAAGTCTAAGGTTCAACATTAAATTGTTTATTTGAGCTCATTCTGTTTTCCTCATGTGAGAATTCACCACTATAATTTTCCCTCTTAGGAGTGCTTTCATTGTATCCCATAAGTTCAGATATGTTGTATAGGAATTGTCATTTAATCATAGGTACTATTTAATGTCTTCTTTAATTTCATCTGTGATTCACTGGTTGTTCAGAAAGGTGTTATTTAGTTTCCAGCTGTTTATGTAGTTTTTATGGTTTCTTTGCAACTCATTTCAATTACATTGTACTATGGTCAGATAATCTGCATGAGATAATTTCCCCTTGGTAGATTTATTTTACCTTGTTTAGGGGTATTTAAGAGGAATAGGGAACAAAACAGAGAGATTGATGAGGAGAAATATAGTAGAATCAAGGCTGTAAGGCAAAGGATAATCACTCAAGTTTTAGAAAACTGGAGAAGAGCACAAGAGAGACAGAATGAAAGAGAAAGCAAAAAAGTACTGAAGTGAAGCAGAAAGAGAACATTGTCTTTCACATGAAATGTTCTTTCACATGAATGTATCATAAAATCAAGAGAGATAATTGAGAAAAGAGAAAGAAGATCAATATGACAAAACATAAACAAAGACAAGAAACCTAAATAGGAAAAAAACCAGACTGAAAAAGGAAAACCAATCAAACAAAGAAAAAGAAAAATAATAGCATTCCTCCAGTGTTCACTGTTCTGTGGTAGTATCCAGATAAGATCCTAGAAATGTGCTGTGTAATCCACCCAGTTTGTGGTAGGTTTTGGGTCTGATCTTGGCATCTGGATGTGGAGGCTAAGATCGGTTTTCAGCTGACAGTGCTTTGAATATCCACTTCTCCTTACTATGTTCGTCTCTTCAGAGCTCTCTCAGTTGCTGTGGCAGCCTATGTAGAGAAAGCCTGGTGCTCCTCCCAGACCCATGTGTGGTTAGCTCATTTCAGACCTCGCGCAGCTTCCTCTGTTCTACACCGTTAGCTCCCCTGACCTACTGGTTATAGGGTTGTAATGTGCCTTTGTCGTGCTGTAGGGCAAGCCTGTTTGCCTGCTTTTACCACTGGGCCAAGGACACTGTACTGGTTGCAGATCAGAGGGATGCTTCCAGTTCTTTGTATTTAGGTCTAAGATTGGCTTTGGTAGTCACCACAGCAAAGTTTGGTGGTCTCAGCTTCTACCTCTCAGCAGAATTCCCTCTAATCTGCTTCTCTACTGCTGGCTGTCCATTGTGACTGGATGACTCTTCCTTCGTTCCACTCCAGGCTTTTGCCAGTAAAGTGAACCAAGACTATTCTGCTGCCTGTGCTCCCCTTAAACCCTTTGAAATAAAATGGTGGTCTCCCTGCCTGCTTCTGTTCTGCATGTCTGTGTACCAAAACACAGTGCCAGTTCACCACACTCATCAGTGGCTGGCTCTGTGGGGCCCGCAGGAAACAGTGTCCTGCCACGCTGTGCTGGGTTGCTCTACTATGATGGAATCTTTGCATGTTGGGGTAAACTTTCACAGAATGGCAGCTCCTGCTGTGTCCACAGGTGGTAGAGCCATGGGCAGCCCTGTGCGCTATGTTTTTAGTTGTCTAAAATGGTTACTATGGAAACCTAAAATGTACTTAAACTGAAGGTGAGACTCAGATTGGCACAGATGTCTTCTCTGGCTCCCGGTTAGAGACTGTCCATCAGCTGGCTCAAAGCTTTGTTCATTCCTGCTTTTTTGGTCTGAATAGCTTTCATTTTCTCTGAGTACCTCCAATGGGACTTCTGTAGTCATGCACATTGAATCCCCGTTATTTTCACTGTTAAATGTTATTTGTAATTTATAAGATTATGGCATCATGTATTTTATGGTTTACATCTAGATGTCCCCCCAAAGCTCCATACATTCAGAGGCAGGGTTTTGGGGAGGTGATTGAATAATAAGGTGATATGGCTGACTTGCTGTTAGGAGGAAGGATGTGATCAGAATAGGTGGATTCCTGGGCAATGATCTGGAATGGCACATCCCTTGTGGCTCTTCCCTGTACTCTCTCCTTCCCTGCTACCATGAAGTAAGCAGCTTTTCCTCAGCGACGTCTCTCTTCCATGCCTTCCCGTCCTGTAGCCAGCTAACCATGGATTGACAAATAAACTTCTCTTTTAAGTTGCGGGTGTCAGGAATTGTGTCCCAGTGATGAGAAGGTGACTACAGACAAGGTACTTAAGTGAATGCTTCAAATATATATCCATTGTGGAGTGACTAAATCTAGCTAAGCAACAAACATGTTATTTTCTATAGTTATCACTTTTGTCTTTGAAAGCACTTAATTTCTACTCTCCTTGCATCATTCAAGAATGAAATGTGTCATCACAATTATATCCTGAAGCCAGCTTCTCCCACTTCCTTATTCTCTGTAATTTGGACATTTTTGAATATATACCAATGTAGTGAAAAACTGTTAGAAGATTTTTTTCTATTAAGAAGTAGTGCAAAAAATCATGCCATTAGCAGGCACTGACTAGTCAATTTTCTCATCACAGAGACATAATACCTTACACCACTTCGAGTAAGAGAGGTTTAATTTGCTTATGGTTTCAGTCTGATACAGCAAGTGAGTTCATTGAGAATAGCATCCTCAGGAGACCAAAAGATCAGGAATAAACAAAGCTTTATTGAACCAACTGATGGACAGTCTCTAACCAGGAGCCAGAGAAGATGTCTGAATCAATCTGGATCTCACCTTTGGTTAAGTACATTTTAGGTTTCCATAGTAACCATTACCTCATTTTGGGGAATCTTAAAACAATGCACAAAGTTTATTACAGAGTTTACTTTTCCCAGCAGGTCAGAAAGCCTAATTCCAAATGATCATTGCAGTTTAACTTTTAGCCTCCTTCCCAATGTGTCCTGTTTATTCTGTTCCCATTTTATGACTGCTCTGCTTTAAATGAATTGATAACTAACCAAGGGGACTGGAGTGAAAAGTGGGGATGAACTACAGCTTAAGTGAACTTTAACTGACTTCTCTTAATATGGAGTTAAAAACAGAAAATGGAGTCTCTCTTGCCCTTTCAAGTCCATAATCCACTGGCTCCAAGGCAACATCATCATGGTAGAGCAAAGCTTCCTGGCACTGATGGTGGTTGGGAAACAGAGCACAGGAAGAATGTCAGAGAGGAATGGGCAAAGACCCAGAAATATTATCCAAAGTCACACTTCCATCACCCACCAAGACTTACCTGGAGTGTACTTTACTAATCTTCTAGGCATTTCTTGAGCCAAGAAAGTGACACATAGGGATTGACAGTTACACCCATTGAAGAGAAAGTCCAATCATGAAAGGTTTCTTCCCGTGTTGAAATGAGTAGGCTTGGTTTTGTTCCAACAGTGGAGACAGGGTTCATGGGAGTATGCTAGAAGCCTACAAAGCTACTTGCAGCCTAGACTCAGAAATGATTCTGCATCATTTCCACACTATTCCATTGGTCAGAGCAAGTCACTTAAGGGCATCCCAGGATGCAAAAGTTGAAGAAATAGATGCCATTCTGAGAGAATTGTGCCACTTTTACAACTTTCTGAACCAGCAACTTGGCCATAGGTTACTGAGTTAAACAAATTAATGTCAATGAGCACATAGATGAATGATTACAGCAGCTGATCTTTTGTATTATTATGGTTAGTTATTATCTAGATATTTCATCAGGAGTTAACTGAATATTTCTTAACCTTTTTTTTTTTTTTTTTGCATTTTGAAGTGACCGTGAGAAATGGTGACTCTTTAGGATGGATTTTCTCGGTTGATCTTTTCTGCCATATCAGACAGGATTTGAGGTGGCAGAACTGTCTCTTTCACTCCCACAAGCAGGTCTGTATTCACTTTCCCCTCCAGTAGGTCTTACTTGGGATTCATAGCGTCCTCAGTGTTCATGCTTGTCCTTTCCTTTTCTATCAGAATGAATTCTGTTCTTTGATACTCACCCAGGAAGAGTCTCCCAAATTTGAGTGATATTTTCCTTTTAAAGGAAATTGGTCTGGTGAATTTTGAAATGGAACTTAAAACAGAGACGATTTTAAAATTATAGGAAAATATCAGAATTTCAAAATATCAATATTAACCTAACATCATGAGTGATACTATTTTTATTAAAACTATATCCAGCCTCAAGGCCACCGCAGCCTCTGGTGCTGCAGTTCTCTGTTGGTCTCAATTCTCTCTGTGAGTAATGGCAAGCCTTTCAATTACATGGTGTAGAGTGCCACTCTTCAACTTTCCTCTGGCATGAAAGCATCATTTCAACATCAAGATCATCTTTATCGCATTCTCTTTAGCCTATAATAATTAAGAGGGCACCACTTGGTGTCTCCTGGACAGTAAACACAAATGGAACACTAAAGTCCTCCAGTGGTATTTGGTTAAAAGATGTCTGCCTGTATAGTGTCTTTCAAATTTTAAGTGGCAGATGAATACCCATTATCTTGTTAAAATGCTCATTATTATTGGGCTACAGTAAGGTCCAAGATTCTGTATTTTCTGTTATACGTTTGTGACTCATAGTACTTACAATGTTTATATATATATATATATATATATATATATATATATGCATGTATATCCCAAAATGTCTCTGCCTGCTTCTTACCATTTCTCTTTTATTTTATTGTTTAATTTATTTATATGTTGTGTTTCTCATATAAGAGAAACAATGTAAAATTGAACAGTTGTGTCTGCCTTAACATTATGATGTCAAAGTTAATCCATTTTTCTACAAATGATATGAATTCTTTCTTCTTTATGACTGAGTAAAATTTCTCTCTCTCTCTCTCTCTCTCTCTCTCTCTCTCTCTCTCTCTCTCTCTCTCTCTCTCTCTGTAGGCTGTTCTCATGGCTTAGCTATTGTAATTTGGAGTGCCATAAACATGGGTAAGCATGTATTACTATAATATATGATTTTAACTCTTTTGGGAAGATATTCAGGAGAGGTATGGCTGAGTCAAATGCAATTTCTATTTTTAGGTTTTTGACAGATTTGCATAGTGGTTCTACTAACTTATATTCCAAATGTAGAAGGCTTCCTTCTTCCTCACAAAATTTTTGGGTTTTATGTTCATGATTACAGCCATGGTGACTAAAGTAAGATGGAATCTCAGAGTTTTGATTTGTAGTTCCCTAATGGCTAAAGATGTTGAATATTTTTTTCTGTTCTTAATGGTCATTTGTACCTATTCATATAAGAAACGTTTATTTATTTCACACATCTATTCTTTTCCTACTCTGTAGATTGTGCCTTCACCCTGTCGATTCTTTTCTTTGCTGTACAGAAACTTTTAAATATAACACAACTTGTTAATTCTCAGTGGCTTCTTTTGTGCTACTGGAATTCTGTATAAATTATTTCCTGCACCTATGGGTTCAAGTGTTTCCCCTATATATCTTCCACCAGTTTCAGTATTTCTGTTTTTATATATAGGCCTTTTTTATTTTAAAAATAAAAGGAGGAAAACATTAACGGACAGATAACCTTTTACAAAATAGCAAAGGAACAGTACAGACAATACAGAGTTAAAAACAAAGTGGTAGGAAGTTAACAATGCTTGTTGTATTACATATTGATATCTTCAAAGTGGTTTCTCATGAAAACAGATAGAGACATGCAATATTGATCATCAAGGACTCATTGACAGTTTCTTTCAGCAAAGAAATACAAGACAGCAGAACAACTATGTTAACTCTCCTGTATATACATACATATAGGCCTTTGATCCATTTTAATTTCATTCAGTATAGCATGAGAGAGATGGGTCTACTTTCAGTCTTCATGTGGATAACCAAGTTTGCCAAAACCACTGTTAAAGAGGTTATCTTTTCTTCAATGTATGGTTTTGACTCCTTTGTCAGATAGATAAAGTTACATGGAGTTGTTTTAATGTCTTCTCTTTAATTTCTTTGGTCCACATGTCTATTTCCATGCTTTACCATACTGGTTTTACTACTATAGCTTCATACTATAACTTGAAATTAAGAATTCTGATGCTATAAGCTTTTTTACTCAGTACTGTTTTAGCTATTCTGGATCTCTTTAGTTTCTAGGTAAAATTTAGAATTCTTTTTCTACTTCTGTGAAGAGTGTTTATATTTTGATAAGAATTGCACTAAATCTATGTACCTATATCATTTTTGTAATTTGGCAATTCTGACCGTACTAATTCTGCCTATACCAGAAAAGGGTGCCTTTTAACTTTCTAATGTCCTCTTCAATCTCTTTCTTCAGAATACTATATCATTTATCATAGAGGTCTTTGAACTCTTAAATACCTGGACTGATTTCTAGGTTGGTATTAATTTTTTGAAGCTATTGTGAATGGGATTGATTTCTATATTTCTTAGTTTCACTGTGGTGCATAGGAATGCTATTGATTTTTGTATATTGATTTTGTATCCAGCCACTCAGCTGAACTTGTTTATTGGCTCAGAGACTTTTCTGGTGAAATTTTCTAGGCCTTTTATGGAAAGGAACTCCAAAGAAAGACAATTTGGCTTCTTTCCTATTCATACTTCTTCTATTTTTCTTCTCTTTCCTCACTGATCTGGCTAAAGTTTTGAGTGCAATACTGAAGAAGAATGGTATAAATGAACACCCTTGTGTCTTTCCCAATTATAGAGAAAATGCTTTCAGTTTTTCTTCATTTAGCATAATGCAGAGATAAATTATTTTTAAAAGCCTGATGAAGGGGCTGGGGATTTAGCTCAGCGGCAAAAGTGCCTGCCTGGCAAGTGCAAGGTCGTGGGTTCGGTTCCCGGTACCGGAGAAAAACCAAAAAAAATAAAAAATAAAAAAATAAAAAAAATAAAATAAAAGCCTGATGATTCATAAGACAGAATTATTCATTGAATGGAGTTATTCTATTCTTATATTTTTACATCAAATGGACAATTTAAGAGACAGTCATTAATGCCCAAGATGACATGCAATGAAAATTCAGCAGTGTTACATATATCTAAACTACAGACTGACATAAAGTAGTCAGGAAAGATGAGTATTGTACTCTGATTTTTTGCAAGTACAGGTCAAAACATTTTTCAGGGGCTGGGGATTTAGCTCAGTGGCACACTTCCAGCAAAGTCATGAGGTCGATTCCTGATACCTGAAAAAAAAAAAACAGAGAAAAAAAAATTTTTTCAATGTTCTGCCACCTCAAAATATTAATGTAAACTGTGGTTACCTTGTGTTATGAATTTTAAGAATATTTACATCTACATGTCAGAGTAAGTAAAAATTCAAAAAATGCTGTTTGCACATGGCATGAGTGCTTGTCCTCATGGCTGGATTTGGGAATTATGGTTTAGGGAAAGAGCAGAGTACATACATTTATTAATGCTAATTGCATGTAAGTGTTCTAGATGACTGAAAATGGAATGCAATATTACTTTTTGACAAAATTATTTTAACAATAGTTAGTTCTCTTCATTCCTGAGATTTGTCAAGAAAGAGCATGAAGATTGAGCTAAGATTTTTTTTTGTTAAAGAAATAATCTAAGTGTTTTCAATGTGAAACAATTGTTCTACCTGGATAATTTCAAAATAGATATTACTCATCAATTATAATTGTCATAAAATAATATTAATATGGTACACAATTTTTAAGTACCTTACTTACAAGTAAATACATTATTGTAGTTTTGATTTTATAGAATGCACCCTGATATGAATACATAATCTTAATTTTTACAAAGTTTTAAGTTAAATACATTTTGGAGATTCCTTAACAAAAGTGATAATTTTAGTTTTATGGTGGTCATTTGTTTTAACAGTTATTAAAAAGGAACCACTACCTATTGATTTAACATCTCCTTGAAAATAAATTAACATGAATGAACATAGTATTTATATTTATAACATTTTTTATTTTAAAGGAAATAACAAAAAAAGAACAATAGTAAAATACCAACAACATAGCAAAAACAAAACAAAGCAAAATCAACAAAAATGATACAGGGTTTCAGAACAAAATGATAGAAATTAACAGTGGTTGTTATATTATATATTGTTATCTTCAATGAAGTTGCTCAGATAACCAGATATAAGAATGCAAGTTTGATCAAAACATTAAAGGGAATAAAAAGTAAAAACAAAAAAATCTATTAGAAATGATACAGAGTTTCACCAGACAAGATAGTAGGAATTCACCAGTGGCTGTTATATTGCATATTGTTGTCTTCAAATTAGTTGTTAACCTTTTCAAAAAATGCAGTGTGCACTAAAATACCAAAAACTCCATTCAAAATACAAAACCAGGCTTAATAGAGAATATAAAAGACAGCTTTGAGTGAAACTGAGACCCAGACAACTTCAGGAGCCTCAGTGACAACACCCTGCCCCCCCCAACACCCTCTGGGAGCCAAGCTGAAACCTAGACAGCTTCAAGAATGTCAATGAGCCATCCTCCCTCCTCCACCAGCCTGGGAGACCTAAAAGAAAGCTGGTTTTAAAAGAAAATACTGTAGTTCTACTTAAATTTTTTGTATATTATATCATGTGGTTTACATTCTGCAAGCCTGCTTTGCATCATATTTGATTGGCAGCTGTCCAATGAAACCTTCAAAATTGCCTTGCCACAAGGAAATCAAACACTCTACATTAAAAGACAAGCCTTTGGAGTTTTCCAAAAGAAAAGCATTAATGCAAAGAAAAAAGTAATTATTGAAAATAAAGAGCAACCATTACATCAAGTGTGTCATCATTCTTACAGGCTAAAAACATAGCAAATGCAAAGAAGCCTTTAATATTGAAGAATCAATCATGACTATTGCTAAAGATGTAAACTTTCAAGAGATGCTATTATTCAAATGGTAGTATGTGCTCCTTTTTCTGCTAAAACTATAAATAGAAAAATTGAAGAAATAAAAGAGGATATAGAAGCACAATTGTTAGAGAGGATTAGTGAATCACCATGGCACACAATGCAGGTTGATGAATCTACCAATTTTGACAAAGGAAAATGCTTGTTTTTATGTGATATACCTTTTAGGAGGATGTGCATGAGGACGTGTTATGTGCACTTCTTTTGCCAGTGAACTCAACAGCTGCAGAATTGTTCAAGTCTTTGAATGATTACATATCAGGAAGACTTATTTAGTAACTTGATGTGGTATATGCATGGCCAGAGCAGATAGAATGACTCAGTTGCCTTCTGGTCTCACTCGTAGGGTCAAAGAGGTTGCTTCTATATCATTCATACAGAAATGCTAGGTAGTATAAAACTGTCAGCTGAACTTTACAGTGTTTTGTAAAATGTGATTAAAATTACCAATCACACTAAATAAAATGCTCTTGATTCATGTCTGCTTATGCGGTTCTATGAGGAGAGGGACTCAGAGTTTACGTATCTCTCTCACAGTGAAGTGAATTGACTTTCTAAAGACAGATCACTATTTAGAGTTTTTAAGTTATGAGAGCTGCTGCAGAGATTTCCCTTAGAATGGTCACCCCTGGCAGTGCATTTCAGCAACAGACAATGTGTCACAAAACTTGTTTACTCATGTGACATGAAACTTGCTCAGTGATCTTAGATGGCATATCAGGGGAAAACTTTGTTCAAGTCAATAGTTAAAGTGGGTGCATTCAAAACTGAAATGAAATTACAGGGATAATGAGTGAATACTGGGATTTTTGACATGTTTCAAACGTTAGCAGATTTTCGAAAGACATTAAGCCACCATCTTTTTTTATCCCAGCTGGCACATGATCCACAATCACTTATCTCAGCTTTCAAAATAGTTCGAACATTATGTACTGATAACAAAATATCCCCAAATGAGAACGAATGGCTCAGTAACACATTTGTGAATAAGGCAGGTGTACTGATTTCATCTGTGTTAGAAAAGGATCAACACTGGCTCGCCTTTCTCAGTGAAGTTGGGCCTCATCACAATCCGCAGAGCAGCTGAATAGAATGAGGACAGGCAACAGCAAGTAAACACACAGGAGAGAAGAAATCACTGCTTCTACTGTCTCTAAGTTGAAATGTAAGTCTTATGCTGCCCTCAGACTCCCAGTAGAAATACACCATCCATTTTCCTGGGTCTCCAGCTTATTTACTGTAGATCAGAATAACTAGATTCCATAACTGCATGACCCCATTCATTAATAAGGGAGCAATGAAGGAAAGCACATTTAAGAATCATTTTTCAAAGTCCTTACTATATATAATCAATTACAAATAAGACGTTTTCATGTATTGTTCAACATTTCAATATAAACATAAATTTCCTCACACAATTATAATTCTAGTAGGTTTTAATCTGGTAATTCTATGACAGGTACTTTTAAAGTAGGGCTTTTTATTTTCTTAAAACTACAGCTCAGCTCACTCTACAAAGAATAGGTTCGTAGTGACTCCTCTACTGTTTTCAAATGCTCTTTGCCCTCCAAATACGTCAGCTTCCTGTAACTATTGCTTGCTAATTTCCATAAGGATGTTGATCCTTAAGCTATTCTCTTGGGTTCTCACATCGTTGTGTGAGCCTGGCTCTCTTCTTGGACCTTTCCACTCTCCTTGGCAGCAGAGCACTGTCAAAAGGAAGTACTGATTTAATGGTCTTCTGGTCAAACTTTCTTCTTCTCTCCTCAGCTACTATTGTCTTCATTAATCACATGCTCTTACTCTATACATCTGTTCAGCTAACATAGTGCCACTCTGCCAACACAAGGTACCAGCGGTAATAAAAAAGGACACCTGACCCATGAAATGCAGTCAGAGAGGGATTACAGCATCAAACAAACAGACAAAATTATACAATTGCAAAATAGAGGAGGTGTTACCAAACTTAAAACAGTCACTTTTTCCATTCTGAATCTCTTCATTTTTGAGCCAAGCATGTCCTTATAATGTGAATAGGCTGGCAAATTCAGAAGGAGCTAGGAAACAAAAGGATTTTGTGCAACTCATTTCCTCATGTTCCTCCTGCCAAGGAAACCTAAGACCACCGCAAAGGAAGAAAATCCTCTCTCTGCTGAGCCTAAAGGGCAAAGCTCAGTATTATATGTGCCTGGAAAACCTTCTGTCACAGTTTTTCACTTTAGAACTGTCTTTCAGATTCTGATGGCTTCATCTGTGAATACCAGTTTTCTCTGATTAAATTACTTACTGTTGTATCATCACTCCATCTTGTATTCCATCAGTTGTCAGCCCTTAAAGCAGTGCTCCTGTGCCTGCACTGTCTTAGAGAAATAATCAAAATAGAATTTATTTATGTAACTGCCTTTGTGTACCTCATCTTCTCTATTGAGTTCTGGTTTAAAAATGCTATATGCACAGTACCATATAGAAAAGATGCACTATGTCTTACACAAAATATTGCATTCCTGCTCATCCCCCCTTGTCTTTGTTCTTGCTTGTTAAGCCTAAAACAGCCCATGTATTTCAACTCTTACTTCTCTTGAATGAGTGCTTTCTGTATATCTGACACCGACCTCAGAGGGTAATAAAGTTTAAGGAGGACTTACATTTTTTTTCAAAATCAGGGGCCAGTGCGTCCTTTATTTTATTATCTATTATTATCTGCCCAATGTGTCCTTTATTTGACCTTCTCATAAAATCTATTAAGGATGCATACACCTACATGAATACCTAGCATAAACCCACTGCATATATCAGACATTGCAGTGGATACAATTTGGACCATCAACCTGAGATACTCATTGGTAAGTCAGTACTGCTTTATAATTCATAAAATAATCTCACCAAGGTTATCTTACTTGGGTCTTCATGTTCCTACACCCTCCATCCAATCCTTGGGAAACCTCAGACTAAAGAAAAGGCATTAGAACATAAATACAGTTTTGCATCTGATACAATAAGTAGAGTTACTGAGAAATTCAGCTTTTACAAACTATTTACATGATTATTAAATGTCAATTATTACTAAAATTAAAATGTAGAAAAGTATAATGGAATTCACTGTACCATAATTTTCTCAACATTTTTCCTGTTTTTCACATGTAGATGGTTTTTTTTACTATTAAGAAAACAGTGTTTAGTAAACATCTTTGTCCATAAAAACCTCATGTAGTTTAGAACTCATTTCCTTGGGACAGTTTCCCAGAAAATAAATTACATGTTTCAGAGTTTCAGTTATCATTCTACACATTTATATCCACAGCACTGTAATCCCTTTAATCTAGGATATTGGTGAGATCTCCTCAAATGGCCCACGATTAAGGCTGGGTCCTCAGTTTGGCACTATTGTGAGGTGATGGGGCCTTTAAGAGGTAAAGCCCGGGGTAATGAAGTCACTGAGACCAAGTCCATAAAGGGGAATTGTTTCTTTTCCTCCTTAACTATCAGGTAAAAACCTTCCAACCACATAATCCCACCATGATGTCCTACCTCACTAGACCCCAGAGTGGAATAGGCGAACTCACTGGACTGGACTGAAACTTTTGAAAGTGAACCAAAATAAAAATAAGCCTCTAGCCTTTATAAATTAATTATCTCAGGGTTTTTTTTTTTTATAGTCACACAAAGTTGATTAACACACCATCCAGTCGTGCCTGTGGCATCATAAGCACAAATGCTGGGAGATTTTAGAGAGAATGTGATTATTTAGAAGAAAACAACAAGGGGCTGGGGATTTAGCTCAGTGGCACAGCACCTACCTGGCAAATGCAAGATCATGAGTTCAATTCCCGGTAACGGAAAAAAAAAGAAAAGTAAAACTATGAATAAAATTGCTGAATGAGCAAGTAGCTCAAGAAGCCGGTCATACACAGTGTATCATTTTACTTTGTTTTGTTGCATTATGTTTTTAGGGGAGGACAGGATCTTGCTAACTCCTTAAATTGCCCAAACTAAGCTTAAATTTACAATTCTCCTGTCTCACCCTCCTAAACTGCTCGGAGTAGAGGCATGCTTCACCATGCCTGTCTCACAATACTGTACACCTTTTTATTTTAAACACAGGATTAGGTAAACTAGGAGGACATTTATGAATCTGGGTTTAGTGGCTGTGAAGAAATATTCTAAAACTGAAACAATAATACCTTTCTCTAAAATCAAGAAAACTATTAGAAATGTTCCAACGTCTTGAAGTCTGCTAAATTGCAATCATTGACTTATATCAGTTTCGTATCTGCTGTACCACTCATCCCGATCCTCCTCCCACAATTGCCCACTTTTGCAAGTGATATGTAACTGGTTCTCTGCTTCTATTTTCATCCTCTCCAATTCATTTTGCTTATTGTAGCTGAAATAATCTTTCATTTTTTATATGTGCATTTATTAATGTAATGATTTTAGTCTATTGACTAGTGTATACTTATGCCACATAATAAATACATTAATCATGGAGAGTTGATATAAGTTAATTTTCTCTTAATCCTTTTTACTTCTTTTTCCCCCTCCCTTCCCTTCCATCCCCTTCAATCCCTAGAGTTACTTCCTTATCTGAAAAAGGTCTACCTCTCTTTCCTATAACCTATCTTTAATTTGCTCTTTAAATTACTTCTGATTTGGGTTTCACATATAAGAGAAAATATGTAATATTTAATCTCTGCGTTTGACTTATTTCACTTACAAGATGGTCTCAAGTTTCTAAATGAAATTGTAATTAACCATTTTCCTCCTTTTCTCTTCAGAAGCTTCTTATTTTTCTTAGTATACTCTTAGAACAAAGATGAAAAGTCGACATAGTCATCAGTGAACTTCACACTTCGGCCCTTGGCTTTTCTTTCCAGATTCAACTTGTACCGCTTCTCACTTCCTCTTTTCTTTGAACAGCTTTGTCTGCTTGCCATTTCTTGCATGACCTCTTTTCTCTACTATCTCTGGAGAGATGGTATTATGTTTCATCTGTCTATCATTCTCTGCTACCATGCTGCAACCTCCGTTTATTCTTCATCATCTTCAGATATCATGCCTTCCATCCCTAGCTTACAAAGAACCTGCAGTTTTACCTCAAAATAACTAGCATAGTTAATTACTTCTTAACTTGATTATTTGAATAACATTTTGTGCACACCATACTGTAACAACTGGTTGTATCAGACCTTTCTTTTTCTCATAGTTGAATCCTCATTACCAACCAGAGTGCCTGGCACATAGGTGGTGTTCAGCATTATTTATTTATAGAAAAAATACTTATGCCTGCATCTAGATCTGTAGGAAAATTAGGGGAATTCATAATAACAGAATGACTCAGATGTTAAGGCATGGAAAAGAGCTAGTTTACTGAAAGTACATATAACAGGAACAAAGTGTATAAACCAAACTGTGGTTTTGAACTGTAAAGCAAAATGAGACACCTAACAGACTCTGAACAAGTTCTTTGACCTCTTGCTGAAATGCTTCATCTATATAATTTGAGTGACACTGTCTAATTTAAATATCTCAAAAATTCTATATAAACTTTACCTGAATTTGATTAAAACTAAAACAAACTAATTGTTAACTTGGATACAAATGACTGTGTCAGTTGAATTATAGTAAGTGAATAAAAAAGGAAACTATAAGAGAAAGAAAAGAAGAAATTGATATGAATCTCTGCTGGATGGACTTTAAAGGAAAAACTTCTCTATCTTTTACTTATGAAGAAGGCTTCAGTTTGAGGTGATTGGTTTCTTGCCAACAATAAAAGATACTTCAGCGATAGCAATACAACTCTTAGTTCTCCACAAACATTTGGGCTGCATGAAATAAATTATGAAAACAGTAGAGTGCTACAAATACACAGTGTTCTTAGTTGTGCTGCTGCTGCTGCTGTTTCAAAAAATGAGAGATGACATCAAAAGGTAAATAACTTTTATGTTCTTGCTCAAGAAAAATTCCTCTATAAACAATTCCAGTTTTTCTACAGCCTAATTACTGGGTCCTCTTCAGGTGATTAGCTCCTTCTACTTTATCTTCATTTGACCTGCAAATAATTATACATACAACTGTGATTCAAACTCATAATTTTCACAGGAAAAGCAATTATAGCATGAGCAATGGATGCCAGTAGGGAATACAAGCCTATCATAAACCATGTTTAGGGCTGAAGATAATCTGTCTTTTGCATTATTTAGGTTAAGAAAATATTTAACTGACAGTTAAAATTCAACTGGGGAAAATTCTCGAAGCTATCTTTCAACCTATGCTCTAAAGCAAATCCACTGTGCTATAATTTCACCATGACATATACAACAGTCAAAGGGCGTGTCAATGGTGAGAGTACAGAAAGTAGTACAAGACTGTGAGAATAAAGTAAAATCGAACTGAAGAAGCATAGTTTAGAAGTGAAGTCTTGTATTAAGGTCATTCTTATTTTCCAGGGATACAGCCCTTCGGGTGGACTCCAAAGCACAAAAGTTTGTGTTTACACAACTGCAGAGCAGGGTTCCAGCTGTGACGGAAGAAGTCCAGCCATATCTCTGACATTTAATACTAGATCATCTCCAGTGCGTTTTTCCTGACACATACACTCTTGCACCTTTAGACAGATTTTCACAGATGAGACAAAAATGAAGGAAGGACAGAGTTCACGGAAATCACAACCAATCTGCAGTTACAGCTGCTCTAGCTTTAAAACCCTACAAATATTCTAACGCAGAGAAGGGAAATAAGTAGCACATGTTAAAGTCAGAAGAGCTTAATTTAAAAACTTTTTAAAAAAAAGAAAAAAATCTCTATTTCTTACCGTCTCTCTTTTATTTGGCTTTTTAAACTATGTTTTGAATTTCTTATATAAGAGAGACTGTACAATAGTTATATCAATAAAATACATATAAGAAAAAACCAGATGATTGTTTCTCCACTATGCAGTTTAAATGAAGGGAATGAAAAAAGCAATCAGGATGTGTTGTGTACATGCACCAACTTCCCACAAGGAATGTAAACATTATATGCTGTAAACATGTACTAATAAAATATAAATAAATGAAAAGCCTTTATTTACATAGTAGAAATTGAAAGTGTGTGCTTTAGCATACGGTTATAGGTATCGCCAAGGAAACAGAGAAAAGGAAAGCAGAGAAAGAGAAAATTTTAGGGACCCTTGAAGTACATCTTTCAATATCAGTTTTAAATATCTACACTCAATAGTCCTTCATGTTCTATGGCAGCCAGGATGGATATTGCCCTCTGATGCTCATGAGCTCTCTAGGAGTTACAAGTACAGTATTTCTTTGCCCACAGGAAAGCTTTTGTTCTCATTTTCAGCCTGCAGATATTTCCTTACACAGACATAGAAAAGAAGAGCTTATTTTTCTTCATTCCTTCAGTGTTTGTGCCTGTACAGTGAAACTATTTAGATATTTTGAAGTATGATCTCTCATCCTAGAAAAATGGATAAATTTGCCCATTTAACTTTCAGAAACCTCCCAGTATGGACTTAGGTCAGTTTCTTATAGATTGTGTATTTTTTTTTTTTTTTTTTGCTGTTTTCAGGCAAATACCTAAAATTTCCTAGCTGTTTTCTATTTAGAAAAACAATCACTAATTTGATTTGGATAATCTTCAGGATTCATCCTAATTGTAGCATTCAATTACTTCTTAAATTTACACTTGAAATCCGTATTTAATACTTCTAAGTATCACCTCCACACAATTTAATACCCAAATTTAATATTTAAATTCAACTTTATATACAAATTACTGAATAAGTTGTAGTAAGAACAATTCATAGTTTATTTTCTAGAGCAAAGCTCAGAGAAGCATGAAGTGCCTCAGCCTGCCTTTTCTATTCCAATTTGAGTGAAGAACTTACTTCAAAAGTCTCATCGGACAAAAATGTTTTGTAGGTCACAACTGGTTACTTTTGAGTCTTCACTTTCCCTGCCTCTTCTCTGTCTCTGACCAACTTTGATGATTCTCAATTGGCCCATGCCTATCTTTTGCATGTCTTCATTAAGTAATATATTCTCATTCTTTTCTTAAGATACAATTGAATAAGACCCTATCCTTGCCCTCAATTAATTTAACATTTAGGAGGTCATAAACAGCTGCCAATATGATAGCCCTGATGGAACAGAAAAGAAAGAAAACTTAGCAGGCCATATTAAAATAACAGTTCACTCTATCTCACATTTATTAAAGAAGGCTTCGAAAGCAGGGGTCATTTTCTTTGGGTTCTGAGGAGAACTTAGATTTCAATTCATAAAGCATTCATGAGAAGGATGAGGAATGGCAGGAGCCAAGCCATGCTCTTCTCCTCTTTCCAGTGGAGTGTGTCTTCACACCTGAAGGATAATGGCAGAGGACTAAAGGTCATTCAGGTCCATTTATTGAAACACCAGCTGTAGTCACTTTTTCTTTTAGCATGTAGGGCATGCTTAGCAGTAGGATGAGCACTGAAATTAGAGTCATTAGAGAAACAACAATGTGAGCATTTCATATGAACAAAGTTGTAGCATGGATTAAACGATGCTTTTAAATCTCTCTTCCTATTTATTTCTCCTTGAGTTTTATCAAAAAGAAGTTTTAAATCATTAGTGAATGTATATGCATCATAGTTGATTGTACTAAATATCTGTTGAATTTGACTATATGTAACCTAAACTCACCAGATCTGCTTTTTCTAAGCAGCTGAATCTGTAGTAAGCCCTAAGACTTAGCCCTGAAGCCCGTCATTCATTTTGTTTTTACCATGCTGTGGTGGTAGAAAATTTTGAGAATCAGTGAACTAAATAAAGGACACCAACTGTCCATCTATTTTCCTCTTCATACAGCTGAAGCTAATTTATGTTGGATTTTTAAAACTTTTCCCGTAAGATATATGACAGCTCTTGCTTATTACAGATTTGGGCATTTCAGTGATGGTACATGCAAAGATTTGCATTGGAAACAATGAACCAGGTAAATGAAGGAGAGCATGAGGATCCAAAATTTAATGACAAAAGTTCTTCTGAAATGGAGGAATTAGTCCAGACAAGAAACACGCAGGAATGTCTATGACACACACCCAAATGTGTGGAAAAATATGTAGGTCCTATTTGAACTTTCTTATCCTTTCACAAAACACATGGCACAAACGGAACAGGATACTTTACCTTGCTGAGCCCTGAATTCAATATCATAATCATCATCATAAAGTTTGTGCCATGAAACTATTATCAATAAGAATTAATGAACAAAGGGGCTGGGGATTTAGCTCAGTGGCACAGCGCCTGCCTGGCAAGCACAAGGTCATGAGTTCGATTCCTGGTACTGGAAAAAAAACAAAAAAAAAGACAAAAAAACAAGAATTAATGAACGTGTTTATCATTCACGATCTCCCCCAAACAGGACATTTTAAAGATGTGGAAACAAGGTGAGCATGTACTTCTGATGTGTCTATTTAACTATTAATAGCAAGTCATGAACAATTATTACCTGTTTTCATCCAAGTTTTTATTAATGAAATAATTCATTCATCCAATATTTATTAAATAGTAGTTATCTATTATGAAATAATCCACTCATCCAATATTTATTGAATAATAGTTATCTACTAGACAGGCCAATAGCTATCAGGGTATGAATATAAACATATAAAAATATATACTTCTTTGACTATGCAATAGAAATTTTTAAATTATAAATGTAGGCATGTCTAGTCATTTGAATACACATATGCACACACACATACTCACCCTTACTAAACGTTTCCACTGTATTGCAAGGTAAGTAATATTGGATACTTAATTAATGTTTGTTTTTGCTAGACCCCTGGTATAAGTACATAAAATTTACATAACACTGAAACATCATGTTTTTCTATAATGTACTGTTATATTTGCTTTACAGTATACTGACTCTCTTAAATGATTACTATGCTCTATACACTTGCTGAAGTTACAAGCTTGAGATTTGTTATGAATTATTTAAACTAAGCTGAAAATAAAACAATATTTATTCTAATATAGTCTGTGACACTAATTAGGGATATGATATTAGCCAAACAAAGGATCTTTCTGGAGCCTGAAACATCTTATGAAAATCAGAGAAATGGAGAAAGT
Organism: Chinchilla lanigera; assembly: GCF_000276665.1. NCBI lineage: Eukaryota > Metazoa > Chordata > Mammalia > Rodentia > Chinchillidae > Chinchilla > Chinchilla lanigera. The sequence goes on from NW_004955446.1 coordinate 5,437,583, forward strand.
GATAATAAAGATTATTCTTGATTTTATATTTATTTTATTTTTTAATTTTTGGTCCCGAGAATCAAACTCACAACCCTGCACTTGCCAGGCAGGCACTATGCCTCTGAGCTATATTCCCATCCCTTTTCTTGATTTTAATAATGACTACGTCTATGCAATACTTTATAACTAAGTAATTTTAAACTGTTTTCTTTCTCTTTCACATTTATGCTTTAATTTTTATATTCTGCTGCTTATGTCTACCATTTTGTGTCTGAAAGAGTCTTTTTACAAACAAAAATCTGCAAACAAAAAGGCAAACTTGGAAATGTATTGGAATAATTAAAATAAAAATACAAAGAATGAAAAATATATGTATTGAATTTAGAATTTGAATACATAGATTAAACACTAGTTTAGGCACAACTGCAAGAATATAAAGATTTTAAAGAGTATAATAGATCTATAGAAAATGTACAAAATGAAGCACATATCATTAGAAATCTACAACTTTGTTTTATTTTAAGTTAACTCATTGAAATTTTCAACAATTATTGCTATACTAGTGTTGTATCATCGCTTTAAAAGTCACAAGGCATTTACCAAGTTGATACAAAGTAATTATTTGACTGATTCTTGATTCATAATCAGGGTGTTTGAATTTTGTTGATAATACTGTTGCTCCATGGTATTCTGGCATTCAATACTGTGAAACAAATAGCTGTGAACAGTCTGACATTATTTTAGAAGAATAATTGAGAGATCATTACAAAATTAATAGGAAATTACAGAGATTTTCTGTTTATTCCCTGCCTTTCACATGAATAACCTAATACCAATAGCAACATTCCTGACTGCTACATTTGTCATTAAAGTCCAAAAGTCCATAGTGTACATTAGGGTTCACTCTTAAGGAGTACATTCTATAGTTCTGACAATACATTTTTCATGACATATATCCATTATTACAGTGTCATAAAGAATATGCTCACTGCTCTAACAATCTTCTGTGGTCTCCCTATTCACCCACTAACCCTCATCCAGGTTCCTAACCCTTGGCAACCTTTGATCTTTCTCCTATCTTCATATTTTTACCTGGTCCAGAATGCCATGGAGTTGGCTTCATATAGTATGTAATCTAATTGGTTTTTCCAAGTAGAAAGCATATTTTTTGTCAACTTTTGTAAACTTTATTCTTTATATTTTATCTCAGAACACTTTTTAGATAATTTCTGCTGTTCCTTTATTTTTGCTTAGGTCATTTTGATATTCAAAGTCAGGTCATTTTCCAATTCAATAATGTTTTGTCGTTACCATCACTGTCATATTTAATATTATAATGTTCACTCCTAGAACATCAATTATGTATTTTGTTACAATAACTACTCAGTTGTCTGTATGTGTATTTTTCCTAATCCCTCTCACTGCATTCGACATGCAACTCAAGCTCGTCTGCCACAGTACAGATCTAATTTTATGCCAAGTTCATATCATTTTTATTTTCACTGACTTTAAGCCACTTCTTAACATTTTTTTCAAGCTAAACTTTGCAGTTCTACCTCCCTTTGCTGAAAATATGGTCAATTAAAATTACTACCGTGATGGCTTGGTTAATGAAATTCATTCCATGATACTAGAAAAGATGGCCACACGCCTGTTATTGCGGGGAAGATGGCCACAGTCGTGATCATTACCGGATGCAGTGTGCGTGACAGGAGGCAAACTTCTGCTGAATGCTTCTGTTTGCCGTCTGAACTGTTTGCCACTGGAAGCTTTTGTGAACTGAGGTATTACTGTGTATGTATGTATGGTTGAACTGCTAGTTTTTACAAATAGGAATTTGAGTAGAATTTATTTTCTTTAATTGAATATATAATGATCATCGAGTATTTGGCATTTCAGCTTATAGAGAAAGAGCACCAGTTTTGATAACATCATTTGAAATAAAGTTATTGAAATTATTTATGATCTGAGGTCTTACCCTATCTACAAACTGCTAAGTAGTACTAAATGCACGATAATAGTTGTAGGCAAAATACATGAGATTCCTGGATCTAAGACTAATGCTTTTTATATGGTGGTAATATTAGCTTTTTATCAGTCCACCTAATCCTCATTCCTACACAATGATTGGAATAAGGCCATGTAACCCCTGAACATATAGCAGAGATTTTTAAAAGGGACAAATTTCAAATTTAGAAAATGAGAACTTTTTATAATGGACAATGAGCCTAGCCAAACTTCGTTCCACACAGAAGCTTTATCTTCTTTCTACTGGACAGTTTAAAAGGAAAAAAAATACCTTTTGCTCTAGGGAGAGACAGAAAATCTTTCAAAGCTATTTGCTACACAGACATTTTGAGAAGAGAGTTCAAAGTAAAAGTTATTGCTTCTAATTTGAAGATATCCAGAAATGAAAGCTCTATAAAGAGTTGTCTCCCAACATACACAAGTGTTACACTTAAAGAAAACTCGATACACCATGATTTGAAGTAGATAGTGATCCATTCACCTCACTGCCTGTGCAAAACTGTCAAGAGGCAAGTGGTCCAGGGCTGGTTGGGTAGCCCAGTAATACCACATACAACCAAGGTGGATTGTCCCTCAGACAAAGGGCTTCTATCTAGAAAATATAGAGAATTAAAAAATATCAGCCCCTCCAAATTCAAAGACCCAATCCAAAAATGGGCAGCTGAGATGAATACACACTTCTCAGACAAGGAGATACAAATGGCAAATAAATATATGAGAAAATGTTCGACATCATTAGTCATTTGAGAAATGCAAATTAAAACAACACTGAGATTCCACCTTACCCCCAGGAAGAATGGCTAGCCTTAAGAAATCAACCAATAACAAATGCTGGCGAGGCTGTGGAGAAATAGGAACCCTTCTCCACTGCTGGTGGGAATGCAGACTGGTGAAACCACTGTGGAAATCAGTTTGGAGATTCCTCTGAAAACTAGGTCTACAGGTCCCATTCAACCCAGCTATCCTCCTGCTGAGTATTTCCTCAGAAGATCTAAAAACATCATATCACAGCGATATATGTGCACCTATGTTCATAGCAGCACAATTTGTAATTGCTAAAATGTGATAGCAACCCAAATGTCCATCCACCGAGGATTGGATAAGAAAATTGTGGTACTTTTATATAAGGGAATATTACTCAGCTATAAAGAAAGATAAACTCGAGGCCTTTATAGGTAAATGGTCACAACTAGAGACTGTACTCATAAGTGAAATAAATCAAACATACATGTGCAAGTACCGCATTGTTTCACTAGAGTAAAACCTGACAGAGTTAATTTAAACTGGGAGGTATGATAGACATTGTGAAATGATAGGAAAACACTCAAGGGTAAAGGGCAAGTGGGATGTGGGAAAGGAGAAGGGAAAGAAGAAGAAATTTTGTATGTATGTATATGCAGGATAGTTAACATGGCTGTTCTACTGTCTTCTATTTCTTTGCTGAAAGAAACTGTCAATGAGTCCTTGGTTGATTAGTACCGCATGTCTATGTCTGTTTTCATGAGTAACCACTTTGAAGATATCAATATGTAATACAACAAGCATTGTTAATTCCCTACCACTTTGTTTGTAACTCTGTATTGTCTGTACTGTTCCTTTGCTATTTTGTAAAATGTTATCTGTCTGTTAATGTTTTCCTCCTTTTATTTTTAAAATTAAAAAAAACCAAGGTAACCTCTTTCTGTCTTTCACTGACACCCCCATAATATTGCAAGGGTGTTACACTCCACAATGTGCCCACATCTGAGATAGATGAAGGAAGCAGCACCCAAATGAAAAAATCTGAAAGCTTTGTGGACGTTTACGGATATTTACCCAAATTATTCCATATGGTTACTATAAATTCAAAACAGTTTGAAGAAGCAGTGTTTTACATGTAGTTATTTTATTTTTAACCTGTGTGTGTATGACAATCCTTCCTGTCTTTTGGACCTTGTTCTGCTATTCTAAGCTCTAATCTCCAGAGAGTTGAAGGATTTCTCTGAGATCTTCTATAAATGATGGCCCCCCTGATTTCTTTGTCTCAGCAGGTACAATCTCTGCTGTCCTTGGTGTTTATACTTTATGCTGTTTCTGTGGATTCATTTCACATTTTAATTTATTATTGATCTTTCCTTAAAATAATCTTTTAGTGTACTATTCAGTTATATCTTTTTACTGGATATGTCTCTATCTTGACTGGTGAATAAAAACAAATATGAAAATATTCTCCTCTATACTAGGGAATATTTACTGCAACTCTTTTCTAGCCCACCAAACTTAGTTTTTTTTATGTGGATCTTTCATTTTTCTGGTGACATAAAAGAAGAATTTAATCCAACTTTCTGCATTTTCTACATTTTAACATCTCTACACAACTATCTTTTGGTTAATACAGAACAAAGAGAAGGTGTGTATCTTTATATAGGTTTTCCTCGTACATTCCCTGTTATATTTCAGTAATGCAGAACAGAATCTTTAGAATATGAAAGACTTATATTTGAATTACTAATGTGGCAATTATTTGTTTTATAAACTCAGGGAAGTTATTTAGCTTCTTAGATTAATTTCAATTATTCTCAAAGTGAGTATACTACAATGCCTATTTCACAATGATCAAAGGAGAGTATCTCAGTAGCATTCCCAGCTTGATTTGAAAAACACTGTATGCTATATTCTTTATGCAAATATTCCCAGTATACATCATCATAACCCTAGATTTAGAGAGTTTTGCAACAGATTAATACTTCAAATCTCAAATAGTTAAATCAGTTAAATCATTTTTTGGTTACAGAGCTCCTTAGGTCTTCCCAAATGTGTGGCCCATCTAATGGCTCAAGCAGGTATCATCTTAAAGTTCATTTCACCAAATAAAGAGATAAAGCCAACCTAGGCTTACTGAGACCTCTGGATGTCAAGGACTTTCAGAAATCCAATCCATTTCTCTATCTAACACATTTTTTCTCTCACTTTTTAGAGCTTTTTCCTTGCTGTTAACCTGTGTCTTAGTTCTATGGCCTCTCCAACAGTTTTTATTCTAAGATCTTAAGGAAGTCATGATGATACTCCAATTCTAAAAGGCTGGAGTGTGGCATAAAACAAACAACACTTCAATACACTGAAAAAAAATAGAAAATGTAAAATAAAATCTGTCTTCAAATATAGTCAAGGATAATGAAGTCAGCTCTGACCTACTGTTCTCACTTCTAAAAGTACTGAGATTTTTAGTTAATCTGGTATCTGGGGGTCATCACTTTAATTTTAATTTCTTAAAATTGTATCAACATAACAGCAATAGAGATGGTGACAAAGGAATTCTCAAACTGTTCATTTAATATCATAATTAATATAAGCAACTGAATAGTTGAATAGTTCTTCATATTTTGTTTCATTTTTACTAAGGAGTAAATCTTTTAGTGTCTAGAAAAGGTTGATCCAATCTGAAAAGCTCTTTGCATGTGCTTCCTAATATTGATGCCTTTTAGGGGTTGGGGATTTAGCTCAGCAGCACAGTGACTCCCTGGCAAGAGCGACGTCGTGAGTTCAATTCCTGGTACCGGAAAAAAAACAAACAAACAAAAATTGGTGCCTTTTTATTTTTTTCCCTGTCCAGGTAGTGTGTAACAGTGACTATTAACTTCAAAACATCATTTGTCATACTTGGGAATTGAGAAAATAAGTTCGTGCCTCTAGGGGAGAATGTTCACAGCATTACACAGAACATTATTATTTAACTTTGAAGGAAAGTAACTTGGAAAGCCTTAATAATTGATGATGACTGTGGGTAAGTATCAATAATTGTAGTTAGTTTTGTGTAAGCCAAGGATAGTCTACAATATTCTGTGGTTATAAAATATCTCAGAAAAACTATAGAAATTTCTGAGATAGCACCTCTTGTTGCTATGTAATCACTGCTGAAGTAGTAATGGCGGTTATTTCCTTCCAGTGACTGCATTTCCCACAATAGCTATAAAATGGATTCCAGTGTAGTTCTTTTAGGATCAATGTATATATTTTCTTTATCCTTCAACTTCATTTTTACATAAATTTCGATGAATTACTCCAGACTGCACACTGATTTTTCCTACCTGCCTCCCCCAAGTTCAATTCCAAAGGAGTCTGTGTTTTTAATCACCTGTCTATGTTTTTACAAAGCATAGCCTCTGGCTTAGCTTGTCAGAACAGCAGCAGTGCCACGTGGTTCCTGGTAATAAAATCCAGCATTCTAGAGAAATGCAAGACCTTTCACTGATGGACTGCTAGAGCCGGAAATCAGCGACCTATGCTGGGAAGAGGTGATGCTAAACCCCATGTGCCACAATTCAAGTTTTCTGCAGGATCCCTGTTATCTTTTCTGACTCCCACAATGTAAGCCTCCCACAAAGCATGAACTACAGCCAGCCTCTTTCCCTCCCAGACAGACATCTTCAGGCCCGTTACTGTTTGTCAAACACCTGTTCATACCACACACACACACACACACACACACACACACACACACAGAAAGAGAGACAGAATATTCCACAGATTATATGATTTAGTCCTACCAAAACCAACACACAAGCCTTCTTACCAGAATTGTACTGTAGAAAAGCATATAAAACAGTCCATTCTAAGAGATTAAGAACTCAAGTTCAAATGTAAAATAAGCAAGGTGATGTTGAGCTACTTGGAACCTATTTTTCTAATCCTCTAAGTCTATTGGAAGACAGAATAGAAAGGACAGGAGACAATCACATGAAGGTTCTTTAGCCCTTATGCTTCATTGACATCAGAATGTTATAAAAATCATGTCAGAGCTCAGCTCTAGAATGTCCTGCAGTGTTAGTGAGCCTTTTAGGACTGAGTTGGCAAAACTGCAACCCAAAACTCACTTATTTATTGCAGAATGCCGACACTACAATTAAATTTTAATAGTGCAGTTTTAGTTTACAAAAACAACATGGCAACTTGGCTGGAGTGCTGACAGAGGGTTCTGTGTGTCCGCTGATGCTTGCCTGCCATAACAGTTCTATGGCATGTTAAAATTCCAGAACTCATTTATAGGTGCAAAAACCATCTAAAATTTCTTTAAAGAAACTATTTAAATAGTTCTATCAAATATATCAAAAATGTATCTCTTAAGATATAATCCATTGAGGATCAAAATTCTAGGAATCTGGATACTAAATATAAAGTCAAGAATTATTCCATTATATTTAGAATCTTACTGATGCGACCTGTGATTGGGTCAATAAAAGTTGAGCAAGTTACCTCCAACCCCTAATTTTGCTTATTGATAAAACTGTCTTAAAATTTCAGAACTCTGAAGAGTGGATACATATGTAGATATGTTTTAGAATATAAGTTAGTTAGCAACTATTTACTAGCCTTCATCAGATATTCAAGAACAAAGTAACTTTGGATTTTAGATAATGAAAAAATTTTGCCTAACAATTACATTAACTGTTGATGTAATTATGTAACTGTGAGTCATTCAAGGATGAAACATTTTCCTCTTTCTTCTTGCTGTGTTTTTTCTGCAGTTACTTAGATTGTACTATACAGAATGATTTTACTACCAAAGACATATTGAACCAATAAAATTATGGACAAACAAGCTGGATATTCTCATGTATCAGGTAAATATTATATGTTTAGTTGTAGAATTTGTGTTTTATAGCTGAAGCTAAGTAGAGAGAACACAAATTAATTTCCACATTACAAACTAAACTCCCAGGTCAAACTCACTGAGAGAGAAATTAGGGAAGCCACACTTTTCACAATAAAATTAAAAGAAATGAAATATTTAGGAATCAATCTAATGAAGAAAGTAAAAATACTTACATTGAAAATTACAGTACCCTGTAAAAGGAAATCAAAAGCATGCTATGGGTAGGAAGAACCAATGTAGTGAAAATGGCCAAACTCCCAAAACTGTTTTACAGATTTAATGCAATCCCAATCAAAATTCTACCAGCATATCTCACAGAATTCGAGGAAACAATCCTAAAATTCATTTAAAACCAAAAGAGACCTAGAATAGCAAAGGCAATTCTGGGAAACAAAAGCAAAGCAGAGGACATTATAATCCCCTACTTTAAATCAGACTACAGGGGCTGGGGATTTAACTCAGCAGCACAGTGCCTGCCTGGCAAGCACGAGGTCATGAGTTCGATTCCAGGTACGGAAAAAATAAATAAATAAATAAATAAATCAGACTACAGAGCTACTATATTAAAAACAACACGGTACTGGCAAAAAGACCTGAGGCTCAGTGGAACAGATTAAAAGATGTAGAAATAACTCCAGACTCATTCAGCCACCTTATCTCTGACAAAGGAGCCAAACACATTCACTTGAAAAAAGTTAGTCTTTTTAATAAATAGTGGTGGAAAAACTGGCTTTCCACATGCCAAAGACTAAAACTACACCCATGTCTCTCACCATGCACTGAACTAAAATCAAAATGGATCAAAAATCTAAATATTGAAATAGAAACACTAAATCTGCTAGAAGACAGAATAGGTAAAACTCTTCAGGACATACATGTAAGGAAAGACTTTATGAACAAAACTCTGATTGCCCAGGAAATATCACAAAGAATCAACAACTAGGAGCTTATCTTATTAAAATGTCTTTGCACAGCAAAATAAATCCCCAGAGTGAAGAGACAACCCACAGTGTGGGAAAAAGTTTTTGCCAGCTGTTCCTCAGACAAAGGTCTAACATCTAGAATATATAAAGAACTCAAAAAGTCAGACTCCCCAAATTTAAACACTCAATCCAAAAATAGTGTACTGAAATGAATAGACACTTACCAGATGAAGTAGAAATGGAAAACAAATATATGAAAAAAGTTCAACATCACTAGTCATTTGAGGTCTAACAGTTTTTTTAAAAAAACCCACCTGTCATCTAGAAACTTCAAATGCAAAGTGTATATAATTTTTAAAGTATAAGTACAATACCCCATGAGGTCATAGTCCTGAAATTTCTAAAACTTTTAAAACTAGTACTTTAGAAGAAACTATCCAGGATGTTGTAATAGTGATTTATTCCATCATTTATTTATTTTGTTGTTCTTCAAATACTTTGTGTCTAGTATGTATTGGGTCTATTCTGCCACCAGGAAATATAATGTTAAAATAGAGGCACACTGCAGTTTCTAATGGAACATGCAATATAACTAAAGAAAAATTTAAGATGCTTCAGGTGTTATGACAGGAAACAGTGAGTATGGGCAAAGAGAAATTCTTCTCCAAAGAATCCTAGTTGACATAAGATCCAAATAATGACCTGGAGTTAAATAAGTGAGGATGGTGGTTGGGGATGGTGTCCCAAGCACAGAATGACATTTTCATTCCTCCAAGTAGGAGGAGATATCACTCAATGGCCCAAATTAAAAAGTAGATATTATTGAGACAGTAAGTGTAGAGATAATGGCAAGAAATCACATGAAAGCCATGAGTAATTAACAAGTCACCCAGGTACTTAAAGCCTGGATGTCCCAAGGTGAGGCTGAGGGCTTGAAAATAGTTCTTTGCATATAAAATGTGAACTGCAGGTTGTTGAGCAAGAGTGATTCCACGGAGCCTCCTTAGGAAGCTTTAACGGTTTATTTTCAAGGTTAAAGTGGCTTAACATTATATTACAGTGACTTATATACAAAGAAATGTCAGATTCTAGAGAGTAAAATTAGCAGGACATGGCGGTAAATATGACACATGCTGAGAAGAAAAGAGTGAAGCACAAGAATAAAGAATATTCTTGAATTTTTAAAAATCGTGCCTTGAATAATGACATTCTTTACTACACTGAACACCACTAAGAGGGCAGGTTTGGGGGGAATCATTAGTTGTTTTAGATTTGTTGCCTTAGAAGTGTTTTTTGGACTCCTGAGCAGAGATACTAAAGAAATGGCTGCATACAGGTGACAATGAAATAATGATACCTGTCTTAGTTACTGTTCTCATTGCTGATACAAAAATATCCAACACCCACAAGTTAAGGGAGGGATGGTTTACTTGGAACAATTTGTAGGGATTTCAGTGCGTATTTGTTTGGCTCAGAGGCAGGTTGGAGTGGCAAAGGGGCACTGCAGAGGAGAAAGTCCATCAACAAGCCCGCAGTTGAGAGCACATTAGCCCTCTTTCTGTCCTTTATATTCTATGGTGGGTACCCACCCTAGGCAGGTGTATCACTCACATCCTTATTCCCAGCCAGAACTATACCAAACCAATCAGTGGACCAATTTAGTAATCACACACCCTTAATCCCATGGCCACACACTCCAGGTCCAACCACCTCTGAAAATCCCCCTCCTCGTGACTGCATGAGGCTTTGGGGGGAAATCTAGACACAAGCCATGACAATACCCATTTGAGAGTCACTGGGAACTGAGTGGATACTGAATCCACGCATGTGGGATAATAGTCCTTACAAGAGAATATAAAGAAACATTAAAAACAAACTAGGATGAACTTTAAGGAGCTAAGATCAGAGAAAGAAAAGACCTTGAAGCAGAGCGCAGAGACTATCAAGGACTATTTTGGTAGAGGGATATTAGTTGCTGAGGAATAAATAAAAGTGGAAGAAACTGCGACTGTTAATATAAACTCCTTTTTCTGAGCAATGTGTAAAGAATAGAAAAGATGGAAGGACCTAAGTTGAAAGGAAGTTTGGTTGAAGTCTGAGCATGCTTATGGAAGAAGAATAAATCACTAACTTCCAAAAGGGTTTATACTCTCAGCAAACATATGTTACCTTTTTGGTCTGACATTTATTTTTTCTGAGAAAATGGGTAACTTATTCAAAGTATCTCATCATCTGAGAAATTTATAATCAACTAGAATTAGTTGATGTAAATTATTTTTAAAAAATGGTTAAATGTATATATAACAAATTAGTTTTCAGAAAATTGATTTAAATTGATTGCCAATTTATTATTGCATCATCTAAGCAAACAATAATTTGTACAATCCAATGTGATTTGTTTTTATTAATGATAGTATTCAAGGTTTACCCAGAGAAATGAAACCAGCAGGAGAGATTACATTATATATCTATTATATAGATATATAATTTAATCTGCACAGTTAATTAACCTACATAGTTGTATTGTATATATTATGCTGTATATATGGCTATATAACTATGCAGATTAATATATAGAAAGATGTAAATCAAATAAGTAAAGAAATTAATTCTTAAAATTTACTTCCTCATTGGTGGAGGCTTAGCTAAATAAGTTAGACAGCAGGAAGAAAAGGACACAAGCAAACTGAAATCTCAAGAACACAAAATAAAATTTTTTGTCTACAGGTGAGAGTCTCTTTTACCATAAAAGACCAAGATCTCTTTTAAAAATCTTCTAACTAAGCCAGGCCCATCCAGGCTAATATATTTCTCAGTGACTTGAAAGTCGAATTATTAATGGCTTTTAATTAAACCTGCAAAAATCTTTTCATAACACTTCCTATATTAGTGTTTGGTTTAGTAACTTATAGAGGACATCTATGTATTGCACAATGGCTGCCTCACTGCCATCCTCTATTTCTCATAAAATGATGACTCTTGTAACCTATCCCAGTTGAACATCAGTAGAATCAGGGTGGAATTTTACATAAACAAATTCTCTATGTTTTATAAAGATCGGAGATTTAATTAATAAGTGAGGGACCAAAAAATGAAACCTCAGAATTTGACCTATTGAATAGTAGATATAATAGTTAGTTTGAGGATATAAGAACTAAACATGTTTTTCTTCTCCTCATATTGTGAGATAAACTCAAACATGCTCAGTACAGCTACATCTTCCATTACAAACATACTGGGCTTTATTTTGCTATATTGGTTATCTCTTTTTACTTATCAAATTGTCTAAAATTTAGTGAATATTTCAATCTCAGGATATAGCATGAATAAGTACAAATTCCCTATAATTAATGTGATCATTATGTATATCTAAATTGTACCAGTAAACTTAATTTTTTTTGTTTTGTTTTGTTTTGTTTTTTTTGTTTTTCTCCGGTACCGAGAACCGAACTCACGACCTTGCGCTTGCCAGGCAGGCGCTTTTGCCGCTGAGCTAAATCCCCAACCCCCAGTAAACTTAATTTTATAATTTACTAATAATAAGAGTTTCAAAAGAATCTTAAAGACAGTTAAAGTAGGGAATAATCCACAGTTGGGCCAAAGCCCAGATATATTTTCAGTGCCCAAAGACCATCATAATATGGATATCAAGAGAAACAAATGTTTTCTGAGCAGAAATTATTTCCTCATAATTTTGGAAATAGAGCAAAATGAAAGCTTTCCAAAAATTCTATTAAAGAGCTTATCACTTTTGTTTGCCTATTTTTTTCTGGCCTTATCTTATCCGTACCCTTCCAGAAGGACAATAGCAGATTGGACAGCCTAATCTGTTTTTGAATATAATATGCAGTTTCCAGGCTATAAATAATTATATCAAGGCATAAAGAAGGGAAATTGAAATGTGTAGATAAACTAAGTGCTAAATCTTATCCTCATTTTAAAAAAACTCACTTTTTATGAGAACATATACATGCAAATGATGTTGCTGTTTTATTTATATAAATGCTACACCTTCTATTAGATAGTTTAGAGAAAATTATACAAAGTAAATCAATAAAAAATTATTGTCAGAGTCACAGAAATAAATTTTAGCCAAATCTTGAAACCATAGACCCTGAGTTTCAAGAGAATTGTAACTTTTTGGTAGGGAGACTTATATGGGCAGACATAACAAATTAAAATTAGAAAATTTATCTCATTTGTTTTATTATTTTACCTGTCTACTAGGTTCTTCCCTTTACAGCTACAGAACAATGCTATGTGACAAGCCCTCTCTTAGGTTCCTCTTATATATGCTCTGAGTTTATTTATGCTCCATAATCAATTCATAAGATTAACACAATTAGTATCCTTAGTTTAGGGATGAGAATTGAAATTTAGAGAGGACAGTTGCCTAAGACCATACATCTAGCAAATCAGAGAGCCTGAATAAATCTTTACTAAACAGTATTAACTAGTTAACAGTAAAAAAAGCAGACCTTAGAGAACAACCACTGAAAGTAAGTTTCATGTGTAGGAAGAATAGTTCACTTTGAATATAGGAGTTTGATGCAGATATTATATTTGGAGATGTTACTCTGAAATTGAAGAAGACAGTGGTGGATTTTTAGTTATTAACATAATTTTTTCTTCTCAGACACATACTTCTCTAACTGAGGTAGTGTTCTGCTGCTCCTAAACTACTGAGTAGTTGTGATGAAAGCCCCAATTTGAGTACTCCATCCACTGACTATAGTGTTCTCTGGGAACAATCTCCTGGCCAAAAGGGAACAGTCACAGGATTTAGTTTACTTTCTGATTAGAACTGGCAGGAAAGAGTGTTTTTGTTGGAAAAATAAGAAAAGGGAGGAGGCTGAGGACTTGCTTCTTGGCACAAAAAAATGGTCAGTTACAGAAGAGAATATGGGGGTTGGGGATTTAGCTCAGCGGCACAGCACCTGCCTGGCAAGTGCAACATCATGAGTTCGATTACCGGTACCGGAAGAAAAAAAAACAAAACAAACAACAACAACAAAAAGAAAAAAAAAAAAAAAAAGAAGAAGAGGATAAGGCAGAGAGAGAAAACTAGAGATAGGGAAGAGAGATCTGATACCTGCAAGTCCTTGGATTCCTTTGTCTGTCTCCGAAATTTTACTACATTATTTTTACCAATAAACCTTTGCCAATAAACCTTTCATTTTCACTTGTCTTAACCCATAAAAGTTGTAAAGAATACAAATTGATCAAACAAGAGATCTGTATAATCTATAGGATTTTAAATTAATATAGCATTGTATTAAAAATAACTATGTAATAAAAACAAATTTCTGAGTGACATCATAGAGAAAATATTCACAGAATTTAAAAACATGATGACCTTGACAGGGTACAGATCAGAGATTCCAAATTTAAGGAATAAGCAAGGTAATTGGTTAGGGATTGGTAACATTTTATGATTGATTGTCTTATGGTAGACATGACATGAACCGAATTGTATGCTGTACCTGGGACACACCAACTCTGTGTAAAATCTTCATAAGTCTTTGGCTAAGACACTGCACAAGTTTATAGCAACAGCTCTCTAAATGAATCATATTTATCTACCTTTTTATAATTCCTTGGAGAGGCCTACCACTACACTGTCATGACAGTATTCATGAAATTGTTCTTTCTTTCTCGAACGTCCTTTACTCTAAGAAAGAGCTTCAAGGTGAAGTAAAGCAAAATATTTCAGGCTCCCTATTTAACAGGTAATACTGATGTATTCTTCCTATTGCATGTAGATCTAGACTGCCCTAACAAATTGAAGACCCATCTGCTTGTATTTTTGAGAACTAGGGGTGTAACATATATTTACTCATCAATAATCTAAAAATTAGAGAGCAAATATAAGCTCTATAATTATAGTAATTACCAAAATAAAAATCTATCATTATTGCATATCCTAGCAAATAATGGCATATATGTATTAAATATATACATATTTTGTGTATGTGCTTGCATGAGCATGTGTGTGTGTTTTCAGGTGTATTTCAAGTAGCATATGAACTAAAGAATATACAGTATGAAAACCAACATCCTGCTAAGTTTATGTGTGTTTCCTTTGTTTATATTTCCTATTTTAAAATTTTAAATGAAAATTTTCTTTTTATACTAAGTGCAGTTTTATAGTTTCTTGATATTTTGGGAGACAGGTCATGGGATGACATTATACTTTACTATATGAGACTCAGGTTAAGAGTTTAGGGTTAGGGTCTGACACTGTCTAGCTGTGTAAGCTTGGGCAAGTTAATTTTCTCTGTATCACTCAGTTTTCTTCTCATAAGGCTCATCTCCCCTCTCTTTTAAGACACTGTGTGGTGATTCAGTAAGTTAATTCATGTGAAGTTCTTAAAATCATTTATGGAACATGGAAGACACCACCACCATTATCATCATCATTATTACCATTGTTCTTCATATCTCTAAGAAATACTGCAATAGTAGGACCATTTGAATCAAAACTCGTGGTCCATACACAGGAAGTTACTATGTAAACGGGTATCATTTTTAAATTTAAAATAATGGATCTGATTTAAAAACAAATTCTTCAGATATGTAATTTTACCATTACAGAATGCAAACACTCTGACCGATTCACATGAGATGTCCCCAAGCTGTAGACAGCAAGCCTTTCCTGTGACCTGGATTGCTGGCAAAAATACTGATACTCTGAACTCTTCACTTCTAGAAGTCCTATGGATCCTCTTTCTGTTTTTAAGTTACTTTTAGGTTACTATTATTGTTTTTGTAAAGCAGAAATTAAAATTTCTACAAATCTTTAATTGAATTGGTTTTATATGTCACAAATTTTAAAAGTATATTACAGCTTTTTTCAGAATTTTGCAAAATGTGGCCATGGAATGTATTATTTTTTATATTGTGAGGAGGCAGGTGAAATATTGGTTTCCAGAGAAGATACTGAGTAATACTGCAATCAAAAAATAAAATCTGACCTAAGGCGTCTCTTAGTGGTAGGGTGCTTACTTAGCATGAATGAGGCCATGAGTTCTATCCCCAGTGCTGCTCCCACCAAAAGAAAATCTGAGTTTTCCTGTGCCAAGAAGACATTCACCGTTTTAACATTGCCAAAAACTTAATTAATAGAGGATGACTTAGTCAGAAGGTAAACAAAGATAATGTCACTTGCTCTTGGGATTTTTAAAGTCACATAGTTCAGTTACAATTAAATTGTGCCTGTTTATTTAAAAAGAAGTTTCCATTTTGTCATTTTCAGTTGTTAATAATAATTTCTTTAGACAAGAACTATTCAACACCCCTGAAAACCAATATTTCACCTGCCTCCCCACAAAATATAAAATAATATATGCCCTGGCCACATTTTGAAAAATTCTGAAAAAAGCTGTAATATACTTTTAAAACTTGTAGCCTAGTGCTCAGTGAACATTAAAGTGACATTTGTTTTAGGAAGCTAACATTTCTGTGTACACACTTCTACATATCCATATATAAAAACACATTTTCAAGTAGTAGAATATTGTTCCTTCATGTTGTCGTTTCAATTTAAAGAACACACTTTTCATGTCATCAAATTTTTATTGTAGCAGTTGTTTTTTTTATAATCAAAAAGTATATTTTGTAAATTTTTGATGCTTGAGAAACATTCTGAGATCATATTTTTTGACAGATGTAGCAATAGAATGTATTTGGGAGCTACTGAGTCAAATGTGGTTGACCAAGTTCAGTTCATTTATTGTAGGATTTCTCTGAGCTTTTTTTAATGCTACTCTGCATAATATTTCTCCAAATTGGAGATGTGGGGTGTATCTATATATATGGATATGTAGATATCCTGTTCCAATTGTGACTATGAGGAGTCTATGATCCATGATCTGCCACATAGAAGCTAGAGATTCTGAAATGCTAGTGTTTCAATTCAGAATCTGAAGGATTGAGACCACTGGGGAAAAGGATGGAACTTATGTAAAGTCTGGAGTTTAAAGACCCTAGAACTAACAGCTCCTCTGTCCACAGACAGAAGAGGAGATCTTGTAATGTAACATCTATGTGAGGACACCTGTAGAAAATACAATAATTTCCAACAATTTCCAAATACAATAACTAAATAATATGTTAATTTCCAAATACACTAATGTTAATTTCCAAATACAACAATAATTTCCAGATATCTTGCAAAAGTGAGAAATTATAAACTATGCAAATAACTATTATATATTGTTCTTCATATAACAAGGAGATAAAAAACGTATCTACTCATGTGCAAAAGATTTATACAAAATAAATACAAGAAAGGGAAACCAAATGAAATTTATAAATATTGTGAGGTAATAAGATTTTCAGAATAAACAGATTTTCAATAACAAAATTTCAGATAAATCTAAGGGCTTTTTATGAAATTAATATACCTAGAATTTTAAAGTATGTACTATTATATATGCATTATATATGTTATAAAGCACACTAAACTCAAAAATTTACTGAGTACTTTCTCAGTTTAGAGACTTCTGATCTAATATTGTGATGAAGAAAAACTTGAGACCATTGTGTTGCCAAATGTTAGCATTAGACTGATGACAGAAAGATCAGACAGAATCATTACTTGAATATATCAGAATTTATTCACTGAAAGATGCAAAAGGAAGTAGAAGTGAAGCTTCCATTCTCCTAAAATTCTTACCAGGATTGAGGTGCACAATTGCTGATGATAACATCTCAGTCACATTCAGGAAGCACAAATGCTGTCCTCCCAATTCAATCTCATCTTTATATGGCTAAAGGAGTTCTGCCTATAAAGCAGTCTCCAGAGCACCTGATCTCAGCCAGATGTATTGCAATCGTGGATTACTCAATAGAAACATGATTACAGGCTGTGGTGTGCCAGCGTAACACCAGCGCAGCTCATTTCCCACTTTCAGTTTCTTAAGTCTCAAAGCCCAGCCCAGGTGCATTTTTCTACTCTTTGATTTGCAGCCCTGGAACAAAAGAAATTTTCTCCGGGAATAATACCAACAAACCTTGGATAAGTATAAGCTCCACTCTGCAAGTGATGTGTGGATTTAATTTTTCTTCATTTTTAAAAGTTAATTTGTTAACAGTTTCATTTTTTGACCTCTGATTTGTTAATCATGTAGTTACCATAGAATGCAAATAGTGTATTGCTATTCCAATGTGAAGAAACATTTTTTTGACTCCAAGTAAAATAACCACGCCAATGTTTTAGCTTCTAAAAGTTTTCTACCTTATTTATTAAATGGTTTTATTAAAATATATTTATATGTAATGAAAGCAAAATGGAGAATTGTTTTAATCAAAATGCACAAATATTTAATGAGATGGTTCTTGGGAAATAAAGACATAATTTTGAGAATTGAAGGAAATGTTTTCATAGTTTGAATCAATTTCCCTTCTGGTGACTGTAAAAGCTCCTTTCACTAGATGTATCCTAAGGCTGTAGCCTAAGCAAAGAAAGATTGTGATTGCCTGATGGTGAAAGATCCCTAGGTAAGAGTTGTGAGATTTCTATGTGATGGAACATCAGAGGGATCCTGAAGAGAGAGCATGGGGATGGGCGAGAGGCAACAGCAGGCTTGCTACATTCAGGAGACATTTGGAAGAGACTCACTGAGGTCCGCAGGTGCTCTGATGTGGGGAGCAAGGCAAAAATCCAATCATAGGAAAGCAATTCGAAGGAGAAGCCCATCAAATAACATCCAGGGGCAGGGCTGTTTAGAATACAAAGCAGGGCTGCTTCTCAATCCCAACTCTGGTTGTAGCCCAGGTTCTGTAGAGTGCCGTCTTGGGTAAAGTTCAGATCCACTTGTGGGAAGAAGCCAAGTGCAATGGCTGTGGGGCTGCCAGCTGGTATTCAGCCTAGCAGCCACTTCCCAGTGCTCACCTGACTGAGCTCTGCTCCACCTGGGAGAAGGAGCCCAGCGAGGGAGATATTCCCAAGAGAAGGCCTTCTCAGATCAGGGGACTAGGGAAAGATGAAGACAGAGAATCATTTGGAGGGAAGTGACTGAAATAGATTGGTGAGCCTTAGCTACAGAGAGAAACAAAGGTCACAGCCCTTTGCTGGGGAACCCAGAACCAGGCATTAAGTTTGTCCATGAGACTAACAACACAGAGGCTTACAGTGGCTGTGACAGGTAGGATCCAGCAGTGAAAAAAAGACACTAGCTCAGGCACTGTCTACCACTCCCAAATATTGCTCTGAGCTCTTTGCCCATGTGGCTCCCTCCCAGCATCACCCAAATACTTCTAAATTCCACACAGCAGTGTTCTCTTGTACTGGGGCCTGAATGCCACTAAATTTGTGGGCTGGAAAGAGACCCTTTGTGAAGCTTATCTGCTGGGCTACAGGAGTACTGGGGCTGGAGAGAACAACCCAGATCAGTGCCTGTGGAGTCTGTTCTTCAGCCAGCAAGCAAAACTCGTAAAACCCTGAGTCAGGTTGAAACTTGACAAGTGAGACTATCGCTCTGACCCCAGAGTAAAAGGGGCAGAGAAAAGGGATTAGGTTGTGTGTAGGAGTGGGAATACTGCTTCCCGTCTGACCACAGGGGACCACTAAGTTGCTGGCCAGAAAAATGCTGCGCATAACTGGGACGAAACTGCAAATGAAGACCATGAGGAGCTGA
>NW_004955446.1:5457023-5465021 GCF_000276665.1 Chinchilla lanigera
CACTGTTACTTGTAAAATATTCTGTAGCCTATTTGAAAGGTTCTTTCTTGGCTTTACTTAACTTTGCTTGACTGTACCTTAACAACTGGACACAATATCCCCATGTGTCCCACACCCCTTGTACAATCTCATCCTTTCTTTACCTTCATTATTTTCTACCATATCTTGCTCTATTTCTTGGATACTCCCCCTTATTACATGTTTCTTTTATTTTTTCCTTTCTATCTATTCTTCTCTTTTATAATAAACCAGTAAGATTAATCTAAATACTTTAACATTTCAATATCTCACATTAGGTTACCCATCTCCAAGCTTTGACTCCTAAAGTTTCTAAAATTAGTGTTTCTGTTAGCTAATTAATTTGACTCCCTGTAATCCTCTTTCACTATTCACTGAAGTTTCCTCCCCTAGTCTTTTTTTCCATTTCCCTTTGCACACCATCACAAGTGTGCCTACCTTTCCAGTATATTAAAATCTTATGAAATCGTAATTTTTTTAAATTTTAGAGTGAACATGAGGGGCACTTGTTTATGAACAACTGTATGTGAGTACTAACAATGTTTTTGTTTCCACAGTGCCTGACATTTTGGCATGTCAGGTTCCACCTCACCAGCAACCATTGCTGAGGTCTTCCAATATAGTTTCTGCTAGATTTTTTTTGTTGTTGTGGGTTTTTTGTTTTGTTATGTTTTGTTTTGTTTTTGAGACAGGGTCTCACTATGCAGTTCAGGCTGGCCTTGAGCTCACTTTGTAGCGTAGGCTGGTCTCAAACTCACAAAGATCCTCCTCCCTCAGCCTCCCATGTGCTGGGATTACAGGCATCTGCTAGTTTTTGTTAGGTAAAATCTCCTTGAAGACTGCCCTACTTTATACTTGAAACTGTCTTCTTCACTCCTTCTCTTCTGCCCCTCCCCCACCTAACCTCTCCAACCGCAACTCCCTCACCCCTTCATTCTGGAGATAAACGTAATACCATCAAAAACTACTTTTCAGTACTGGGAATTGAACTCACGACCTTGCGCTTGCCAGGCAGGCACTGTGCCACTGAGCTAAATCCCCAGCCCCCCAAAACTACTTTCTTTACACTTATTTTATTTCCTTTTGGTCTCCTTTTTGGTTTTGTTTTTTTTTTTTTTTTTTTCCATTTTTCTTTCTTTATTTTTAATCCATTTTATGCTTTTGTAGCTCCCAGTTTATTTCCTACAATAATTCTATTCCTGGGTTATTGAAATAGTAGAATACTTAGTAAACAATCTCTAAATTATATATTACTATGTAATTATTTCTTTGGATGTTGATATTACAAATAGTTGTTCTCTCTTTGTAATTCATTGCTGAATAACACCCAAATCCAAGGGCATATCACAGAGAGAAACTTGCTAACTAAAAAGGTCTCTGCTATACTGGCAGAACTTTCTAGCCCGACTCTCCCAAAATCCAAACATCGCAGTCAATTTGGAAGGAGAGAGGACAATGAAATTGGCCCAGCACCTGGTTTTCTAAAAATGAGCTGCAGTATTGTTGATGACACAAATATAAACAAGATATTGGCCTAACGTAAAAACCAATTAATAGCAATAACTACACAACCCTGACAATAGCAACAAAGTCAGCAACATTAATAGAGCCAAAGGCAGACTGGATATTGACATTCCATAAGAACCAAGAAAAAGTACCTGTCTACCACCTTTAACCATAGAAAAGAGATATATAATTATCATTTAGGCAGAGACAAATCAAATATTGACATACATTAAATATACAATAAATGTAACAACTCTGCAGTGCTACTATGAACAGTAGAAAAGAATTCAAAATAAAAGCATGGATTTAATACATATCTAAATATTAGTAAAGCTTTTTGTTAATATTAGTAAAGATGGAATGGTTGGGGCACATGATAATGAAAGAAATGAAATTTGCAAAATAACAAAAACATGAGAAGGAAGAGAGAAAGTGATATATAAAGGATCCTACTAAGTAAAAGAAAAGTAATGGAATTAAATAAAAGTAACAAAAAAGAGAAAATAAGAAAAAAAGGGGACAGAGTCTACAATATTGGCATCTGTCAGATATCCAGGATGAATAAGGCATCTCTGCCAATAACTATTTTGTTTTGTATTCCCATTTTTCATTGTAAATGCTGAATCTTGTCCTGCTTTTCCTACTGGTCATGGTCAGCTAATGATTGCCACTTGGGCTGTAGTCACTCTGGTTTTGATGTTCATCTGCTCATCCTAAACCATGACTTTCTCTGCTTAGTTTTATACTGTAACAGAAAATGCTCCCCTAGCTAGTATACTTCAGTTGCCCAGGTGATAGTTCCTATTGCAGTTCCAGCTGCTTCTCTCTCCTAGAAATGGCTGGTCACTGTGATGCCCAGTGTAAGAACCAATCAAAGACAGTCAAGTACCCTACCTCAGTACTCCCCCTTCCTTTGCAACCCCATGAAAACCTCCCTCCCTGGGCCTTCTAGGCCTGATATTTTTATAAGGATTGGTTCCTTGTCAGTGGTCACTGGTTCCTTGGATGTCATCTGACATTCAATAAATCTGCCTCCAAATCCTGGGTGTCATTTCAATATTTCTGCTTGCCATAGCAATATGCTTATGAGCTGCCTTCCTCACACACTTAAAAGGCCCCTGCATCTGTGCACTCCGGGCTGTCACACCTGCCCAAGCTAAGTTATTACCCTGATCATGCTGATTGTTCAGGAAAAAAAACAGGCCACTGAAGTCTGTGCTACATATAGACAGTAGCGCTCAGGTTTAGTCAGACGATGGGACGTAATGCCAACCCAGTTAAATTCAGCCCCCTCCACAAGCCACACACAACTGTCCTGGCTGCTCACTATGAAGTGCAGGACCTGTGTCCCACCCAGCCTGAGCTTAAACTTCTCTCTATCCATGATGCTCTGTTGTACCTCTCTCCCACACAATCACTATCCCAGGATGATGATGTCTCCAGAAACTCTGAAATATAAATATTAACTAGTTGTTCTACAGCCCATTACTCCCTTCACAAAATGGCTCCTGATGAAACCCTCTCCAATATGGCAGCCACTGCACTGGATTCCTTCTCCAACTCCAGCTTGACTTATGGAAGGATCACTTTCACAGTAAAAATCCATCCTTTTGGGGGAAATTTACAAAAGTTATGGGGTTTTCTTGAGGCTCCACTGCCAGTCCAGGCTCTTAATTTTCCCTGGTCTGCTGACCTTCTCACCTTGTGTCAGTGGAGATATTTCTCCCTCCACTGAAGCCAGGATCAGTTTATTGATCCTGGTTTATTGAAAGGAACAGTCAATGCTTAGTTTTTATATTTTGACCAATTTTTCATGCTTATATCTGGTAATCCAAGCAACTGATTTGAAGACAACAATATGTGATAGAACAACCATTGGTGAATTTCTAAAATAAGAATAAAAATAAAAAGCTAGCATTTTGTGAGAATATTTTAAAGTTACACTTTTTAGGAGATTAAAAATGGTGGAGTAGAGAGTGAAAGTATTTTCACTTTATTTTATTCTTTTCTCTCATTATGTTCCATTTCTCCAGCTTCTCTGTGGTTTCTAGTCTTCCTATCAGCACCTTCCCAGTTCTGAGAGGTCTACTTCTTCTTTACCCTTCACCAGATTGTTGTTCACCGAGCATCTTGATTCCAGCTTGTACAGAAGCTATGTTTAGCTCCTGCTCTCCACTCCACCATTTTTAATCTCCTAAAAAGTGTAACTTTAAAATATTCTCACAAAATGCTAGCTTTTTATTTTTATTCTTATTTTAGAAATTCACCAATGGTTGTTCTATCACATATTGTTGTCTTCAAATCAGTTGCTTGGATTACCAGATATAAGCATGAAAAATTGGTCAAAATATAAAAACTAAGCATTGACTGTTCCTTTCAATAAACCACCAGACATCAGCAGTACAGTTATCCCAGCTATCCTTCTATATACATATATATACATATATACTTTGCCTTCCTTTTTTCTTTCTCTTTTTTCTTTCCTTGTGGAAATCAGTGTTGGGATTCCTCACAAAACTAGGATTAGAAGTCTCACATAACCCAGCTATTCTCCTTCTGGATATTTTCCCAGAAGAATTTTTTTAAAATGCTAGATTTTTAAAGCAACCATAAATCTATAATCCCTTACCTAAAATTACTATTTTTCACTAAAACAAAATGACACAGGAAAACTAGAAGAAATGGAAGAAGACAACTTATCTCTCAGGAGTATAAAAAAAAAAAAAAACAGGAAGTGGGCATGAGAAGGGCAATTGGAAATGGAAGAAGATGATTAGGAGATTCAGTCCCTCACATTTGTTCCAATGGCAGTCACAGGAGTCCAAAACAGGAAAGGGGGCAAGATTTCTTGATGCTCAGAATTAGTGGGCTGCTGCTCTTACCAGTAATTGAATATCTTCTTAATTTTTTTATATTTCTAGGATGTATTGTTTATCTGGAAGATTTTCTAAATTGATATGAAACTCCAAAAAATCCACATGTAATCAAAACCCATGTTCAGAGGTAAACTGTGCATGGACACATTATTCCATGAGTTTGTTCCTTGTTGAAAATATGTTGACTGCCCTAATAGCAAGATACAATCTGAGATAGTGTTATGGTTTGTGTCTGGATGTCCCCCCAAATCCTCATGCAATCATGAGGCAGGCTTATAGATTTTTTATTGACCCATAGTCCAGTGCTGGGATTATGGGTATGAGTGCTACACCTGTCCCTGGGGTGGGTAGTTTGCATACAATGCAAGGGAGGGAAAGAGGCTGCTTGCCGCTGCTCCTGGATTTTGCTCTTATTGCTTTTGCTGTCCTCCACCACCATGAAAGGTTGCCCTGTGCCATGGGCCACTCTGCCTTGGAGCCAGCTGAGTATGGACTGAAACCACCACACACTGTGAGCTAAATAAACCTTTCCTTTGTTAATTTTGGTCATCAGGTATTTTGTCCCAGCAATGAGAGAAAAGTAACTAGGACAGATAAGTATAATATTTTTGGGTCATAACTTATCTCAGAATTTTATTGCTATTTATTATCATCTGGTTTTAAACATAAAAGACTTTAGAGAAAGATTAGGACAGCCAGATTTAGTTGTCATAGGGTTTTTCTGATAAATCTTTTTTCTCACTTTATATTTTTATAAGTGAATACAGTTTCTGTAACACAATTTCAAAATACATTTTTAATTTTGAAAACCTGTTTATATCACTTTTTATTCACATATCTTGTTATCTATGGATTCACATTCCATTTTAAGACCTGATCTAGTCTCAAAATACCAGATCACAAGTAGGGTGAGAATCTGATCTGGAATCTCCATGTATAACTCAAAAGCAGGATGGAATATTCAGAGGTATTATTTTTTATTTATGGAATTTGGCAGCACTTTTCTTTCATCTATATTCCAAATGCATAACTATCTTCTGCTACATAGAAACCTGAATATATTTTAACTAATGTTTTGTTAATATCTATATCATTAATCAAAATAAGCATTTGAATCTGGATTACTTTCATCAATTCTTCAAACAAAATGATGATACACTCTGCCTATATACATATTGCATATATTGTAATTAACATGCTCAGTCTACTTACTAGGATGCAGATGAAAGACAGGTTTTTAGATATTTCATCAGAGCATACATTATAGTATATTGCCTGATCAAGCAATATGCTGAGTGCTTTGTATTTGAAGCATATGGAAATGAATTTGACAGCACTAAAATGCATATATTTGGTAGTGTTGTCAGTTTGATATAGAAAAACATCTATCCTAATGGATAAAAAGATTTGTAAAATATTAAAAGTGGTTTTAATTAAGAGCAGGAAAAATGTATGGAGAAAAAATGACACAAGTCCAGAATTCCATAGACAAAACTCCAATTTTGAGAAGTCAACACTCCTAGTGCATTTGTAGATATACAGTAGTGCATTGCTTGCCCATTAAAATATCATTTGATGGGAGAACAGGTGACAATCTGCAGATAGAGAATGATTGGAAGAATTTACATGAAAGTATGGCTCAAAAAAGATGTCACACTAAGAGGGGAAATCTCTAAATAGAAATACTTTTCAATTTCAGCCTTGTCAGTAGATGAAGAATAAAAGATAAAATCTTATCTAAAAATCACTCATCTTACTAACATGGGTTTGAAATTTTAATTCAAATGTTAAACAAAAGATTCAGAGAATTGCTACAGATAAAATAAACACATAAAATTAGAAAACAGTCTACCATAAGTAAGAATATAAAGAAGCAAACAATAGTTTCAGATATGCACATGGTACAGAAATTGAGATGCTGATATAGAGAATGTAAAAGTGGTTGTAGCAATGAAATAAAACAATTGAAAATTTAATACAGAGATATATGAAAGACTATGAAATTTTGTGTGTTTACATATGCACACATATATTTATATTTAAAAGATAATGTTACAATGAAATGAAAAACCTCAATAAATGCTTCTGACAGTGGGATACTAGCTTCTTCCAAACTATTCTTCTGATGAGAACATCTAAAAGAGCTAGAAACAATCCTTACAAGTAACTGCTGAAAATTCTCAACAAACTCACAAAATGACAAGAATATGAGTACCTAAAATCCAAGAGAAAGAAAACTTAATAAGCCATCCAGATGTGTGGTTCTCTTGATCCCAGTGGGCATTTGCAGATAGATGTGAAAGCACCCAGATGATAAGTGAGAAGCTCAAGAGATAATATTGAAATGCATGGGGTTATGGACATGAAACTTTCAATTTAGAGCATATGAAGCGGAGGTTCTTATACACATTTGAGAATTTCACTTGAAATTGTGGATTAGCTACACTCAAGAACTAGAACAGTATGCACAAAAAATGAAGCCAAATCTCAGCTTGAATTGGTGATCGACCTCTATCCTAACTACCCAACATAAGTAGAAGCAAATATTTTATAGCTGGAAAACATCATGAGTCAAAGTCTTTTACTGATTTAAAACAAATTTTGAAAATATTTAAAAAAAATAGATGCTCAGAATTCAGTTAATAACTAAAATTGATAAATAATAACAAACATTAATAGGAAAATACAAGTCAATGAAAAAATACAGAGAAGCTAGTTATTCGATTAAGAGAAATAGATAAGCAACAAGCAATAAGGTATTCAATAAATTAATCAAATACATGAAGAATTTTAACAGCAACCACCATGGAAATCAGTCTGGAGATTTCTAAGTGACCTAGGATTAGAGGTCCCATTCAATCCAGCTATTGTCCTTGTAGGTATGCTACCAGAAGAACTAAAAATAACATATCACAATGGTATATGTGCATCCATGTTTACGGCAGCACAATTTGTAACAGCTAAATCATAGAAACAACACAAATGTCCATCAACTGAGGAATGAATATAAAAGGTGTGTTATTTTTATATAAGGGAATATTACTCAGCTACAAAGAAAGGTAAACTTGAAGCTTTTATAGGTAAATGGACACCACTAGCGACCATACTCATAAGTAGAATAAATAAGACTCCTGTGTGTAAACATCATATTGTCTCCCTGATATAAGAACCTGAAAGACTAAATGAAATCTGAAAGGTACAATAGGTAGTGTGAAAGAGAAAGAAACTGCTCATAAGGAAAGAACAACTGGGATGAGGGAAAGGAGAAAATAAAAAAGGAAGGAAAAATATATATATATATATGTATATACACACACAAGATGGCTGAGATAATTGTACTACTAATATCTACTGCTTTCTTAAAAGGGGCAGTTGATAATTAATTGTTTGATTATTCTTACTGTTACGGCAGAAAACTCCCGTCTGTCCCAAACATTCCACAAGAGACGCCAATCGCCAGTGAGAACAAATCAAAGTTTACTTTGAGGCTAGCCACCCTCACTTCCTTTGCCAATCTGGAAACGGGGGCCCATGGCTAACTTTGTTTCCCCTTATATACATTTTGGTTTCCATTGACAACAGATTGGGGTGTTACATT
>NW_004955446.1:5465121-5522088 GCF_000276665.1 Chinchilla lanigera
GCCACTCTGCCTTGGAGCCAGCTGAGTATGGACTGAAACCACCACACACTGTGAGCTAAATAAACCTTTCCTTTGTTAATTTTGGTCATCAGGTATTTTGTCCCAGCAATGAGAGAAAAGTAACTAGGACAGATAAGTATAATATTTTTGGGTCATAACTTATCTCAGAATTTTATTGCTATTTATTATCATCTGGTTTTAAACATAAAAGACTTTAGAGAAAGATTAGGACAGCCAGATTTAGTTGTCATAGGGTTTTTCTGATAAATCTTTTTTCTCACTTTATATTTTTATAAGTGAATACAGTTTCTGTAACACAATTTCAAAATACATTTTTAATTTTGAAAACCTGTTTATATCACTTTTTATTCACATATCTTGTTATCTATGGATTCACATTCCATTTTAAGACCTGATCTAGTCTCAAAATACCAGATCACAAGTAGGGTGAGAATCTGATCTGGAATCTCCATGTATAACTCAAAAGCAGGATGGAATATTCAGAGGTATTATTTTTTATTTATGGAATTTGGCAGCACTTTTCTTTCATCTATATTCCAAATGCATAACTATCTTCTGCTACATAGAAACCTGAATATATTTTAACTAATGTTTTGTTAATATCTATATCATTAATCAAAATAAGCATTTGAATCTGGATTACTTTCATCAATTCTTCAAACAAAATGATGATACACTCTGCCTATATACATATTGCATATATTGTAATTAACATGCTCAGTCTACTTACTAGGATGCAGATGAAAGACAGGTTTTTAGATATTTCATCAGAGCATACATTATAGTATATTGCCTGATCAAGCAATATGCTGAGTGCTTTGTATTTGAAGCATATGGAAATGAATTTGACAGCACTAAAATGCATATATTTGGTAGTGTTGTCAGTTTGATATAGAAAAACATCTATCCTAATGGATAAAAAGATTTGTAAAATATTAAAAGTGGTTTTAATTAAGAGCAGGAAAAATGTATGGAGAAAAAATGACACAAGTCCAGAATTCCATAGACAAAACTCCAATTTTGAGAAGTCAACACTCCTAGTGCATTTGTAGATATACAGTAGTGCATTGCTTGCCCATTAAAATATCATTTGATGGGAGAACAGGTGACAATCTGCAGATAGAGAATGATTGGAAGAATTTACATGAAAGTATGGCTCAAAAAAGATGTCACACTAAGAGGGGAAATCTCTAAATAGAAATACTTTTCTATTTCAGCCTTGTCAGTAGCTCCTTTTTACAACCTATGCATTCCTTTAGGGTTACAATGTTTACCTAGGGCCAGGAGATGGCACTACCCAGGCGGGGTCACGGAGGGTCACCTAGGCCTAGGCGCCCCCTTATCTTGGGGAGACATTCCTGGGCAGTGTTGATCTGGGGAATTAGCTCTTGCACTGCCCCGGGAGGCTTCCCGAGGCACCATGCAGGCTTTTTTCAAACTATTTTATCTAAAATAGTATGTTAAGGTTCATTGCCCCCTACATTACATGTCTGTGTTTATTTACCTGAGTAATCAAT
The DNA here is from genome assembly GCF_000276665.1 of Chinchilla lanigera. NCBI lineage: Eukaryota > Metazoa > Chordata > Mammalia > Rodentia > Chinchillidae > Chinchilla > Chinchilla lanigera. The sequence goes on from NW_004955446.1 coordinate 5,466,660, forward strand.
ATGAAGATAACCATATGTATAATACAACAACCATTGTTAATTTCTTATCACCTTGTCTGAAATTCTGCATTGCTTTTATTGTTTTTATGCTGTTTTGCTTATTTCTGTGTATTTGTTAATATGTTTTGGTTCTTTTATCTTAAAAATAAAATTTAAAAAGAGAATTTTAACAAACAAATGTAAAAATGAAAATAAATTCTATATTTATAAAATTCAAGAATTTATGTTATATTATGACAGAATGTCTAGTTTTCTTTACCAATTAGAAGCAATTTAGGAAAGAACTAGTAATAGGGAGAAAGAATTTACTAGAAAATATTTAGTTTGAACCACAAGAATACAAAATATAAAAGAAACAGTACAGAATATAAGAAATCTACACGACATGGCAAAAGATTAAATATACATTCTTTTTTGTTGTTTTTTCTTTATTAGTGCATATTTCCCATTCAGAATAGTGATGGTATTGTATACCATTTTCTTTATTTCTTTACTTACTTATTCTGCTATATCACTACATTCTTTTTTTTTTGTTTTTTTCTTTATTAGTGCATATACTATCAGGGCCCAAGAACAAAAGTCAATAGTGTAATAGCAAAAGAATTCATGAAGTAAAAATACAAAAATCTCAAAACTGACAAAAGATATCAAGGAACAGACTCCAAACTGTTACTGGACCCAAGTTTGATAAATATAAATAAGTCACACTGAATAATGACCACTGATAAAAACTCCCTCTAATTTTTAAATTAGATATATGTTTGGTTTAACTCTTGAAAAACCAAATCAGTGCAACTAACAATTTATATACAAAAACCACATGAGTATCTCAAATTTATCAACACTTTTAACTTTAAACTTTAAAATCTGTTCTTCTAAACATGGGGTGAGAAGATATTTTCTTAATTAAATATAACATACTTTAACCATACCTATATCATATTTAAGGATAAAATTTTAAAAACTTTCCCTTCATATTAGTAACATTTTCCACTTTAATTAAAGATTATCTTGGAGATCCCAGCCATTAAAATAAAACAAGAAAAAAATTATGAACTGTAAGATTACCAAGAAAACCATAAAAATGTCATTGATTTTAGATGACATGATTGCAGGTATTTAAACATCCAAAATAATTTAATAAACTATCGGAATTATAGCATGTGAGATATTCCTTAATAATATCAAGCTAATAAGTAATTTAGAAAAATCAATACATTCCAGCCACCATTTAATGATCAATTATATTTCTATTTGCCAGCAAAAAGGAACATTAGAAAATAACACTTTAAAATAACACAATGTGATATTTGAGCAAAGTAAACAAGTAGATCAGTGGAACAGAATGAGCACTCAGGCAGAGATTCACAAATGCATGGCCACTTGAATTATGGCAAAGTTGACAGTACAGAAGGAATGACAAATGGTGTTGGATAAATTGTATAAACTTATGGAAAGAAAAGGAAAATACACTTTATTCATACTATAAAACATTTAATTTCAGACAAGTTATAGACTGATACATTATAAGTGATTAAAAATATTTTAGAAGAAAACAAAGTGAATATATTCATATTGTAGCTAATTTATGCAATCAGATATAAACGCACTAACCCAAAAAGTGATGGTTTCATACGTATGGTTTTTTGCGAGCACCGGAAACAGATATAACTTTAAATATATTTTATATAATTCTTTACTGATGTAGAATGAAAATGGTATACAATACCATCACTATTCTGAATGGGAAATATGCACTAATAAAGAAAAAAACAAAAAAAAAGAATGTAGTGATATAGCAGAATAAGTAAGTAAAGAAATAAAGAAAATGGTATACAATACCATCACTATTCTGAATGGGAAATATGCACTAATAAAGAGAAAACAACAAAAAAGAATGTAGTGATATAGCAGAATAAGTAAGTAGAGAAATAAAGAAAGCAATGGACTAGAAAGGTAAGAAAGAGACCTATAATAAAATTGGTATGCCAGAACCGTAATTCTATGTAAGAAAAAGAAAATTTTACAACACAGCAATTGGTAGCATAAAACATGTGAAATCTGGAATCCAATAAAAAAAATCACTAGGCTCGCAAAAATAAATAAATAAATAAATAAACAGAAAAAAAGATGTGACCCATTTTCAGGAGTGAAAATATTGGCCCCTCTGCCGTGCCTCCCTGCCTTGGAGCCAGCTGACTATAGACTGAAACCTATATACACTGTGAGCCAATTAAACCTCTCTCCCTTTAATTTGTGGATGTCAGGTACTGCACCCCAGTGACAAAAAGTACCTATGACAAGGTGGGAAAAGATAAAGGAAAAAACATTTACCCATGAGCAAGAGCAGAAGCCTACATTTATTAAAGGCTGTTGCAAGTAGGTCTGCTCAAATATTAAGGAACATTCTTCAGGCAAAAGAAAAAGTGTATCTAATAAAACCTTGAATCTACACCCCAAATCCATCAATAGTGAATATTTTAGAATTTATAGGCAGTGTGGAATCTGTAGCAAGTTCTTGACTCTGCTATAGTAGAAAAGAGCCATATATAATGTCTTGGTCTTTTAAGGCTGCTATTAGAGAATTATCATAGACTGGGGGACTTTTAAATAGCAGCAAGCAACTTCTCACATTCCTAAAGCTGAGAAGCCCAAAATCAAGATTGATTTGGTGTCTTATGGGGGCCTACTTCTTGGTTCATAAATGCTATTTACTGTGTCTTCCCATGGCAGAAAGGGCCAAGGGTTTCGCTCAGGACTCTGTTACAAGGGCACTAATTCTATTACATCCCAAAGGCCTCATCTCCTAAGACCATCACCTTGGGAGCTGGGGTTTCAACAAATGAGTTTTAGAGAGACACAAACATTCACCATAGCATACACTACAGGGTGTAAATGAGCTTCATGAAACTTTATGTACAAAAACAGGAGTGAAATCAGTGTACCAACTTCTGATTCATGCAAAACAATAGACTGACAAAAACTGTAAATACCTGGGAAATATAAAGAAAATTTCTTAAGAAATAAAAAAATTTAAGTACTACCTGACAAAGTAACTTAAAACAAAGCAAAAGAAATAAAACCAATAAACCTAGTTGAAGAAATAAGAGAATCATATAAAAAGTTCAATTAGCTGAGTGTGGTGGTGCATGCCTATAATCCCAGCACTTAGGAGGTTGAGGCAAGGGATTGTTGCAAGTTCTAGACCAGCCTGGGCTACAAAGTGAGCTTCAGACCAGCCTTAACTGCATAGTGAGACCCTGTCTCAAAAAAGCAAAAACAGAAAAAGTTTAATTAATCCAAGAAAGAATAAAAATTTAAAAATAAGGAAGGAGGAAGAAGAAGAGTAAAAGGGCACAATAAAAGCAAGTAGAACACAGATCAGAAGAATAAATATATTCTACATGAATATATGAACTATATGAACATACTATAAAATTTCAAATATATAAACTATAAATGGCCTAAACAAACCAATTAAAAACCAGGTTATCAAATTGGTTTAAAATTAAGGCCTAGTCATATGCTAAAAATGCCTTTTAAATATAAAAATATTGATAGCTTATATTATTTTTCTTAAAAGGATGTATGTTTCACCAACTTGAGAAAATATATGTATGTAAAAAGAGGAAACTGAACAATTGTAACTCTACTACTCACAAATTTAAAAAAGTAAAGGAATTGTGGCTGGAGATATAGCTCAGCAGCACAGTACCTGCCTGGCAAGCCCAAGGTCTTGAGTTCAATTCGTAGTACAAAAAAAAGTAAGAGAATGAAAAAATGTATGACATGTTAACATAAGAAAACAGAAAGCCATAAAAATAAGTCTGGCAAGGTAGGCAACATCAAAGAGCTTTGTCAGAGATACAAAAAAACTGCATGGTTTCTGACAAATGGTTTGTGAATATTCTTATTATCAGTAGTGACCATTTTAATATTAAATAAATAATAGTAAATAGTAAAAACTGTCTTTGTTACCAGTTTTTAATAAAATTTGTTTAGACTATTCCATGGTGTATTTTTTGGAAATGAAGAGGTCAATTAAAAGAAAAGAAATCCTACATATTTTTTGCCCTAAAAGGAGAGCTTCAAAATATATGAGGCAAAACCTAAGAGAGACAAAATGAGACATAGATACATTTGTGAAATGCTTTCAAAGGACTTAAGATGTATACCAATGAAAAGAATCTAATAAATAATTAGAAGACAGTATGCAAGTAGATATGTTGAACATTTAAATAATCAAGCAAATTTACTAAACTGACATAAAACTTCATTCAATAACTGAAAAATGCACACCTTATTTCAATGTACAATTTAGACTATTTCAATGTATCCACAAATTTTTGCAACCATTGCCATTATTTAATTCCATAACATTCTGAACACCCCCAAAACAAACCCTAGACCCATCAGCATCATCCCGAATTCTTCTCGTCTGTTCCTGTCAGGTTTCTATCTCTAGGATTTACCTATTTTGCCTTTTTTTGTTTTTGATTTTGTTTTTGTTTTTGTTTTTTTTTCCGGTACCAGGAATCGAACTGATGACCTTGCACTTGCCAGGCAGGCGCTGTGCCGCTGAGCTAAACACCCAGCGCTGGATTTACCTATTTTGGATATTACATAAAAATCATTTTCAGCAGATGAAACAAAAGATATGAGTGGTTTAATAACACATTAAACACTGCATTTTGATAATATCACATATATATACCTGTTCTAAAAATTAAACACATTTTTCTTTATATATGATTTATACATTCAATAATTTATGATCCTGTTCTATTAATATTCCATGAATTTCAGTTACTAATTAAATAAAGTAAGAAGGCAGTGTAAAAAACAAAGCTCTAAAATATAAATATGGATTAATGAATCTAGAAAGATTCTCTTTTTTCATAAAATTACAATTTTATGTGTTCTTGAAAGTGATCAATAATCCTAGCTAAATTGAGGAAGGTGAGAAAATCACTTGTGTCTAGGAGTTCAAGGCCAGACTGGGCAACACAACAGTAGCTTATTTCTAAACAAATAAATAAGTGGGGCCAATACCATGAACCAAATTCTTCAACGATTTTAGTGCTAAAATGAAGGAAAAAGAATTCCTGCTATAACAATGGACTAAAATTCTTAAGCTCCCATCCAGTATATGACTTGCACATTAGCCCAAGTTTTCCGCATAGACTGATCTCTGTCTAGTTCTTAATTCTCTCCTGGAGAAGGAGGCTTTCTGACAGAAAAGACAAGAGAACAGATTATTATAACAAAAGACAGTATCTGCTTCACAAATACTATTTAGCTTCTGCTGGGTGTGGTGGCACAGGCCTGTAATACCAGCAGTCAGGAAGCTGAGGCAGGAGAATAGCCATTAGTCTGAAGCCAGCCTGGGCTACTAAGCAAGTTTAAGGCTAGCCTACTTTACATAGCAAGACCTTGTCTCAAAACTAAAACTAAAAATAAATAATAATGAAAATGATAATAATATTTAGCTTCACAATCCAAATGCCAGATTTGCCTTTCAGATTTGTTAGTGAGAAAAAGAGACCACGGGTGGTTTAGCAGGCTCTGTGTGGTGAGAAAAACTCCCCAGTACTCTGCAATAATGGAAGTCTAAACCCCAGGATTTAGAGCAGGCAGAGACTACTAAGCCAGTTTTCACCTTCAGTAAAGTCATAGAAGAGTAAACAAAATAAATTATTCTTATAGATGATCTACAGTATTTCTGGTGAACAAAATGAGACATAATGCAACAGAAGGCTGAATAAAATCAGATATAATGAGTTTCATAAAGAAAAAAGAGCAAAACTGGGCACAAAATGAGATATTTATAAGTAGATGATATTTGAGCAATTACTTTAATAGCAGGCACGTAAGAGCATCATTTTTGTGGAAAACATATAAAGCACGTTTGAAAGATGACATGTTTATACAGCAAAAATTTCTGTTCACTTATTACTTTTAAGAGTAGAAAACAATAAAGGAAAATAAACACCCTTTCACTGATCATTCAAGTGAATAAGTTTAATTCATGTCACTGTTTTTCTAAGTCCTGGTTTTATAGTAGTAAGAATCAGTGAGTCTAGAAACTTCTCAGTTAGGAATTATCTGATTAGTGAAGAAATTCTTGTATCTACTGAAATAGTTTCTGTCATGATTAAAAATCAATATGCACTCACTTATTGAATAAGTAATGTTTGATCTAGGTTGCAGCTGCAGGCAGCATGTTATAGTTTGAGCCACTGCCTCTAACATAGCTTTCAATTCTAGAAAATGTTGCATTTGGCATTCAGTTTCTCAAGTGGAATTTCTAGTCAAATGCATAAAAGAGACCTTTGACCTAAGTTTCTATCATCACAGTTACCAGCATGCTTTATTGTCAACTACCTTTGTGCTGGGCTGGAAAACACACATGTAAGACCTACAGTGTTTTAGATCTTTGCTTCACTTTAGAACTAGAACAATGGACTATTACTCAGCCATAAAGAAAGATAAACTAGAGGCTTTTATAGGTAAATGGATGCAACTAGGGACTATACTCATAAGTGAAATAAATCAGATTCACATGTGTAAACATCATATTTTCTCCCTGCTATAAGATCCTGAAAGAGTAAATAAAATCCAAAAGGTACAATAGATATTGTGAAAAGGAAAAGAAACTGCTCAAATAGGAAGAAGCAACTGGGATGAAACAGTGAAAGCTTAATATTTTCTTTTTTTCTTGCCTGATTTTACATGCTTGAATTTGGTAATTAGAATGACTGATTTGAAAACAATATGCAGTATATGAACCACTGTCGAACTCCTACCATTGTGTATGGTGAAGCTTCACATCATTTCCAATGTCTTTTTAAAATTATTTTTATCATTTTTTACTCGTTACTGTGTTTGATTGTTTGATCAATCTTCCATTCTTGTGTCTAATGCACTGAGCAACTTTGTTGAAGATAAAAGCATGTAATTTAACAACCATTGTAAATTTCTATTATTTTGTCTTGAGATCATGTATCATTTTTGTTGATTTTGTGTTATTGTGATTTGTCTTCATTGTTGTTCTGTCAGTTTATTAATTTTTAAAATTAAAAATACATTAAAAGCCTATAAGGTTTTCTAAACAGTGTAGCACACACCCTGAAACGGAATAAGACCGCCTTCCTTTCTGATCCATAAACACTTGCAGAGGAGAGATGTGCATTAATGTGTCCAGCAGTGAATATTTCTCTCAGGCTACTATTGATTTCAGTTTATCCAACTGAAGATTGAAATTGTAGGAGATTGAAATTGAATCCTTGTCTTTCACAACATACTAAGTTAAGATCAAAATGGATAAAAAATTTAAACATTACAAAAGAAACATTAAACCCACCAGAAGTTAGATGGAAAATGACCATTTTTTTAAAATGGAGGGAAAAATGTTTCTCATGAAAATTTTCAGTCTTAGCCTTCAGCACAGATCATGATCAGTAAACTATTTTGGAAAAAAAAAGTGGTAAATATTTTTGATCTTTTGCCACTATACAAATTCCTATTATGATGTACAAGCAGCCATGTGCAAAACACAAATAACGCTCTTTCAATAAAGCTTTATTTACAAAAACAGATTTCACCCAAGGGACATAGTTTTCTGACCCCCGATCAATAGGATTAAAGTAGCCCAATGGTACCCTCACCCTTTGCTACACTGTATAGAGACAAAAAACATTACAAGGCAGGTTATAAAACAAGGTCAAGAACAATCAAGACCGTGGAAAAGGGATCAGAGATATAGCTCAGCTGCACAAACTCCTACCTAGGAAATGTAAGGTACTGAATTCGATTCTTGGTACCCAAAAAGAAAATACAGTAGAAAAGAATCACAGGTCAACAATTACGTATTTGAATTTTATTTATGGATGCTTACAACACAAAAATAATATTATCAAAATATCTTACTTCATACAAGTCTACCTGGATGCCTTTTTGCTCAAGCCTATTTCTTTGTCTTTAGTAACACTACTGTTCTTCTGTAATACATATTTGAAACTCTGATGTACATTTTAATAATTTGATATCATCACCAAGCCTAGGATTCCTGATATTTCTGTTTACCTATTCACTGTGCAGTGAACTCTAACATGTCACCTAGATATAAGAAAGAGAGATCACTGGAGCACAAACCTTTGCAAGAAGTGAAATGAAAATTATATGTGCATCCTGTTCTGAGATAGAGAATGAGAAGAAAATAGAAATGGCTATTTGTGAACTTATGTTTTTGACAGTGGGCAGCATCTGAGTGAGTAGACTCAGAGTTTGCTTTGCTTTGCTCTCTTTCATTTTTTAAGCTTTGGAGTTTTTGTTAAATTTTGAAAATGTAAACAAATACCTGATATATACTTAGTAGTTGGGAAATGATATTTTTAAAAATGACACTTTTATGCTTAACTTTATGTTGCATTTTTAGGACAAAAATTATCTTAGCTCACCTCAATGATAATTACCTGCTTTTCTTGTGCTTTAAAAACATATGTAAATAAGCTGCTTTACATACTTTGGGGAATATTTTTGGTTTAGGATCCATTGATTATTTGAAAGGTGAAAAAGACTTATAGAATCTACCCAGGATCCCTACATAGGGAATATTAAATTGCTAATGAGTGAGGGGGTGTTGGCAAATTGATACTGTAGGCAAAAATTTTATAATTTTTAACCAATATTACATTGAAAGGATGCTAAATTTATTGCTTCAGAAGTGAATGGCAGGTACTAAAGACTCCTCTGTTTTGTGGAAATGGAGATAAAGACACTGTTTACTTAGGGCATTATATTTCTTTAGCTTGTAAAGTAAAAGTTTTCCATTGAAGGACAGCAATATCTCATCAAATTCAAATCTAATAATCTTAATTAAAAGAAGCAATGATGACAATAGCAAAAATCCAAAAACAAACTTTAAAGTGTTTTGGCAAACTTCCCTCCAGATAGATCAAGTGTGTCCCAAATCTTAGGACACCTTAGGTGCAATTTAGAAATTGGCAAATTGGTTAATCTTGATATATCCATCATTTTTCTTCAGGGCCTATGTGCATTTAAATGAACTTTCCAAAAGGGACATAATATTTTTTAAAATGTATTACTGAAATTGAAACATTCCTCAGGTGATGAACAAGAGCCTGAGGAAAGGATCAATAATCCAAAAGCCAGAAACTTCTGGAAATAGCTGTTCAGGAAAAATTAGAGGTTGGATTCCTGACACTTGCTACCTCTTTCTCATTAGAAATTGAATAATCCTATCAATTTCTGAAATCAAGTAATATGGAAGTCAGACCTCAGACACAATGAAGAAATTTTGTGCAACAATAACACCAAAAGTACTTGACATTTTTGCCAGAAGCATCATTGTGGACATGTTATTAATGTATGTAAATGTGATCTTTGGAATGAGTGCCCTAAAATGTTTGATGATCTCTGATATGTTTCCTTCAAAACATAGAACTGTACTTCTCAAATACCTGAGACATTTTACAATTTAAAAAATAAAATGTTTTAGTAATATTGTGAAAAAGTAGAAGACAAAGGTTTGATTATTGTTTACTTGGCAAGATATGGTCAAAATAAATTGGTGGAGTTAAGAAGGAAAAATTATTATAAACTCAAATTTTTCTCATTAATAAGTAGAAAGAGTGTTTTTCCGCTCTTGTAATTGCATAATCATCTCTAGTGATATTTTGCTTCCAAACTATGGATGCAATTATTCCCCAACTTTACCCACATCTCTTGCGATGATTTTGCACATACTCTTATGAAGAGATCAGTGTTCCCATTCCTAGCTTTTGGGCTGCTTTTCTATTTGACTGTGCTAATTGAGTGTAGCAAAATTGTGTGTTATTCCTGAGTCTAGGCTTTAAGAGGTCTTATGCACGTCTATTACCCTTTTAGAAGTCTAATCAGCTGCTTTTAAGGAACCTGATGAGTCTCATAAACAATGATAGACATGAGCGTTTATTATCTTGGCTGCCCTGCATCAGTCCATAAACAAGAACCTGAAATATAAGCCCAGCCAGGCTGCCAGTAAAATACAGTGATGTGACCAAGCCCAGCTGAGGCAAGAGTAACAGATCCACCTAGGCAACCCTAACTCATGAACAGAAATGAATATTTGCACTTTTAAAATCACTAAGGCTGGTTAGGTATATAGTAGAAAACAACTCATGGGCCATATCTTTATTTTATTTTCTCATTTTTCTAATTCAATTGATTCTAATTTGAGATTCAACTTCACTGTAACTTAAGGTATAATTGGATAAAATTAAGAGAAAAATTCCAATAAAGATATTTATGCTCTAATGAATCACTCAGAGCATAGTTTTAAGGTAGGTTGGTGCTAGAGCTAGTAAAAATGTTATAACAAAGCTATACTGTAGCTACTTGTAGATCTGAAGGTAGACTAGAGTAGAAGAGATAGTAGAGTATGGGGTAACATCTCTCTATTGCCTTCCTTCCATTTCTAGAGTCTGCTAGAACAGGAGAAAGTAGACAGAGATTCTAAAGCTTCTGGCTCTTCTCTGTGCAACAGTGAAGACACAAAGTAAATGGCTCTTGTGTATCCATCTCCAGGCTGTGGAAACCAAGTTCTGTCAGCACTTGGAGTGTGTCAAATACTTTTCTTTTCCTCTAAATTGCCTTTCTTGATACTCATTGCTAGTATTAATTCAAAAGAGAAGTAGATGTTCAAGGTGGCATCATTGGAATAGATGGAAACTCTTATGTAAACTTGGAAGAAAACTTTGGGGATGGTCCCAATTTCAAGATGTTTGGGCAACTCCATGCGTTCATATCTGCTAAGAGAAGAAGTATTGGTTCAAATACATTATTATTCTCGGTTTGCATGGAAACTAAGACTCCAGGAAGTGAAGCAACTTACTAAATGTCCCTTAGCTCAAAATATTCAGGTACCATCGTCAAAACAATCTCTTCAATTTGAAAACAAGGTCACTCAGAAAACAGAACTTTAGGATTAGTTTAGAATATCATTTTTGTCAACCCAGTTATTTGAGCCTAATATAAAACTTCTTTAAAAATAGCAAAATGTTTCTGTCATTTTATTGTCAACCTGATTTGCATTGGAAAATGGCACAGATAGCTAGTATCCTTGTTCAACAGATCCTCCAAAAAGTTGCAATCATAAGCAGTTTTTTTGCTGAGAGGAATAACAGAAAAGATTGCTAGTAGACTGTGGTATTAAAATTGTACTGTTTTATACTAATGCTAGTACAGTGTCTCTAAAAAAAAAAGATTTTCAAATTTGCAACTCTGCTTGCATGGGTCATATCATTCTTCAAACCCCTGGTTGTTATTTTGCATAATCCTTTGTAAAATATGTTGGTTGCTGTCAATGTTCAATTAACTACTCCTAAAGTATAGCAAGAAATAAATAATAGTATTTATAAGTCCTTGCTATTGGCTTACCATAACCCTTTGTAAGTTGTTTTTAAGCATACTTAATTATCATTTTTAGGAAAAATTGTAAAAAGATTTTCATTTTCTTGTTTTGAGATTGATAAATAAAAACTGGATAAGCTCAATTTTCTGAAAAGTGGATGTCTTAATAAGTATCTGTGCTGCACCACCATTGGAACTGCATTTGGAATGCATGTGCATTGCCTTGCAAACTGATAGTATATTGTTTGTTATATGTACTGATACCTTTCTGATAGGTTATTTTGCTACATATATTTTTATAAACTGTACATTTAAATGAAATTATGCTGATTCCAAGCATTCACCTTACATACTAAAATTACCATTTAATAAAAATAAAAAACACTACCAAGTTGCTTACTAAAAAAATTCTAGCTGATAGAAATTAGGAAAGTGATGAAAATTAACTACTTATGAAGACAATGCTAAAGTTCTAATGTTATTTTTTCTCATTTTTCCAGGGAATCCCTTCAAAGATATTCACTGAGAGATATTTATTGAATATTTATTACATTCAAGGGGTTGTCAGGGATGCAAATGTAATAAGACACAGCTCCACAAAGGTAAAAACCTTAGAGGACAAATCCACAGATGATAGCAAGATAAGAAGGAAAGCTAGAAGTCTCATTGGAAGGGACAAAGCAAGATCTATGAAACAGTCATCTATCCAGTAATACTGTGCATTTCTACATGACTTAATTTCCTGCTGTGTTGCCTAGAGATACACTCTATGAGTGTTTTTTAAGTAGTGTATCCAGAAAACATATAATGGAATTCTGAAATTTGTCTTACTTATCTCTGAAAATATGGTGATTCCAATTGGAATTATACTCTTAAGAATTCACTTGAAAACTGTAAGGGAGCAGGTGGAGCTCACAGAAAAGCAAAAGAGACTAATAATACATAAGTATAAGAAACTTTTGTTGCCCTCTTTCCATTTCTAAAGACTAGTGGATGGGAAAAAAAGCAAGATGTAATTCCAAACTTCTGTGTGTTCACTGTGCTGTTAAAAGTGGAGACTCAATTAATTTTTGTACACCCATGCTCTGCAATGCTATGAAACTAAGTGTGATTAGCATATAAAAGGAGTATGATGAAGCCTTTCTCCTAAACACAACAATAAAATGGAACCAAATTGCCCCACACACCCAAAAAAAAAAAAAAAACAAAGAGCATTTTAAGACTTTGGTAAACAACCAAAGCCATAGAACAAATTAAGAAGCCCTTATTCAACAAAAAATACTAAACATTTGACAACATCAGTGACAATCTGTAGTCTTCTTTTCTGATAACCCTGTTCAAGCCAGTCACTACAGTCATGCTACAATAGCAGACGGGCCCTAACAGCCAGCCACTGGGCCTTTCTAGATCTGGAGCAAAAAGCAGAGAAATTCCACATACAAACGTGGTCATAATAAGCAATAATCTCAGCAACAGACAGAAAAAAAAGACAAACTCCATAGCTAACTGGAAGTTTCAAGCAATGGAATGAGAAAATAGCCAGGTACTTAACAGGGCGATTCACATTCACTATAAAAACTTGTATCCAGAATATATAAACAACTCTTACAACTAAATTGTTAGAAGATAAGACATTTAAAAATAAAAGAAGGCCTGATATATAATTCAACAAAGAAGGTCAGCATTACTGGTTGTTCAGGAAATGCAAATTAAAATAAGATACCACTCTTTATACTCTGGTTTCTCTTCAGATCATATAAATCTTTTGCCTTTTTTAAAATAAGATACCACTCCATGGCCATTGGAATGGCTATAATAATAGAAAAATACTACAGTATGCATTAGTGAAGATAAAGAGAAATTGGGACACTCATGTTTTTTGGTAATGATGTCAAATGTTGCAACTATTTTGGAAAACAGTTTGACAGCTAGACAAACTCTAAAATGGCCCCAGATAATCCTCATTTGACCCACTATTTGTTTCTTTTTTAATCACATCTCTTTGAGAATAGGCATGGCATATTTCTTATTCTAATCGGTAGAATGTGGCACATGAAGTTTGCTTCCACGATTACATCTCATAGTATTGCAACGTTGGTCTTGCCTGGTAGATCTTCTCCATTGTTGACTTGATGAAGTAAGCTGCTGTGTTGTGAACTGCTCTACAGAGAGGCTTACAAGCAGTGAAAAAAAGGCTAAGTGAGGGCAGCCTCTGGGCCTTAGGAGGAAACCAAGGTTATTGATCCAACAACTCATAAAGAACTAAATTCTGGCAACAACCACATAAACTTAGATGTAGATTTTTTTTCCGAGCAGAAACTTGGTATGAGACCACAGCACAGCCAACATGCTGCCTTGTGAGTCATCTGCATCAAAGGAGGCAACTAAACAGTGCTCTAACTTCAGACCCACGGAAACTATGAGAAAATACTACATATATTGTCACAACGTTTTTAGTTAGCTATTATAAAACAAATGATAATGAGTATAGGTGGTTCCTTTAAAAGCTAAGCTTAAATTGACCATACATCTAGAAACTCTAATTCCTAAAAATTAAAACATGTGTCCACACAAATATTTAAACACAAGTGAAAATAGCAGCATTTTATTTGTGTTTTTGAGACAGAGGCCCATTGTATAGTCCAGGCTAGGTGAACTCACTATGTAGCCCAAGCTGGCCTCGAACTCTTGACAGTCCTCCTGCCTGAGCCTCCTGAGTGCTAGGATTACAGGCATGCAACACCATGCCCAGTTAGCAGCATTATTTTAGAAGCTCAACATTGTAAAATATAATCAATTAGTGAATAGATAAACAGAACATGCTATGTGGATTCTTCTAATATAATTCAATAATTAAAATGAACTGTATCGCACCAGGAATCAACCACAAGAACATCGTGCTAAGTGAAAAGCTGTATGCAAAGACTATGTATTGTATGATTCTGTCTAGGTGAAATTTCAAGAGAAATTCTGAAGAGAAAGCTAAATTTTAGTTGTTTACCCAGTTGCATAAATTACTAAAACCACTAACTATGCACTTAGAGTGAGTGAAACTAATCATACACCTAATAGAAATAAATTTTATTTCTATGTGCTTTTAAAATCAGCAGATCCTTCCTTAGAAAGACTTATTTTCACTCTCTAGTCCTGTCTCTGTAATGTAGTTCCAAATGAAACTGACAAAGAACTTTCATCATGATTAAAAAGAACTTTCCCTGCCAAAGCACACTCCTCGCACACTTTGGCTCATTTGAGCAGTAAGAGGAAGAAGACCATGTTCATTTTGCTATTTACCTTGACAGAAAATAGGAATTTGTGAGCTGGTCTTAGAGAAAAGACAGGACTGACAGCATCTGGAAAGAACAGTATTAGAAACAAAAGAAGGAAAGATAGGAGCAGGAAAGGACAAGATATAACCAGGGAAGACCAAGTAGTTTATGTTAACTAAAATGTTGCAAATGGAGAAAAATGTATAGTTAAAAACAGTAGGGCTCTTTACATAGGTTGGGCTTTCCAGGTGGAAATTCTAGAATCATCATCATTTCATTTGGCACTCAGGAAACGTTTACTGGGAACTTGCTGCACACGATATAAAATCACAGAGTAAAGCAGGAGGACATATGCTCTCAAGACCAGGCATAAACTTATTTAAAATGGTAAAATTATAAAAGAATGAATTATTTCAGACAATGCCTACTGTTTTATTTTCCCCTTTCTTCTTCCATTAATAAAATGATAAAAGAAATCCAAGCTGTCCTTTCTCCTCTTTAAAAAAAATTTTCTTCCCCAGAAACCAGAGGAACAAAGTAAATTTTAGAGTAACCTTGATAAATTCCTTTTCTAAACCCTAAACTGAAATATATTCATGCTACAGGTCAGAGATTCTGTTCTAGTTGAAATTACTTACTTTGCCAAATTGTATTCCTAAAGTTCTTTCTCGGAAGTACTGTCAATGGCTGGCAAAATGTATATTCCAACTCCAGTAACAAACACTAGACAAGGCATTTTATTGTTTTTCGGAAAGCTCTGGTGAAAAGATGATACCTACAATTCATCATTAAAGACAGAGCAGATCACTGTGCCTTTTTCCTTTTCACAGGAGGCACAATAAAACGAGTGCTTTTCTTTGGCACAGTGATCCAGTGGCTGGCATAAAGGTCAGACTACAGTATCCTTTTCCTTATATCTTAATGTTGGTGAAAGAAGGGCAAGAGCTTTGCTTTGGCCAGCATTTCACTGCTTTCCATTGGAAATGTACACACAAACTTCATGATTTTAGAAATCCATAAATTCTTTCAGAAATTCATCCCCATTTGGAAAGTTAAATGATCCGAGAGATTGATACAGAATTATTGTGAGTTTAAGGTCAGCCTTGGCTACATAGTAAGTTTGAGACCAGCCTTACCTACATAACAAGACTGTATTTCAAAAATAATAACAACAAAAAAAGCCTAAGAAAAAGCAATTTGGAAGGCGATAGCCGCTACAGTCTATGTGGGAAGCTACCCTTCGACTTCTAAACTGTAGTACAAGGATGCACGTAGGTATTAAAACTGCCTGAAATGCACAATTTAAAATGAAGAGCCACACGGAAGTAATTAGAGCTCGAAGTAAAGCATTCAAGGATTTGAAACAACTCAAGATTTCTCACCTTATTTGGTATCTACACAAATATACACACAGTCCATCCATCTGAATGTGCATTCTCCTCTGTTTGGGTTAAACCTTCATTCTACTCCTTGGTTAACTGCTATCGGCACATTGAGAAGTTTTGTTCTGCTGCGTTGGAATGTCTCAGTGTGACTAACTCCAGCCAAAAATAGAGAACAATGTGAAAGCTTGTGAATGTGGCATTCAAGTTGAAGGCCACATGGGGAATGAGCATTCCAAGTAAGCGAAGTGCGAGGCTGGGTGTGCCCACAGACTGCTGGCATGAGATTTACTGAGTTTTGATTCCTGAAGAAATTTTCCCTAGCATCCTTTTCTTACAAATTCATCTTCTTTCACCTAATTTAGCTCTGCAAATTAAAATTAGCTGAAGTATTTCTGAAGAGGCACATCCTTTACCTTAATTCTTTTAGATAGAAAAGTGATAGAAGATGAGTCCTTTCTGGATTGATATTCCTGTTCAGGAAAGAATAATGCTACCTGTCTCATTTTACATGTGAGACAAATGAAGGAAAACATAGATGAAGTAATTCTGAATAATGTACCAATCAGAATTACAATTCTTTTAGTATAAAAATGATCACAAACATATTCTTCTAAATAGTAAAACAGAAATAACAATAATGGAGAGGTGGAATTACAAGACTTGGGGTAAAAACCAAAATTTCTTGTCTCTGAGACAAGTGCTGACAAAGATCTCCATTTCAGTCTCCTTTTATCAGACGCTTATCAGACCCTTATCAGTCTCCTCTCAACTGTAGGTCTTCAATTTCGGGCTTCCATCTTGGTCATCCTCCAGTTTTAGTAAGAATCCCATTAAGTAAGGTCCCTCAAAATTTCCCACCTTCAGTATCTGTTCACCCTCAGTATCTGATTGGGTTCTTCATGCTCCACCATCCCCCAGCTGATCTCATTCCGATGGCCTGCCTTTAACAAGAAAAATTCAGTTAGGTCAGGTTAGACAGAATATTCCATTACTTCTGAGGTTTCCTTTTAGTGATTATCTACCTAGCAACTCTCTCACCCTGTTGTGTTCATAGTCAAGGTCAGTCTCTTTCCTGCCTTACAAAACCCCATTGCAGTGGTTGCTACACCTCCGTAATTGTTCTCAATGAATTTCTTACCTTTCTTTAGCAAGCAAATGAATACTCTACTTGAAAGACTCCACTCAGAGTTGACAGGGACTAAATGTGTGCCTTACACACAAGTTGGGAACACACCTTAACCAGGTAACATGCTGACTGGCATGGGGTAAGGAAGGCGGACAGTCCTAGTAAAAACTGCTACCTATGCTTGTTCACAACTGTGTCCCAGAGCACCAAGTAAAAAGACAAACTTCATCCTTGTGTTTTTATGAACACAGATAACATTTCATTTGTTTCCTGCAGAAAGTGAACTTCCAGAGCTGAACATTTAATCTGATGGAAAGCCATTCAAAGTCAATTTACCTGTTTATTTTTTTCACTTTCTAAGAATGTGCCCTTCATTAGAACAACCTCAAGGCACAAGAGCAGCCACGGAACCACACTGGTAAAACACAGCAGAAACAAGTTGTAATGGTTAAAATATATGAACTTGGTAAAGCATATTTTATTTGAATCTTAATTCATCTATCATTTAGAATGCTTAGCAGCTTTAATGTATAGATAGATGTTGGACAAACAGAGCATTTAATGTAGACAATGTAGAAATGCCTCATTTGAGGAAATCACAGGAGCGTGGCTTCTCCTAAAGGGGAGAAAAGTTATTGACAGCTCAGCAAAACTGTCCTTATGGATCAACATCCAGGGCCTCACAGTCACTGGGGAACAGCAACCAGAGCACCCTGTCATAATCTTACGTTCACTAAGGAGGTGGAACCCAAAACTGTCATCATTGTCTCAGCCTTACCTAAATTGTTAAAAGGCTAGGATCACAAACTCTCTGGAAGCCAGGATCCACCTCACTACTTTTATTCTTTCACTAGTTCAGCAAGTACCTATTGAACATCTATTATGTCCAAAGTTTTGAAAGCTACAAAGAAAAATTGGACACAATTTCTGTCTTGAGGTAGTACTTTCCCTATGCCTATTTATGGCAGGAAGGATTTCATTCATCCTGAAAATATTCCTTTCCCCCATGATAGCCATCTAATATTGTTCGCTTTAGTTAGAATTTGTTAAGACCACTAACACTAAAACCACTGCCTCTTCAGAGGCCTCAGTAATTATCTTGAATTGTGAATATCTATGTCATCATAGTATAAAAAGATTGTTTATAGCCTAATGCATGTCTTTAGAAGGCAGCAAAGATGTGTAAAATATAAACAGGAACTCCTTACATCCGTGAGGCATGTTATATCAATTGGGATACAGAAAAATTTATATAAAAACCTATCTTGCATAGCTTGGGCTAGTGTACCTGCCTGGTAGGTTCATGTTACTGTTAATGAACATAAGGAAAATTTAATTCTAATAATAATAAACATTAGAACAGACCCTACTGATTTCACAAAATGGCTTCTTAGAAATAGAGAAAAATGCATAAAGATGTAACAAAGCAAAAAAAGAACTTTGAAAAGCTGATTATGGGGTCATGTTTCTACAAATTGAAGGAACCTAACTTCATATCATTTCTTTATCATCTCTGCAATATTTACATCTCTGTATAAAGCAGGGCCCAAACATAAGAACTACCTTATTAGCTCATTCTTGCTTCATAAAATTGGGACAACTGCTAACCCTACCTGCTTAGAAAAAAAGTTTCCATGTCATTTTGTGACTTTATTTAAACTAAGGATATAATACGCAAAACTTATTTGCAATTAGACTTCAATGCACAGCAGGAATTGTACTTTCTAGAACAGACACAGCCTTCAAGATAGTAGGAGATAGTAATGAAATTAACAACAAATAGGAGAGAGCTACTTGGGAATGGCTTAAAAATATTCAAGAATCAGTCTCTGAAAACCAAAAAAAGGATAGATGTAAAAATATTGGGCAGAAGACAGGAAACACAATCTAAAATTCCATAATCCGTAATCTGACTAAAAATATACATCCAAATGAACTGTAGGTAACAGTAGATAAGCAAATGCATGGTGGAAAATGGGCAGAAAAAATTATTATTGGTTTTGGTGAAATTTTACTATCTGCAATTGCTTAAAGAGAAGCTGATTCACCCTATGGACTCGCAGTGAAGCTCAGGATTTGGAATGACCAAATACATAGAAGTCAAACATGGCAGCTGGGCATGGTGGCACGCGTCTGTAATCCCAGCACTCGGGAGGCTGAGGCAGGAGGATTATTGGGAGTTTGAGACCAGCCTGGGCTAAAATGTGAGCTCAAGTCTAGCCTGAACCATATAGAGAGACCCTGTCTCAAAAAGACAAAAAAAAAAAAAAAAGTTAAAATGGCTCAAAAGGCTTACGAGTTCAGAAGGAGATGGGAGGAAAAATGAAAGAGAAGGCAAAATATTTGAATCAAGAGTTCCCAAAATGGAGGCACTTTAACATCTGGATTAAAAGTTTTCTCTATATTTTTGCACGGGGATATATATCACTCATTCTCACTTGTGCATAGTATTCTATCTGTACTGTTTTGTTATTTAATTTTTATGAATACATGACTTCTGTTAAAACATAAAAGCTAATACGAAAATTAAAAGAAAATATAAGCAAAATCAAGTTCTTATTTTTAAAATATTATTAATTATTGCACCTGAGGTTTGGTTTAAGTAAAGAACTTAATAAGGTATACTAGGGATTGAGCCCAGGGCCTTCACAACCTTTTTTATTTTTTTCTTTTGAGATGGGGATTTTACTAAGTTGTTAACTTCATAAGGACCCTCAAACTTGTGATCCTCCTGCATCAGCCTCCTAGAGTACTAAGATTTACAAGCACATACATTATACCAGGGCAAACAAACAGTATTTGAAATATTTGAAGATTTCCTTGAAATTTGACCACAGAATTTTACATTTTAGAGGGGAAAAAGTAAATTCAGTGAAGTTATTTGTTTAGCAATGTGCTTAGCATGAAATATTTGAGATTTTGCTGCTAGTTCTGAAAATGATGCAGGTAGGTCAATAATGAAAATATTTGAGCTGCCGGTATAGCACAAGATATACAAATGGATGAAGAAAGCAGGTTGGAAACTTAGTATCCAAAGTTCTCTAAGACCTTTCCCTGTTTACCTTTTCAACGTGTGTTCATCTACTAAGTATATTTCTCTGCTCCAGTCATGCCAGGTATCCTTCCCAACTTTTAGTTGTGTTTCTTACCCTCTTTCCTTTGTCCTTATTCTAAATGTTCTTCCCATTTTCTTACTGCTTGGCTTACCAACAGTTATGTGCCTTGTGGAAGATTTCAAAAGCTGGTTTCCAAATGATGACTTTTCCACCTATTCTTACTACTTCAAACTCTCTTATACTGTATGGTGCCATAGGCCAGTTAAACTTGACTTTCATCAACATTATTTGTGCATGTTTACAAAACACAGATAGGCTCTTAAACAGACTCCTGTTCCGTCACTATTTTAGTGAAATGTATATTGAAAGAAAAAGAGAGAGACAGATAATACAGGCAGGAATCTTTCCTATATCTTCTGATGTCAGGTGACAGTTATATTTAGAATCTAGCTACCTGTTCATTAATTAGCATATACAGACTACTTGTAATTAATATCAATCTACATATCTGATCATCAGCTAAATTGTACATTTCATGAGTTTAGAGTCCATTTCCTAATACAGCATCTTCTGTATAATAGCTATTTTGTTAAACAGTCTATTCAATGGTGTTTGGT
Organism: Chinchilla lanigera; assembly: GCF_000276665.1. Lineage (NCBI taxonomy): Eukaryota > Metazoa > Chordata > Mammalia > Rodentia > Chinchillidae > Chinchilla > Chinchilla lanigera. The sequence goes on from NW_004955446.1 coordinate 5,487,525, forward strand.
TTAAGCCAAAATAAACCCTTTCTTATTGATGAATACAATTGCTGGGCGCAAATATAATCAAGCTTCCCAATTGATATGGCAAGAAGAGATCACCTTAATCATTATAGAATTCCTCTGACCATTTTAATTGTCTTTGTGGCAGCCAGAGAGCAGAGTGTGTGCGTTCTCTGGAGATAATACTTCATTTCTTCTTCTGCATTCACCAAGTGTGGAGTTCCCAAGGCAACTCTCTCATTTTTAAAGGTTGCTATGTCTATACTATTTGTTTCTATCCCTTTATAAAAAGAAAGTTCCCATGATTATGGAGTTGCTTGTACTTTAGGAAGACAAATATGAGAGCCTATGAATTTTAATATAAATACAAATGCAAAAGTAGATGTAAGTACAAATGCAAGCACAGATGTAGGAATGTTTTTGCCCCTCAAGTCTAATCAAAATCACCCTTTTCAAACAGTGTTCTCACTGATGTAAATCTAAGTCCTGGCTAAAAGAAACATACTGGGTTATTTCATGCAAGCCAAGATTTGAATTATTTTTTCATTTTAATAAAAAATAAGGAGCTCAAACTTGATATCAAACCAAAAATGAACATTTTTTTTCAGAAAAGCAGTGGAATTGTTTTTAAATATGCTTCCTGGATGTATTTCAAAAATAGCCCATGCTTTAAGTAGCAAGACAGCAATATGTCAAAATTGAGTAATGTTGATTCTTAATGTATTCTGAAGCCATATAATACTTAAACATGATAACTGCTTTCCCAGATTTTAATCATATCCTTTTTTAAAATGGTGGCCCCTTGGAATCAGAAATGTAGATAATTAGAAAAACACATACTCATTTGTGTGATGTTTTTGTAGTATTCAAAGTACAGAAATATGCAAAACAGCACTTGCTGTGCTCTGTGGCTCTTAGTTTCTTATATATTTTCTTGTACTTCATGTGAGCATACGTGCTGCTCACAACTTTTTCTGGTGACTGGTTGGCAAGAGGCCATTAATCATTCCTAGTGTATACATTGTGAAGTTTTCAACTTGTAAATCACCAATAATGAGACCCTGCATTTGGGACCATGTATAATTAGTGAGCTATAATTGATACTTAACCAAAGAATCAGTTTATAATTATGACAATCTGAGGATTTTTGCATCACAATCCAATAACTTTTCACAATATAACAACAAATTTACATGTTCATGTGTTAATATGCACCTATAAATTAGCATATAGCAACTATTGGGGCAACAAATCAATTTGGGTTTAGAGAAGCATTGTGGGAGTACATAACACTCATGATTACTTTTTTAAAGTATTTCTATTGATGAATCATTAATTTTAATTTGAAGAGCTTTATTAGATTTAACAATGTGTACTTAATGGGAAAAATATCAAAAAATAAAGTATTGAATTAATATTTATTGAGTGTTTATAAATAGGTGTCAAAAATTTTAAAATCAACTGAATTTTTTTATTTACCAAGTCTAAAAAGTAACAACACAAATAAATTTCTATATGAACTACAATGAAAATACCAATAGAACTCTATACCAAAAATGATCTTTACTTTACTTATCACACCTAAGAAAGTTTTTACATATGACATCATGTTTCATACACATGTATCACTTATAATGATAGTACATGTCTTTTGCTTTCCTGACTTTTTTGCAAGAAATACTTGACATCTTGCTGTTTTGTCAGGAGATTCTTACTATACTATACAAGGTGTAGTTAATAGGATTATAAAATATCAATAAAAGTATTAAATTCTTAATATGTATTGCATAATTAGAATAAATACCAACATTTTCAACATCAAATGTTTGCTTACAAAATATAAACAATAAGAACAGAAATAAGTTCATATATAAACTACAATGAAAATAGAAGAACCCTACAACAAAAATAATCTTTGCTTCAACTGTCACACCCAAGGCAGTCTTCACACATGACAACTGTATGTTCCATATACAAGTCTTTCTTACAGTGACAGCACATGTTCTTAGATTTCCTTTCATGTATGGTAGGCCATTTGTCTCACCTCTTTTGTCTTCCTCTTTTGTCAAGAGATTCATGCTGTATTATACAATATGCACTTAGCAGGAAAATAAGATCAATAAAATAAAATCTCAAATATGTAATAAGTGTTTGGACGAGACATCAAGATTTTCACAGTAGCTGTTTACTTGCTTACAAAGCCTAAGTGATAACAGCAGAAATAAATACCTCTGTGAATCACAGTGAAAATACAAACAAAATTTTACCACATAAATAATCTTTGCTTCAGCTGTCACACCCAAGGCAGTCTTCACTCAGGGTTTGAGCAGTATAGGAGTATTGTTTACATGATAGCATGTACATTTTATTTTCCTATCCTTTTCTAGGGCACAGTTGACATCATTTTGGTTTTTCTGTTGTCATAGTAGGCCTTCATGATTTTGCACCTGCCTGTTCATCTGTCAACTCACCAGTGACTCCAGAATTTTTTTTCTGTAGTTCCCTGGGAAGAAACAGTTTGTTCTGCCTCTACTGTAAGTATCTCTTGTCAATTCCAGTCCTGATCTTCCAAGAAAATTTCTCTCTGATATTTCACACCTGCTATTTTCTTTGCAAACTATGAAACTGTTTGTGCTACACATGTTTAGGATGGAGTAAAGCACCAAAATTGGCCAGTGCTTTGAGTTTCGAGTGACATCATAGTTGCTGCATAATTTCTCAACATTTACTCTGCCTTTGTTTTTGTTGTAAAAAGTTACCATCTCTGGCTTGAGTTTTGTCAAGGTTTCTCTGTCAGTGGTGCAATATTGTAATGGTGCAGTGCTGACATCAGGAGTACCAGTTATTCTTTGCCATATGTGAGGCCAATGTTATGTCTTTCTGAGATCGGAAGTTTGTACTTCTCTGTTTTGAAAATGCAACATTTCGTTGTTAATTTCTGCTTTGTTTTTCCATGCATTTCCTACACTGGTCAACTTGTACTCTATTGCAAATGTAACATCAATTTAAAATGGTAAACCAGTTGTCATATGTCACATTCTGATTAGTTTGGGAGATGAGACTAACAAGTCTGTTCACAACATCATTTGGTTTATTACTGTCTGAATAAATACCCAGTGGCTGAGTTACATAATAAATTTCTAAATTGAAAGTATATGTCTTTGCATCTAGCAGAGAATATATTTTTATATTCAAAAGCCTTTTTACCATTTACTGCCTAAAACTACAGTGAACACAAAATGCTGCAAGATGTTCAATAGTCAAGTATTTAGATGGTATGCAAATTACTTGACATTTAGACACAAAGCTCTCAAATAATGAGCAGATAGCAGCCAGGTTACAGTTCTTTTTTTTATTATTGGTAGGTGGTTTTTTCATCAAACCTCAGACAATTTTGCAGGAAACCAAATCTCCTCAATATCACTCTTATTCTACAGACTTCAAGCTGACATCTGCTACCTCACCATTAAGTCTTTTACATTCCTGTGATTACTATAAGAATCCCTGCTAAATACAGCAGACCTATAAATGCTTTCAGTTCAGAGAGCGAGATGACATAATAAACACATATTTTAGCACAACTACTGGTGCATACAGAATGTTTTACTTGTGTTTCATCATTTGTGTATTCACAACATCTTATAGCATATTGCCTTTTACAAACAATTTCCAACATTGAATGGTAATGTCATTCTGTCTAATAGGTTTTACCCCTGGTCCTCATTATATTTTTGGACCTTAGCTCTAACATTGAATCATTCCATTTGTTTGTATGACCATTTTGTACCATTTCAAATTGACAAATATGTACTCACATTGCTGTTTTCTTGCTCATCTGAATCAAGATCTTTACTCCCTTTATCTGTATTGGTCAATTCTTTTTCCATTTCACTGTCACAGGAACTTTAGCTCACATGGCTAACATCAAAGTCATCATCACTCTCATCACCACCACCACCATCATCCATGCATAAGTCACCTGAGACTCACTTTCAACCTCCTCTAAACCTTGAGTTTTCATGTGCCATTCTACTGAATTGTGCTACTTCTACACAAAAATCAAAGGAAAACTTTTTTTTTTTTTTTTGGTTTTTCTCCAGTACTGGGAACCAAACTCACGACCTTGCGCTTGGCAGGCAGGCGCTTTGCCGCTGACTAAATCCCCAGCCCCCAAAGGAAAACTTTTTAAAACACAAATCCTAAGTGCAAGAAATTTGACGATAACATTTCATGGGTAAAACACCCGTTGTTTTGGAGCTCCTCTACACAATTTGCCTTCTGTCTGCCAAATGGGTAAATGCACAGATAAGTTCCTGTTTTCTCCAGGCACAGCTACTGTGAGTCACACCTGGATTTAATTGTGGTACATTAGATGTTCACAAAACAGAAGAACGGTATGGTGTATTTTACTCCCCATAGGCAAAATGTTACATGGAGCATTATGTGGGAAAAAATCTTACACAAAGATTGCTTCTTGTATAACCCAGGTACAGCTACTGAAATGCACAGCCAGGTACTATTAAAGTACATAATTTCATTAGAAAACTATAGAATGGGTATATTGTACCCGATATGATACCCCAAGAGTTGGGGTATCAATATTGGTGGATTAAATGAAAAATTAATAGTTTTACTTATTTTCCCTTTACATAATCAGACTTTTTTGTCTTGTCTATTCAAGGATAAAAGTCCCTTTGTGCCACCAAGTACTCTTTAGAATCTTTCTGCTTTACCTGTATATTATGAGAAGTAGAGACACACAATTTAGATGAATATACCTACAGGCCCAGCCTAAGAGAGAAGATATTACAAAAAATGATCAATTTTAAAATAATTGTAATGAACCATTGGAAACAAAAGAATTTAAATATAAATAGTTGCATATGTGTTCTGCTTTTGAAATTAGCAAGTAATTTAAATATCATGCAATACTAACTGAAGGTCATAAATTAATAATCTCAACAATATGTCGAGTAGTAATTTTATACTAAGAACATTAGGAGCTTAATACCAATCTCTCATTCATTGCTTGTGAAAATTATTTTAAAGAACATATTAATCATTGACCACATTAAACCTTTCCAAATGAAAAAACATATTAAAGAACTTTGAATAATATACCTAGCAAGTTGGTAGACCCAGTTCCTCTTAGACCCACTCTTTCTCATGACTTCAGCTGTAATTTAAAATATAGTAGACAAAAAAGTCTAGAAAGCAATAAATCAGAATTCTGTGATGGTTGCTCATGATTGTCAGCTCGACTGTGTTAAGAGAAAGCAATGAGTAGATTAGTAAAGCCTGTAGGCCAGCAAGCTCGTGAGAGAAGACTCACCATGACTGTGGATGGCGCCATCCAACAGGCTGGCAGCCCAGGTAGAAGGCAACAGGAAAGGAGAAAAATGGTCTGCATTTGTAAAGCTCCATTCTGTCTGAGCTGATAACATCTTTTGCTTCTGCTATTGCTTATGGATATCAGACATCAGCTTTTCAACACAGACTCACATCAGCAATTCTCCAAGGAGCTTCCAGGCCTTCAGCTTCAGTCTGGCACTGCATCCTTGATCTCTCTTGTTCAAAGGTTTCCAGCTTGTTAGACTGAGCAACTACTGGATCCCCTGTCTTTCCAGCACTCAGATTGCCATTGTGCAGTGTTTGGCCACCTGCCCTAAATCCTGTTTCATAATATATATACCGATGTATATATACACACACACATATCTATTCTCTATTAATTCTGTTCCTTTATAAAACTCTAACCACTGCAAATGTATTTCATATTCTAGCTATACCATCTACAGATATTATACCCTTGAACATATTATTTAACTTTATGGAGGTCACACATCCTTCTTGATAACATATTGTCCCAGGCCTATTGTTTCGAGGTATGTGATGCACTCAATTTAAGATCTGAAATATGAGAAACACTTAATCATAGAAAATATTATTTGTGATACAGAATTTTACATCCAAAATCAAATGACACTCATCTACCCCAAAGTTCATTCAGGTATAGTTGTAACATATTTAAATGTTTCAGCTCAAAATAACTGAATTCCAGAATAACAAAAGAAATTAATAAGCCTCCAGAAACATTAAATGCCAGTGTTAAAAATCTTCAACCTAGATAGGAGTGAGATAACTTCTAAATGCTATTTTAAGAATATGTACAATCTGGTATTTTTTATACCAATTTTTCTCTTCTCTGGCAATTGCTTTGTGTGCCATATGACTGGGGAAACAAACACACTCTTCCTGAGCACACTAACCTTCAAAATTTGGAAATAAATTACAATTGTTTTTTTGCTAAATGTAGTGACATTTTCCCCAATAAATATCTTAATTAAATACCTTCAGAGTAAAGTTTCAGAACTTCAAGCATTTTCTTTTATACATTTGCTACTTTCAGACTTTTTTCTAGTCTAGAGGGAGAGCTCAGGGTTAATCAATATCTAAATACTACACAAAAACTCCTTTAATTACCATTTTACATGTGCTGAAGAGAAAATCTTAAGGCAATCTATTTGCTAGGATCCAATAAATACTGATGTTTAAATTTAAATAAAATACGTAATCTTGAGTATTACAATCTGAAAATGTAGAAGTGAGCCTTAAGTTGTCCATGGAGATAGTTCCAAATTTACCTAGCATCTAAAGCCTTCAAATTTTCACAGATTTCCACATAAATTAGACCAGAAAAGGATCTCCCACCCAAACTTTATGGCTCTCAGAAGAAAGCATAATGAAAGATTCTGGTCAGAGCTGAAATGCTGATAGAAATGCAAATTGTAAAGACCAGGCTAAAAAGTATTCAATTAGGAGCAAAGTCTCTACTGACAGTTGGACCAGAGGCCTCCTCTTGCCTGGACAATCTGTGAAGCCCTCACCTATGGTGGGGACATTGTAACATGAGGTCACTGACATTTTGACCAGCTCCAAGTTTATCTCTTTTGCAGAACTTTGTTGAAAACTTTAAGAAACAACAAACACATCAGCATTCTGAATTTTATAAACCTAAGAATGTAGACTTTTGGTTAGAGTTCTCAATGTTCCATAACAGTAACAAAGCAAAAAGAAGTGATAATATAGGTGCTAACATAGTAATTTGAAATCAAATATATATCATTTAAAAAATATACGGTAAATTTTACATTAAGTAATCCCATGGACTTCATTAGGTGGGCAATACTACTGCATTTTTGTCAGGACTCTCAAAGGATTGCAATATTTGAATGCAGAATATGAGGCAAAATAAGAAAAAAAAAAGCCATATAATTGATTCTGCTTTATTTACATTCTAAAGGAGGTAAAAAAAAAATTTGTTTAATTGAGAAAAGATACTAGTTTAATTGGTAGTTTTCTAAATGTTTGTGGTTGCTTTGGGCTTTACATACTTTAAATAAAGGGCTTAAGTCCATTTTTTCCAGAGAAAATTATCTTCATAGCTACCAGACATAAAAATATATTAAAAATATTTTCATGTGTTTATGACAGGAGGTGTTTTTTGTACTTTGGAGCTATCATTAAATCAGTCTCATGCCCTCTGATAGGATTTAGGATAGCATCTTGTAGAACATAGGGTTCTATGTTATTTAATGATTTCCTTTCAAAGAGATGTTTCCCAGATCCCTTAGAGAGATATTTCTGTGTTGTAAAGTTGGCAAAAGACTTACTTAGCTTTAAAAAGTATTTATACACACCTCAGAGAGATAACAAAAAAAACTATTATCACCAGTTTGTTTTCTGAAGTAAGTAGTCTAAGAAAAGAGAGGTACATATCTCTTCCTTTATTTTCAGTGGGAGGATTAAACCTCTTATATGTAATTGGTATTTCTCCTTACAGATTACCCCATGTCTGCCACTTAGTGGATATTCAATAATTGGTAATGTTTATTATCTTTTCATAAAAAATCTTAATGATGTTTACATGTGAAGTAAGCACGCTTTTTGTTTCCTATCAAAATTTAAATTGGTACCGAAATTCTGCAGTTATTTCTTCTTCTATATTAAGGAGGGTAGGAGGGGGAGCATAAGAGGAACAGAGAGCATGAAAGAAGAGGAGGAAGAGGAAGAGGTGGAGGAAGAGGAAGGTGTTGGCCCTAAGTACTAAAATGCATACATGCAGTAAAAAGTTGTCTAGTCTAATGCTTAACCAGAAAAACTACTGAAGAATTTAACTAGAGGCAAATACTGAATTATTTAAAGAACCAAAACATGAAACTGCAGAGGTTGAAGAATGTCACGTGAGTCCATTTCAGGTTAAGTAATCAGAGAACACATTTCTTTGACAGCTTCCAGCATTGAAGAAGCTATTAGATGGACCATATCAACTCTAGATCCCTCCAGAAGTTTTATGCCTGGGGGCTCCAGGCTTGATCTTTTCTCTGGTAGTATGTGCCATACAGTGGAGTTTGTTATGGTCATGGCACATGGGCCCACATAGATCTCACACAGTATACCTCTATGGCTTTAAATTTCAGTGGCCAATCCATGTTTGTCTTTCCTCAAAGTTTCTGGGCAAGAAAAAATAAAGCACTGAGGAAGAAGTAAATCCCAATTTCAAACAGGACTACAGCCGATGTGAGACCATATTTCTATAAAGATCTTTGTTATTTTATAGAGGGAAAGCAGGAATATACTGAACAGTGAAGTCATCAACATTTGAAGGACAGCTGCTGAACAAAATGGGAAGTTCAACGAGCTCCATATTCTGCCTGGCACTGTACTGGAGGCATAAAAGTGTCAACTCACAAAATATTGGAGGATCTAAATTTCTGAAAATGATAGATAAATTTAGCTACATTATAGAAAAGAATATTAACTGACAATCTATAGTTTATATACCTTAATAAATTTTAGTGGAAAAGAAAAACATGATCTTGAAATATACACTTTTAAGCAAGTGGGCTGGGGATGTAGTTTACTAACAGATTTATCTTAGTTCAAAAAGTGACAATTATAGTGAAAGAGATAATCATGCTTTTCTGAGATGAACTGAGAGACTTAAATATCAGTTACAAAGCATGATTAAAGACATAAAATTCATTATCTGATAATCAGAGAACACACATTCTTCATGAATATATGCAAAATATGTGTAAAAATCTACTACATGGTCTCAGAACAATTTTCTACAAATGTAGGTAGTTAAAGACAATGTTCTTTTGTCAAAACTCCGACGCATTAGAAATAAATAATAAAGAAAACGCAAAACTCTGTTATTTTAAATTAAATGACATATCTATATAATTCATAGATCATAAAAGAAATCACAATGGAAATAAAATTAGCTTATGCCAAGGTTGGCTACAGAAACAGACAATATATGAATAAAATGCAATATGAAAATGAAACGTTAATTAAAGATAAATCACATTAAAAGATTATAAGTAAAAATATTATAGTCCGCTATAATCATGATTATGACCAAGAAAGAATAGACAATTACTTTAAAATTACCAAAAGACAGCACTGGGACAAAGTTACCAAAGAAAGGTTAAATACCAAATAACTGATAAATATAATTTACTAAAATAAAAATGAAACCCTTCTTCTTCCAAAAGTCTTCAGGTTACTATATTCAAATATTCACTATTATCCCTAAACTTCCTTTTTTTTATTAGTGTATGTTTGTGATCCATCAAATTTATGTTCATCATGAAGCATTGGTACTTGTACAAAAAACATTTTCACTCTTTTTACTTTCTTTTCCATATCCTCTCTCCCTTCACTCTCCAAATTTGGATCTTCTTCCTATGTCCATAGAATCTGTCTCTGTGTTTCCTATTTACTCTTTAAATTATTTACTCTGTGAGTATCTCAGATAACAAAAACCATATGACATTTAAGCCTGTATATCTGATTTACTACACATAATATTATAGTTTAAAGATGCATTTGTTTTCCTAAAAAATGACTCATATTTACACTTCATGAAACAGTAATACTCCACTGTATATTAATACCACACTTTGTACATTGATTCATCTGTTCATGAACATATAAGCCTCTTTCAACATTTAGCTATCATAGTTACGCTGCTACAAACATAAGTACTGATGTATCAGTGGAATATGGTGTATTTTTAATTCGTTCAGAAAAATATCTAGGAGAACACCTAGGTTCAATGAAATTTCTATTTTTAATTTTTGAGGAATCTCCATACTTATTTCCATAGTGATTGTACTGGCTTACCTTCCAGTCAACAATGTATAGGGATTGTTTTACATTACAGTCTTGCCAGCATTTGTTCTTTCTTGAATTCTTGATGATAGCTATTCTTTCTGGACAAAAAATGGAATCTCAGTGTTACATTTGCATTTCTAAAGTGGCCAGACATATTAGAACTTGTTTTATATACTTATTAATCATTCATACTTCTTCTGAGAAGTGCCTAGTCATTTTAATTGACAATATTTTATTGGCTATTTTATTTTGAGGGCTCTAATATTTTTCTTTCTATATTTCAGATATTAGTTTCCTGACTGAGAAGTATATGGCAAATTTTTTTTCCCATTTTGTTCCACAGAGGCTCTGTGCTCTACTGGTTGATTCATTTTCTATGCCAAAGTTATTAATTTGATATAAGCAGCATTTGTTGATGAGTGATGTTTTGCCTTGTGCAACTAGGGCTCTATTCAGAAAATTTTTACCTATATCTATGCTTTCAGAGTCTTATATATTTTCTGCTACCAGATAAGTGCTTCTTCTGTTTTAACATTTAGGTCTTTGATCCAATTTGATTTAAAATTATCCTGAGATTATTTGAAATGTTATTGTTTTCCTCATTTCTTTCTGAGGGAGTTCATGATTGATATACATTAACATTATTGTTTTTTTGCATTGATTTTGTATCCTGCTATTTTGGTGAATTTTTTTATTAGTTCTAGAAGCCTTTTTGTAGAATTGTGGCATACTGTATATAAATCATGTCATCTATGAAAAAATGATAGCTTGAGTCCTTCCTTTTCTATAAGTATCCCTTCTATTTTTTTTCATGCCTGATAGCTCTGGCTGAAATTTCAAGTACTACACTGAGTAGGAATGGTAATAGTGGGTAACATTGTCTTATTATTGATTTTAGAGGAAGTTTTTAGTTTTCCCCAATTAATATGTTGTGGAAAGCAGATTTGCCAAAAATGGCTTTGTCAGATTGAGATAAGGTCATTGTGTATTTGTTTCCTTCAAGGATTTTTCTTTATAAATAAATATCGTGTGTTATCAAATGTTTTCTCTGTATCTGTTGAAATGATCATGTGATTGTTGTTCTTGATCTTATATATGTGTTATATTAAATTTATTGATTTTCATATGTTGAACCATCTTGCATTCCTGGAATAACCCTACTTGGTCATGATGTATGATCTTCTTAATTAATTTTTCATCGTTTGCCAGTCTCTGGTTGAAGATTTTTGAATCTATGTTCATTGAAGTGATTAACCTGTAGTTTTCTTTCTTAGTTGAGTCCTCATCAGGTTTTGGAATAAAAAAAGATGATAACACCTAAATATGAGTTTGAAAGTACTCTTTCCCTTTCCATTTCATTAAAGGGTTTCGGGAGTATTGCCATTAGATATTCCCTGAAGTTGTTGTAGATTTCAGTTGTAAGCCTTTGGGTCCTGGATCCTTTTTTTTTTATGACTGTCTCAGTTTCATTGTCTGTTATTAGACTGTTCAAGGCTTTTATATCTTTTTGTTTCAGCTTTGGTAATTTATGTGTCTGGGAATCTATTTCTTCTAGATTTGCAAATTTATTGAACTACAAGTTTTCAAAGTAGTTACTGAAATATTTTAGATTTTAGTGGCTATTAATGTGATTTCATCTTTTTCATTTCTAATAGCATTCACATGGGTCTTACTTATTTTAGTAAGCTTGTCTAAGGGTTTGTCTATTTTTTTAAGAATTACCTCACCAATTTTCTTTGAATTTTTTTAAATCAATCTCATTAATTTCTACTCTGATCTTTATAATTTTCTATCTTTTTCTAACAGTGAATATGGATTATTCTTGTTTCTCTATGACTTTGAGGTACATCCTTAGACTGGGGGGGCCCTTTCTATTTTCCAGTATAAGTATTCACAGAATATATTTACCTCTTAAGTCTGCTTTCATTTCTTTTCTGTAATACTGTTGTATTATTTAATTCTAGGACCTGCTTGATGTCTTCTGTCATTTTTCCTATGACAATGAGTACTCAAGAGTATATTATTTAACCTCTGCATGTTTGCAATGATTCTGTGGTTTCTTTTGCCATTTTATATGTACTTTCATTGCACTGATTTTGTAATAAGTATATATGGGATGATATTGAATATTATATTAATTTAAGCAAGCCCTATGGACTAGGATGTGGATTATTTTGAAGAAAGTTCTTGGCTGCTGAATGTGTATTCTCTTATGTCCCCCATTATGATGGTTTTATGTTAATCTGACTTAGTATATATATATGCATAATTTTTATATCCTCTTATTGAATTAGTCCCTTAACCAATACACAGTAACCTCCTTGGCCCCTTCTAATCAGTTTTGGCTCAAAATCCATTTTGTCTGAAAGGAGGATACCTGTCCTGTTTGTTTCCAGTCTCCCACTGTATGGACTACTGTTTTCTATCCTTTAATTTTTAGTCTACATATTTCTTCTTGCATTAAATACATCTCTTTTCATTATGGAATATTTAAAGTGTTGTAAGAAAATAAAACAATTGTGTTTTTTTTTTCCTCTATGCATTTTTTTTTTTTTTTTTGGCCTGGGAATCGAACTCAGGACCTTGTGCTTGCCAGGCAGGCACTTGTGCCGCTGACCTATATCCCTGGCCCATCAGTCTTTCTTTTGATGAGAATGTTGAGGCCATTGACATTGAAAGTTATACCTAGTTATTGCGTTATACTTATCTTTGCATTGTTTTTTTTTTTTATTGCTGATGCCTTTATTTTTACTTTTGCTTTATTTTTACATCTTGATGTACTCATTCCGTCAAACATTTGTCTATCTAGTTGTCCATCCACTGACAAATGAATAAAAAAGTTATGTTACTTTTATATAATGGAATAATACTCAGCTTTAAAGAAGGATAACTTGAGGCTTTTATAGGTAAATGGTCACAACTAGAGACCATACTCATAAGTGAAACAAATCAGACCTGCATGTGCAAGCAATGTATTGTCTCACTAGTGTAAGAACCTGAGTGAATAAAAACTAGGAGTTACAATAGACATTGTGAAATGAAAGGAAAATCCTGGAAAGTAAAGGTCATCTGGGGTGTGGGAAAAGAGAAGGGAGAGACGGGGAAATTTTGTAAGTATATATATACAGGATAGCTAACATAGTTGTACTACTGTCTTCTATTGCTCTACATAAAGGAACAGTTAATGATTACTTGTTTGATCAATCTTGCATGTCTCTATTTGTTTTCCTGAGGAACCACTTTGAAGATATCAATGCATAATACAACAACTATTGTTAATTTCCAACCACTTTGTCTGTAATTCTGTATTGTTTGTATTGTTCTTATGCTTTTTGCAAATGGATGTCTGTTAATATGTTTTCCTTCTCTTATTTTTCAAATAAATTTTTAATAAAATGTGGTTCTGACTGAACTGATTGACAACAAAGTATGACTTAAAAGTATACCTCTCCTACATGATTCCTTAAAACATTAAAACCCAAAGAATAGTTCTCAGACCAGTAGCATCAGTATCAGCTGAGATTTTGGAAGAAATGTGAATTTCAGCACTGCGTTCAAGAAACTCTGAGGTACAGCCTAGCAATCTGGATCTTAAACCCTCTGAATGATTCTGATACACACTCAAGTTTGAGAACTAGTGGCCTAAAAAACTCTACACAAAGAAACTACTGCAGTTTGCTAAGGAATTTGTGAATTGTAGACTGTCGACCAATATTACTTTCTACATGTGCCTGAATTTATCTCTCATTTAGAAATTTTTAGTCTGTCACTTGATGTGAGTAGATATTTTCGTGCCTCCAGCAAACTGTCATATTGAAAAGATGTAGCTTTTTGAGCTTCCCATCATGAACAATTCTCCAAATACTAATGACTTGGCAATGAGGATGCTTTCCCTTCCCATATATTAAAATACTAATACCCAAGCCCCACTGCCAGCAATTATGATTTAAGAAATCTGCGGTAAAGTCTTAATAAAATAATTTTCTAGATACACCTAAGAACACACACACACACATACACACAAGCATACACACAGTACTTCTTTTTAGCAAATAAGTAGGGTTAAATACCACTGTCCTTTAAATCTATTGCTATTTAAAGGTTACGTAATCCAAATGAATTTTCGATCAATGATTCCTGATAGACTTGTACATTTCTTTGCTGAACTTCTGCACCATGACCTATTCCTTCTTCACTTTTCTAGAGTAATTAGGGGCTAAAATGGAAGAAGGGACAAAATTAGGAACATAAAGCTCCACAAGACCAAGTTTCATTTTTCTACCTTTTGAAAATAAGTCTGCACCCCAGGGAAACCATCAGACATGCATCATCACTACAGGCTAGAATAGTGTTGGCACAGAGACTGTTGCAGACTAGGGATCACATAGAGAATAATGAATCCCTGGAACAGTTTAAATTGAGAATTGTGTTCACTGTTCCGTGCATGACAAGCTTTCCTGCTGATAAAGCTGCCCACACTTGGGATAACCTCCAGAAATGCTTCTGTATTTGGAGGAATAGTGCCCCATCATGCCAAATACTGCCATATTCTTCACTTCAAAGTGCTCTGAAATTTCCACATGATCAGACCTGCCCAACACAGAAGCTTGTGCTTTACCACTTCCCCTCTCTCCAGGATACATAATTGTTTGCCGAGGAGGCAGTAACTATACTGTGGGAATATAGTGCCAAATAGATATTCACAGCCATGGCCATGTTCAGAAATCATTTGGAAACACATTTTGCCAATGCTTTTGTCCTACTTAATCATAGACTCTGGATACAGTCTAACTCAGGGCAGTAACCAAATGCATGCCCACTTCTTATGACTTCTAGTTCACCCATCAGTCTATTTCCACCTTCAGTGTTTTTTAATGTTTGAAAGTTCATAGTCCTGAGAAAATGATATTAGCATTTAATGTAGAAGTGTGTGCAGCCTCATCTGCATATTGCAAAGAAAAATACATACCATTTTACATATAGAGATGCAAATCTTATTAAAACTCAATTTTATGGGTTGAAACATGTGTCATAGTCATATGATTGAAGTTCTATCTCCCAAAATCCTACAATGTGACTATCTTTGGAAATAGGGTTTAAGGATGTAATTAAGGTAGATGAGGTTTTTTGGGGGTAGGTTGTAACCCAGTATGACAAGTGTCCTTGTAAGAAAGGAAACTAGAAGACAGAGACATGAGAGCTCATGCGGCAACACAGAGTGGGCAGACACCTACAAAGCAAAGGGGCCTCAGAAGAACCAACATCCTGATCTTGAACTTCCAGCTTCCAGAACTGTGAGCAAATAGATTTATATTTTAAACCACCACATCTGAGGAACACTGCAGTTCCTCAATTTGCAGTAGTCTTTGCAAACTAACACTCTAGCCTCTCCATGATCATATTTCCTCATCTCTTGGAGCCAACGTCTCCTTACTAAGCATGCATTCCTCTGTCTCCAAAATGCTATCATTTAGCCAGCACGTGATGTGGGATTTTTTTGCAATGCAATTTTCTCTGTCATCTAAAAGAGGAATATTTTTCTTTCTCAAAAAATCCTTGTTTCTAGGGCAACATAGAAGAGAGAAAAAATAAATAAATTTGAACTCAAGAAGGAATAAGGAAAAGACAAAACTTAAGAGACAGAGTGAAGTAAGAAGAAAGGTGGCAAAGAGTTACCAGAGAAAAATAAGAGCAAATGTACAATGGACTGGGTTTAATAAATAAGAATCCAAGTATCAAAGGATTTAATCTACAATAAGAGATCCTAGCATGGGTGTGAAGTGAGGAAATACTTCGTTATAAATCAAGTACATGGCTGACCGTGCCTAGTATATTCATCAAATCCAGGTCAAAAGTCATGAAAATCAACAAATTTTTGAGCATTGAAACAGGGAGCACACTACCAGTATGCTGCATTTGAAAGAACTCTTTCCACAAAAGGAGAGGATGTTCTGAAAGGTGATGAATAGCACTCAGAAAAAGAAAACAGAATGAGGAAAGGCTCTGATGGTGGTTCTCACTTACCTTCAGGTCGTTTGCCAAGCCATGCTCTAAGATGGGTGAAGCCAGCCTCAGGGCCTTGCAATGACAATAAGGACAACTCCCCAAATAGTTTATTTTCATTTCATTTCACTTGTCCCAACCAGTTAGCCAGTGATCTCCTCAGAATCACTTCTGCTGAATATGTTGCCTTAACCCACACCCACCATAGCTTCTAGGGTTATCTCATTATTAAGTTGTGGAGACAGAAGTAGAATTAGATTGATGTGAGTAAATGAGGGAGAGATTGGGAGGCCCAGGTAAATGAAGAGGTAGAAACTTCTCCCTTTTCTTCACCTACAGATAAAACATTTCTCAAGAATTGTATTGAAGACATTTATTTACAGGTAAAGAGAAATGGATGAATAATTGAAGAAAATGAATAAAAAATAGTTTTAAAGCAGATAGAATAAACTGTCACATATTCATATGACATTAGGAATTATCTGCCATTAATTCCCCTCAAAATACATCCCCTTCCTTTGAACTGAATTTTGCCACTTTTAAAAGCAGTTCTGAAAGTTCTCTTGTGTGATTGTCTTTATTTGTGCTGCTGTGGCCACACTCAACTCCTGAACCCTTTCAAAACATTCACCTTTCATGGTCATTTTCATTTCAGAGAAGAGCCAGAATTTTCACAGTACAAGATCTTGGGTAAAAGTTGGTGAGGACACATCATAATATTTCAGTGAGCCTGAATCTTTCTCAGATAGCATAGTCAACAGCAAGTAAGTGTATTTGAAGTATGTGTGCCTTGGGGGTGGGGTATTTTCTGGGAGTTAAATGGCAACTAATTTACAGAAATAATTTTTAAATTTAAACATTCACCATATATTTTTATCACGTCTCTTATGATAACTTGAATTCCTTCAGGAATACCCTGATGTTTAGATTTTTGAGACAATTCCGTATTGATTTCCATGATGGCTGCGGTCATCTACATTCCCACCAACACTGTGGAAGTTTTCCATTTGTCCCCCATCCTCACCAGAATTTACTGTCTTTTGTATTCTTGATAAAAATTTGAACTGGGATGAGACGCAGTATCAATGTTGCTTTGCATTTTTTGCTGCTAAAGATTTAGAATAATTTTACATACACGGCCATTTGTATTTCTTTTTTTGAGAACAGTCTGTTAAATTCATTTGAACACTGATTGTGTTATTTGACTTTTTGGCATTATGGTTTTTTGTTGTTGGTTTGTTTGATTGATGGATTTTTTTTTTTATTTTATTGCTGGAAATGAAACTCAGGACCTCACACTTGCCAGGAAGGTGCTGTGCCACTGATCTAAATACCTGGCTGCCTAGTATTATGTTTTTAAAATTCTTTACATATGCAGGATATTAATCCTCAATTGCAAAAGTAGTTGGCAAACATTTTCTCCCATTTTGTAAGCTGTCTCTTCCTTCTCTTAATTGTTTCCTTTGCTAATTGCACTTGTCAATTCTTGCCAGTTTTTCCAGCACCATTTGTCTTTCTCCCAGTGAACATATTCAGTCACCTTGCCAAAGATAAGGTGGCTAAGTGTTTTTATGTTTCTGTCCACATCTTGTAATCTGTTCCACTGGTCCCAGGGCTATTTTTCCCAGTACCATGCTGATTTTATACCAGTAGCTTTGCAGTATAATCTCAAGTCAGGGATTGCAATGCCTCCTGACTTGTCTTTCTTGCCCAGGTTTGCCTTTGCTTTTTAGGTCTCTTCTAAATTCTGAAGTTTAGGAGTATTTTCTGTAGTTCTGTGAGGTATGCTAATGGTATTTTCATTGAGATTGAATTAAATCTGTATAACAATTTTGGAAGTGACACTTTTCACTATGTTAGTTCTTCCTATCCATGAACAAGGGATATCTTTCCATTTTTTGATATCCTCTTCAATCTCCTTTTTTTAGAATACTGTAATGGTATTTTAATTGGGATTGCATTGAATCTGTACAACAATTTTGGGAATATGGCCATTTTCATAATGCTGGTTCTTCCTATCCATGAGCAAGGAATATCTTTCCATTTTCTGATGTCCTCTTCAATGTCTTTTCTCAGAGTACTATAATTTTCACTGTATAGATCTTTTATTTCCTGTGTTAGTTTAATTCCTAAGTATTTCATTTTTTGGATGCTATTGTGAAAGTGTGGTTTTCCTAATTTCTCTTAATAAGTTTGTTGATTGTGTACAAGAATGCTATTGATTTTGGGGTATTGAATTTTTATCCAGCCACTCAACTGAATTTGGTTATTAACTCTAGCAGTCTTTTGGTGGAATTCTTGGGGTCTTCTATGTAGAGTATCATGTCATTTGTGAATAACGACAACTTCACTTCTTCCTTTCCTATCATTATTCCTTTCATTTCTCTCTCTTGTATAATTTTTCTGGCTAATGGTTTCAGAACCATGTTGAATAGGAGTGGTTACAGTGGATATCTTTGTCTTGTTCCTGATTTTAGAGTGAAAGTTTTCATTTTTCTCCAGTTAGTATGATATTGGCCATTGGTTTCTCATAGTTGGCTTTTATCAGATTGAGAAAAGACTATATATTTCAATTTTCTGTAGACTTTTTATCATGAATAAGTGTTGAACTTTATCCTAACCTTTTTTTACATCTATTGAGATGATCATGTGATTTTTATCTCTGGTTCTGTTGATATGGTGTATTACATTTATTGATTTGTGTATGTTGAACCATGCTTCCATTCCTGGGATAAATCCCACCTTGTCAAGTTTATAAACTTCTTGATGATTTGTTGAATTCTGTTTGCTAGTATCTTATTGAGGATTTTGACATCTATGTTCATTAAGGAAATTGACCTGTAGTTCTTTTTTGGTTGTATCTTTCTCTTGTTTTGGTATGAGAATTATAGTTGCCTCCAGGAAAGAGTTAGGGAGTATTGCTTCCCTCTCAATTTCATTAAAGAGTTTGAAGTGTATTGGCATTAGATCTTCTCTAAATTTATTGTAGAATTCAACAGTGGTTTGGTGTTCATAAATCTCTTCAGTTGTTCTTTGTCATGGAAGTATCTTATTTCTCCACTAATTTCGAAGGATAGTTTTGCAGGGTACATCAATCTGGTCTGGAAGTTGTTTTCTTTCAGGACTTGAAATATATCACTCCAAGCTCTTCTTGACTTCAGGGTTTGTGTTGAGAAGTCTGCCATGATTCTAATGGGCTTTCCTTTATAGGTAATCTGTTTCTTTTCTCTAACATTTTTTAATATTCAGTTCTTGTGCTGAATTTCTGGAGTATTGATTATTATATGTCTTGATGTAATTTTATTTTGGTCAGGAACATTTGGAATTCTAAATGCTTCATTTATTTCTATGTCAAATTCTTTATCCACACTTGGAAAGCTTTCTACCATTATTTTTGTGAAGAGATTTTATGTCATTTTTGCTTTCTCATTGATTCCAATCAATTTTATGCTATTCTTCTTTGCTTTATCTTGCAGCTGTTGGACTGAGTTTTCATGGTCTCATGATAATTTTAAGATATCTGTCTTTTCATTATCACTATCTGTAATTACTTCTTCAAAATTTGAAATCCTATTTTCTCATTTGTTCAACCTGTTGAATATAATTTCAATGGAGATTTTTATCACTTAGATTTCTATTTGGATCTGAATCATGGATTCCATTTTTCCTATGCTTGGCATTATTTCTTTCTATCATTTTTCAGAGCTCATCTATTTGTTTATCTGCATCTTCTCTAATATCTTTGATTTTAAGCATCATTTTTTCTATGCCTGAGAGATTATTTTCTCCAGCACCTTTTCCACTTGTTTTTTCACTTCTGCTGCTATCATTTCAGAAAGTTTGAGTGTTTTTTTTCCTAATTTCATCTATCTCCTTGTGTTCTGGGCTTGTTCTGGGTGGGTTGGAGGTCTAGGGTTGCATTTTGCTTCTACATCTTGCATTTTCTATTTCCTCTTTCTTATTTTGTGTTCTCTGTTGATACTTGCCAGTTTCTTATGATGTATAGCTTTATCACTAATATTTAGGTTTCCTTAGAGGATGTCTGTTCTTCAGGGATGTCTTCAAGATATAGGTGGTTTCTTATAGCTATCCCAATGCCCTAGCTTCCCAATTTGTCAAGGATGCAAGATTAATATTTGGCTCATTTCCTAATCCATTAGAACTGGGCTGTGGTAGTGATTATCACCTCATATAGTCACAATGCTGTCATACAGGGGAGAAAAACTTTATAACATGTATGACATCCTGGCTAAAGTAGTACAGTTAGTAATAACAGTAGTTTCAACCGCAGCTTAACTATTGACAAACTATGGTTAAAAATTAACCTGTTACCACTGAGCACAGAAGTGAATTCTAAAATTATGTAAAAAACAAATTCAAACATATACTGACCACTTGTATGCAGTGATTTTCCACTTAGGTGATTTTATCCTTCTGTAGGGAGCAGGGTGGTTAAGATGGTTAGGCTAAAGTGATGAGTAAGTTCAAATATAGTACAGTCAGGGCTGGAATTTAAAGGATGATCACCCAAGTTTTGGGAACCTGGAGGACACAGGAGGGAAAGATAAAATAGAATACAATGGAGTAGTCAGACAGGGCAGAGAGAATGTTTAGTCACTTGAAAATTTAAATTCAGGAAGTACCTGAAGAAAGAGAGAAAGTGAGTCTATAGACGAGAATTTTAAAAAAGTAAGAGAGGTAAACATTGGGGAAAAGAAGGGAAAAAGAGAAAAAGAACAAAAATGAACAGACAAAAATAAGAAAGAAAAAGGAGGAGAAAGAAACAGAGGAGAAAAAAAAAAGAAAAACAAAAAATGAAAACCCCAAATACAAAAATTACTATTGAATACAGAAGAAGACAAGATGACAAACAATCAGATAGGAGAGGGATATCTAATCAGACAAACAAGGGAAGATAAAGGTAGTAAAATACCTCTGGTGTTTACAGTTCTGTCATAGTATCCATAATTAACCCCAGAAACATGTTGGGTATGGAGGTGATGTTGTTTTCTAGATGTGGGGCCTGGGAATGGGCTTCTGCTGGTGGAGTTCTCTGGAATTCAACAACTGGCTCCTTGCTACTTCCTCAGACACTTCCACACTGCTAGTCTTGCCAATTACTCTGCCCCTCAAATGCCTGTGTGTGCCTATACATCTAACACATGGCTGTTTGTCCTGGGTCTTAGGTCTTGGGGTTCTGGTCAGTCTACTTGACAAAGGTGTATGTCCTTACACTGTTCTCAAAGACCCCTCAATCCCTGAGACAAGGGAGGAAGCACAGAGCGTGGACTCTCACTCTACTCACAGGCCCCACCATCTGAAAGAGAGTGTGGGAAATGAAGAGTGTGGACTCTCTCTGCTTGCAGGCCCCACCATCCCACAGAGAATGGAGGAAGCACAAGGCATTGATTTACTCTGCTTACAAGCCCTTTCATCCCAGAGAGAATAAATTATAATTTTCTACAAATGGAATTTCTAGAAGCAAGACTTTTAACCAATCATACATTCCTTCTATTTCATTTTTAAGAATTTTCGGGGCTGGGGATTTAGCTCAGCGGCAAAGCGCCTGCCTGGCAAGCACAAGGTCATGAGTTCGGTTCCCGGTACCGGAGAAAAAAAAAAAAAAAAAGAATTTTCTGTGACTCTTCTTCAAATTTAACAGAAAAAGAACTTGCTTAAGTTACAATACAGGTAAACAATGTTTTTCCTTTTGCCTCTTTTTGTTGTTAAATTATTTTTTTAATTAGGTCTGTTGCTTATTGTATTAGTTACTTCCCTGTTGTTGGACACAATATCTAGCATTCACAGTTTAAAGAAGGAGAGGTTTAATTTGTGACTGGTTGGTTCTAGGTCAGAAATGTCACGGTGGAAGGATGTGGAAAAAAAAAGCTGTTCATTTCATGGCAGCTGGGAACCAGAGCATGGGAATAGTAATGAAGTGGAAGAGATAAGGGGCAAATTATAGACTCCAAAACCACACCTTCATGATTCACCCAAACAAATCTAGAAATGTGCTGCATTAATCGCTGGTGTGTATCACAAAGCCAGTCAAGTTGGAACTCCCACTTAATTATGAGAATTCACTTCTTTATTCAATTCTTACCTAATCACATTTTGTTAATTTATAGTTAATTTCCAAATAAAGATAATAGCAAGTTCATAATTCTGCCCAACATAATACCATTATCCATGTACAACTGGGAATGCAGTAATATCTTTCCTAAACTCTAATTAGTTCCAGCATTTTGTAAAGATCAAGACCATGTGTCTCCTCTGTGACTCATGGCCAACTCTTAGCTGTGAATCGCTATAAAAATCAAAAACAAATCACATATTTCCAAGGTGCAATGGCACAGGGTAAATATTTCCATTCCAAAGGGTAGAAAGAAGGAAGAAATGAATTTTTTAAGAAGGAATGGACTAAAGAAATAGACCAAAGCAAGGTTGAAACCCAATGAGGCAAACATTAAGTTCTGTAGCTCCATGTCTGAAATTGAGGCACATGGAAATAAAATGTGAGCTCCAGGTGGCTTTGTAAGCCCACCCCTCAATCCCTGCTGGTTGCAGTCCACATGCCTCTCTCTTAGGCTGTTTCCTGTCATAGCCTGAAGGTTTCTTAAGCAGATATTTTATGTTCCTGACATTTTTATCTTCCTGGAATCTCCACTGCAAATTTGACTTCATTTCCAGATCTTCACACTGTTCTTTCAGAGACTTTTTTATATCGTCTTCTTGGCCTTCCTTTGCAATCTATGTGGAAGTCTCTCTGGTCCCAAAACTATATCATCCCATATGCCAGTAAAACCAGAATTATATGGATAACACCATGGTATGCTGTCAGTGGAAGCAAAGCCAGGCTTTCTGGGATGATAGTTGAGCAATCCAAGTGTTTGTATGACCGAGTATGGTAAAATGAATCTCAGAAAATCAGTTCTGCAGGCATGCCTTCTTGAGTAGGGATCCATGGACCTTATTTTCTAAAGGTTGACACTTTTGCATTCTTGAGCCTGTGATACGTGGAGTCTTGCTGATTCCTGAGATGTTCTCAAGGCATCTTACTTCTTGTCTCTGTACAAAGTACTTGATTTCATTTAGTGGTCCTATATTTTTAGGACCCACACCTTCTTTGATCCTAACTTTAAACATAGCTTTCTCTGAGCCAAATTTTAAGTTTTTCAAAGTTTTTCTGCTCTACTGTTTGCCCACATTCTCAATATAAATCTGGCTGCCAAAAGCAACCAGCAGTATCCATGCCACAGCTGGAATGTTAGGCTGTCTTAAAAATCCCTACACCAAATTAATTAGTCCACAACCCTTAAGCTCAGTCTACCACAGTCTCTGGTGATAGGGCAAGTATAGGCAAATTGTCTTCCAGAGTATGACATACATGGCCTGGAGCCCAACTATGTATTGTAAATATTATGTAAACCTTCTGACCTGGGCCTCAACTGCTAGCATTCCTATCAACCTTCTGGTATTTTGAGTTCTGACCAGAATCATTTATCAGGCTATTCTTATAGCATTCTAGGGATTTCTGTAGGCTGTATCGCCAAACTTTTCCAAACGCCTCTCACAAACCAGATCTAAAGGCTTCTAAACCACAAGCCAGATATAGGCACAGTAATGATCTCATTTCTCTAGTATCAATTTTCTGTGTAAGTTAGTTTCCCATTGTTAGATACAATATTCAATACTCACAACTTAAAGTTGAGAGGTTTCATTTGCTCACATTTATTCTGTTGTTTTCCAGCTCCAAAGCAGAAACATCATGGCAGAAGGAAGTAGAGGAGCACAGTTGCTCATTTCATGGTGGTTTGCAAGTAGAGCAGAGGAACAGTACCAGACAAAATGGGAAGATAGACCTGACATAGATCAGTCTTGGAGCCAGGTTAGTATCAGCTGAAATCAAGCCAAAGTAAACCTGTCCTCCTTTAAGTGGTAGGTGTCAGGTATTTTGTCCCAGTGATAAGAAAATTCACTAAATAGCTATGCTAATTTACATTCCCACCAACAGCATACAAGGTCTTCCACTTCTCATCCTTGTCAGTATCTGTTATCTTTTATCTTTTTAAAAATTACCATTTTAACTGGTGTGAGATGATATATATTATGGTTAATTATAATTTTCTTTCCCTAATTGCTAGTGATACTGAACAGTTTTTCATGCATCTGTTAGTCATTTGTATTTTCTGACGAACTTCTATTCAGCTACTTTGTCTATTTTTCAGTTGAGTTATTTATTTTCTTATTATCGAATTGTTTGTTTTACTTATATATGTGAAATATTAACCCTTGATCTGATATATGATTAACAAATAAATACTCAAAAACTGGGTTGCCTCCTAACTTTGTTGATTGTTTCTTTTGTTGTGCAATGGAAGGTAATACCATTTGTCTATTTTTACTTTTCTTGCCTATGCTTTGGGTTCATACTTTCAAAAAAACTTGATGCCATTCAGAGATGGTGTTATGGTTGATATATTGTGTCAACTTGGGGAGTCTAGAGGTTTAGCTAAGTAACTCAGCAGGAAGCCAGGGTGCTTACTTTGCATACATCCTGAGCCTGTGGAAGAGAAGGGCAAAGATTATGTGAGAGCTACACGCCCCTTAGGTGGGGGTAGCCTGTTTACAAAGTAAAGCAGGGAAAAAGAAGCTGCTTACCGCCATTCCTCCCTTTTGCTCTGGCTGTTTGCTGTTCAGCTGCCATTCCCCCCTTTGCTCTTGTTGCTTTGCTACCTTTTGCCTCCGAGCCAGCTAAGTATGGACTGAAACCTCCACAAACTGTAAGCTAAATAAACCTTTCCTTCCTTCATTTTCGGCGTTGGGTATTTTGTCTCAGCAATGAGAGAAAAGTAACCAAGACAGATGGGAAGGAGGTACTAATTGTTTGCTGTTAGGTGGGGTACAAGTCTGCATTCTCCATGTGGTCTCCATTGTCATCTGAGCTGGGAAGAATTTTCATTATTACTAGATATAATTGAAAGCTCAGGCTGACATTACTATTGCCCCAATGATATTGGAATCAGAGGTGCTTTATTAAGGCCCTTCCTTGACCACCTTGTTACTATTCAACCCCAGCGGGGATTCTTCAGACACTAGGAGTTGTGGTGGGCAAGAGAGATATGTCTTATTATTGTCCTGAGCTAAAAGTCCAGCTTCCGACAGCTTCCCATTTGGTTTTCTTTGATACTCATCTAGCAGGTAAAAAAGGAAGTGATAGAACCTCATTGCAGCCTGCAACAGGTGGAAGTCCGTGTTCTAATCAGCCTTTACTGGTGGAGAAGTGCATTAAGTCACAATTGTCACTCTCACCATCATGGTGTTTGACTGGAGTAGAGTAGATGCTATCTAAAATTTGTCTTTTGCTACACTGCCATTTCTTTTTCCTTTGGCTAGACAGAACATTTTAAAAATTTTAAAAATTTTTAAAAATTTTAAATTTTAAAAAGTTTAAAGATTTAAAATCTGAATTTTAAAAATCTGAATCCATTATCATTTCTGCATTTTTGACCCCTCCAGGATCCATCCTGGAGATAGAGTATGAGGAAAAAGAAAAACATAGGAACTTACTTCTGTGTCATTTCTTCCATCATTAAGTCTCTAACCAGTCTGTCTTCTCTCTGACTTGCACAAACTTCTAATGTTGGATTTTATATTTAACATGGGACTTCTTGCAATGAAACATTGCTTTGCAATGAAGGACATACTCCTCATTGCATATTTGTAGAAATGACTGAAGAGGAGGAGAATGGAAACAGACAAATCTTCCAGATTGAAGCTGAATTCCATAGAAAGCAAAGATGGAAACCATTCCCAGGGATCTAAAATGTGACCAATCAATGAGGAGTCCAAACCTATCTAACATTCTTCTTCTTTGTTCTTTTTTTGATGCTGGAGATTGAATCTAGGGTCTTTTCACTGGAGTACATCCCTATTTCTCTTTTTTAAATTTTGAGACAAGTTCTTAACAAATTGCTAAGTTGGCCAGTATGGGCTTGAAATTGCAGTCTTTCTGTCTCAGTGTCTCAGTTTGCTGGAATAACAGGTGTGAGGCATCATGCCCAGTTCTTCCTTCCCCTCTTGAAAATGAAGGTACTTATTACATTATCCCATTTCTGTCCTATTACAATATTTTGACTATTTGGGAAAGAGATCATTAGACTTTTTAGGTCATGTATTGCCAAATCAGAATAAAGGTCCTGAGATCCTACTTGAATTTAAGTGTGACGCTGTGACAGGAAAATAATTTTGGAAGTCTTATGATATGGATAAATTATTGTACTTTGCATATGAAAAAGACGTGGTTCTTTAGCGCTAAAAAGGCAGATCACATGCATTACATTCTCGCCTTCAATTCTCTGCATTTCCCCCTATCCATGCCTTTAACTGTGATCTGTACATTCTGCACTCCTTTTCCCAGACTTTGAATTTAATTTTTCCATCTGATTTGCTTTGGGTTTTTATATATGGGACTTATGCAAGAGCTTGAATTGCACTTGTGCAATAAAAGTGTTGCCTCTGCTTTTGCTATGAGAACATACCCTTGTCTGCCATTGCCACAAGAAAACCACAACTTGTGCACTGGTCTAAAGAGGATGAAAAACATGAAATAGTGTATCCACTCACATTATGAATCAACAAGGTTCAACCATTTAATGATATTTTCCTTTCAAGAAACTATCTCCCATGAATTGTATAGTAGGGTTGTGA
This sequence comes from Chinchilla lanigera, assembly GCF_000276665.1. Classification (NCBI taxonomy): domain Eukaryota; kingdom Metazoa; phylum Chordata; class Mammalia; order Rodentia; family Chinchillidae; genus Chinchilla; species Chinchilla lanigera. The sequence continues at coordinate 5,514,417 of NW_004955446.1, forward strand.
GGAACAGTCTTGCATAATACTGAGTAGAGAGCCTAAGGGAAAAGAGTATTTTAACACATAACACCAACACAATCTGTGGCAATTAAACTGATTTTCTTACAGAACAAATGTGAAAATTTGAGGACAACTTTTAAAGTCTAGCCAGTTCTTCATGGATGATCCCTCAGGCTATGCTCATCTACACTGGGTTTGTTATATTCAAGTACATTCCATGAACATCCTACATAGTTACCTTATATTATAAAAACAACCGAATTTAGCAAGTCATATATATTTAATTTCCAGAAGTGAAATCTAACAACACCATTGCAAATTTTCTGTTTAAGCAACAACTGTGTTTTACACATGTATAATCACATGGAAATTTTATAAGATCTTCATGGTCTACAAAAGACTATCACATCTTATCTGGAGCTACTATGCTGAACCTTATGCTTACAGTCTAACAGCCAATTTTCTAAATGAATAAATAAAGAATATGCTTACTCACTCTTTGTATTTATAAACTTTTGCCTCAAAATAATATTCACTTTAATACAGATCTTGCAAAGTATATTAAAAATAAATGCGTGAGATAAATTACATATACATATGAGGAAATGGGCTGTGGTTCATCTTGACAATCAGTAAATATGCACAGCCATGGAACTATTCCAGTGACTTATTTGTGGTGTTTATTTTTCTTTTTGCCAGACATATTCATTCCTTGTATGTGTATGTGTTTGCAAATACAATTTGGTTACTCTGCTTGAGTATTTGTGAAAAAATTGAAGAATGAGTCAATGCTTCTCTTCTCTTAGATTTTTTGTAATATAAAACTGTCTTTAATGAAATCAAAGTGATAATTCCCCAAGAGAAAGTCAGATATAAAGTCTTACTACAGTATCACAAGTTTGGCAAGCTTCATGGATTGTTCTGGCCTTTTGTTTTTAGTTAGATAACTGTAGGTCAGGACAGTTCCTTTAGGAGCTGCAATAACCACATCTTCAAATATTAGTGATTTAGCCCAGTGAACATTTATGTTTCCCTTAAATTATTGTCTGATAAAGTTCACAAAACTCTTTTTGGCATATTTTTCTTCAGAAAATAACTTAGGAGTCTAGGCTACTTGGATTTTGCAACTCTATCATTCCAAGTTCATCTCTTCCAACAGCACATACAAAAGAACCCAAGCATGGAGAATACTTCCTTGTCTTAACTGCTTCTGACCTCAATAAATCACTTTCACTCACTAAAATTCAAGTGAGAACTATCATATAGTTTCAATCTAATTATAGAAATTCCCCAATTTATGATAGGTTATGTCCTAATAACATTTGTGGTAAACTAAAAATATTGTATGTTGAGAATGCATTAAATATACCTAACTACTCTTGGATAAACAAAATACAGCACAGCCTAAGTTGTTTATTATTATGACTGCATGGCTGACTAGGAGCTTCTCTTACTGTCACAACTCACTCTCAAAAGAATATCATACTGCATATCATTAGTCAAGAAAAAATTAAAACTTGATGTATGATTTCGCTAAATTCACATTGCATTCACATAATAAAACCAGAAGTCAAGCCACCAGAAGTTGAGGATCATCTGTACATGGAAACATTAAAAACTGTCTTCGTGGATAACCAAGATGGTAAAAATGCTATGTAACCAACTCCCAGAATTTCAGTAACCGAGTACAGCAAATAGTTATTTCTTATTGATGCAAAGTCCACATAACAGAGAAAAAGCTTGGGAACAGGACAGTGTCCTACAATTGCTTCAGGGTCTAGCCTTATGAAGGATTCACTTCACTCAACATTTAGTTTTGAAAGTTGCTCTGCATGTAGATGTTCATCTGGCAGAGAAGAGAAGTGAGAGATCAAAGAAGCTACCCTACTTCTTAAGATCACAGTCTGAAATACCACACAGTTCTACTTATGGGCCATTTGAATGAAGTAGCCACATGATACCACCTAGATATGAGGAAGAGGAGGGAAGGACTGGAAACATATTTTCCAATCAGAAGCAACTTGTCTCCAGCTATGGTACTGGTCGATTTTTGATGGGCAACTAGACATTTCTGATATAGCATCATTTGTTAGCAACCTAAGCAGGAAGTGCTCTTGAATTTAGTAATCCAAATTTTGCCAATTTATACCAAAATAAGTTTCCTCAAACATAGGGGATGGGGATTTAGCTCAGTGGCACAGCACCTGCCTGGCAAGCGCAAGGTCATGAGTTAGATTCCTAATACTGGAAGAAAAACAAACAAACAAACAAACATAGATACATTATAGGCTGTTCATAGAAATTGGTGCTACTCATCTGTTCTTACTCTCTGACAAGATTGCAAAGAGCCCTATAAAATTAATGGAAATTTTCAGGTAATTCTTCTTCCAGGCAATATCTCTGACATTCCAGAGAGATAGTTCTTTAATGACTTAACTGGTTGTAGCACTTGTTTATAAGATGCAGTGCAATTCTTTGATCATTTCTAGCTTCATTCCTTGCAGCTCATTGATAATCATATCACCTTACCTAAACCAGACCCCAGAAAACCCAGTGGCTGAAGCATTTCAGTAATAAGTCAAATATTCTTCATTGCAACATCATTTATAGTGGAAAGTTTTAAAACAATTGAAATTTTTAAGAAAAAAGACATTAAGAATTGACTGCTATATATAACTTATTCTAAACATTCAAAATGAAGCTATCTCAGAAGAGCAATTGACCTATAGAAAATATGTATTCTATAACCTTAGGTTTTGGGGCCAAGAATATAGCTCAGCGATACAGTGCCTGCCTGGCAAGTGCAAAGTCGTGAGTTTGATTCCAGGCACAAAAAAATGTTATCTATAATCCTAGGTTTTATGAAATATATATTCTATTAGCCCAAGTCTTATGAAAGATGAAAAAGTTTGAATTCTGAAAGCTTTATAAATAAAAATGATTGAGAAGAGTAAAAATCAATTCAAGTACATTAAGTTCATGTATAGAAAAGTAATAACATTGTTAAGCATTTAAAATTAGTAAGGATTTCTCTTCCTTTTTGTTTTTCATACTTTCAAATTTATGAATATTTTTATCAGTAAACACTCACCTATGCACACACAGAAACACAGAGCAAGTTGATAAGGGAAAAACTGATACCAAATAGAAATTTTAAAGTCACTGAACCCTTGGAGCTATAAAATATGTATGATGTTCCACCCTTAGGCTATAAGTGGGTATCATTTTATGCATGCTTTTGTTATCCAAAAAGAAAATAAGAAATTGTCAGATTCTTGGAAATAGAAAAGACACATCTCTGCCCACTTTATATATTTCCCTCTTCTCTCCTTTTGAAAAGCTAAAAAAAAAAAGATTTGCAAAAAACGCATGAAAGAATCTAGACCTTTGATAAAATAAACAAACAACTATTATACTGAACGTGGACTTATGTGTATATACAAATCCATCATAGTTGCAGCAAATTCCTGTCAGACTAAGAAAATATCGAGAGGGCGTGCAGAGGTTGGAAATATCTTATTGAATCCATAACACAGTGTGGAATTTCCCCAAGTTAGAAGCAAAGTACAACGTCCTGATTATGTTCGTCTACAAAGAGATCCAAACATGACAGCTGCTGTAGCATCCTTTGCTGTCATTGCAGGACAACAGCAAATAACACAGTGTAACAAAAACACAGACAGCCAAGAATCTGAGTGGGACATAACCCTAAAGAAATCAATGTTATTAATGGAAGAACAAAGGCTGACCTTGCAGTAGCATACACTCCATGACAACAAGACTCACTTAATAAATAGTAACACGTAAAGAAGAGACAAAATATTAGTTTGATGAAGTGGTCAGAAAAGAAGACAGAATGTAAGTCCATCAAAGACATAAAGATTTCCCTGGAAGCAACAATAGATATTACAGACATACTGTGAATGTGGGATAGAATAGGGACTAAAGTAATTGGACAAATTATAGATGAAAAACAGATTGAAATATTTTCAAATCTACTATAAAAAACAAGTATCTTTCTATTTATATAACTACATAGTTATATATAATTGTTGACAAATAATGGTGACAAGAACTTAGGAAGAGGCTTAGGTATTATTATTTTCTCATTCAGGAAATAAAAGTCATCATCTAAGTAAAGTGAGGCAAAGGTATGTTCTCAGATGCAGCATTAAAAACCAAAATCATCCAATAGGGAAAGGAAGAGTAAGGAAAAAGAAAATACACTAATTTAGTCATTGTTCTTCGTGTGAAAACTCTAAGTATTTTCTAAGTAAATGGAAAAGTGAGCACACCATATTCTGTATAAGTGTATATTTTATCAATAAAGAAAAAATAAAAACTTCAAACTCATAAGAAGGAGCATGTGCAAACTGTGCATAACATAATAAAAGAAAAAATGCAAAAGAAACAAAATAGGAAGCATATGTGAAATAACATAATAAACTAAGACCAGAAATGTGTCACATCCATAAGTATAATGCAGTAAGCAAATACATTTAATGTAATAAAGAGATAGATTGGATTTGAAAATACATCTTCAAATGCATGCTCTTATACATTTCCAAAAGAAAATGACTCTGAAACTTTGAAAACGAAAGCATAAAGACTGCTCATTTAAAAATAAACAAAACATTTGCCTTCCTGTTTATAGACAACAATAAGTTTAGAAAGATTACTAAGAAGAAAAAAAGATCAAAATTATAGTAAATGCATGGGGATACATACAGAAAATATAAGCCAAAGGGCAAGTTGCAAGTTCTAGAAGTTATTTCCAACACATGCAACAAAGAGGCAAATTTCCTTCAAGTTACTAAGAAAAAGAAAACTCAATAGGAATAACAAAGATTTTGAACAGATCATAGAAATAGAGAAATCCAAATTCTTGAGAAGATGCTTAATCTTATTTATAATTCAAAAAGATAAATCAGTTTTTCAATGAGGTGCTATCTTTCATCCATCAAATTGACAAAGATAAGGTTGCACATAAGATTGAGAAATGTATGAGGAAACAGCCATTACTATATATTTGTGGCAGAAGTATGCATTGGTGGTAAACCTCAAAGGTAAGTAATTTAGCAATAGCTGTAAAGTGTCTATGAACATAAAAACCATTATTTCGTGGTGGACCAGTTGTGGTCTCTGAGAGAAAAAGATGGAACAGACAGACATTTTCAATTTATTCCTATCTGAGCTTCATAAACTTTGCGAGTATATGTCAAAAACAACCAAGGGAAAGGAGAGACAGAAAGGACAGGAAACACAAAAAAGAGAGCAGTGAAAAGAGAGAAGGAAGGGAGCCAGAATACAGGGAGAGAAGAAAAAAGAAATTCAATGATAAAATGATGTATAGTTCTTAAAATGGGGATAAAGCATAATGTGGGAGGATTTCCCATGTTATACAACTAAACTAAACTGTACACAAAGAATACTTTATGTAATATCCTTTTATAATTTAAAAAAGCATAAGAAATTATTACCCATGTGCATACTTATAAGAAAAATTAGAAATGGAAGGCTGGACAATCTGGGTTTCAATTTATGTTTGATATATGCCATGTCAACTTTTCTCTGAGACAGTGTCTTGCTATGTGGTTCAGGCCAGCTTTGAATTCACTGTGTAGCCCAGGCTGACCTTCAAATCAGTGATCATCCTGCCTCAGTGTCCCAAGTGGTGGGATTACAGGCCTATGCCACCATGCCCAGCTTCATGGAAACATTTTTATGTAAGCTTTTCTGATAAAGTATCAACTGAGTTTATTAAGATTTTAAACTATGTATTTTAGTTTATCTGTAAACTTCTGTGATTAATTTTTAAACTTGGTCTGGCATTTTATTTTTTTGTCAGAACATTTATCTAGCTTTACTGCTATAAATGATGACACTATCTCTTCTCTTCCTTTTTTCTTTGAGTACATGGAAAAGAGAACTAAAGCAGGAAACATGGGCATGATATACGTAAAATATTTTTTATCCTTAAGAGAAATCTCAAAAATAAGTTTTTCGCTGGATGATGACTGAGAGAAGACCTAAGGACTCTTGGTTGGTAGCTGAAAAAACCCTTTCTTACTTGATCTCCAGAACCCTTTGAATGGAAAATGATCCATGAAGAACTGAACTATGCAGAAATGTGAAGGCCTGGGCTCTGAATATGTGTTGAGCAGACCTGTTAATGCTATCACTTCTGCCAACACACCTGACTTCCTCTGTGTTTATTCCCTTTGTCTACATCTGCCTGCATAACTTATCTCCTCCAAAAAAATAATTTCATTTCTTCTCCTGTCTCTTAGACTGCTGTAGAATTAGATTAAAATGGCATTAATAGGCTTCCCATTTTGACAACATGATTAAAAGATTAACACTGATTTTTGACAATGTCATGATTATGAAGATTAAACACCAATTACAACAAGAAGAACCTGGGAAAGTCCCAGATGTATTAACTATATGAAAATGTTCTAATGATTCTTTTTATACAGAGCCATTTCCTAAAATATTAAATGCTTGTAGTTGGCTCTCTGACCAGGATTGAAAATATGAAAACAATTCATCTGTACCTAACATATACACACTTTTTGTCATTCTCTAAACAATGCAGTATAGTAACCACATAGCATTACATTTTCTTAGGTACTGTAAGTAACTCTGAGATAATTTAAAGTATATGGGAGGATGTATACAGGTTATCTGCAAATGCTACACATTAAAAGACTTGAGCAGCTTGGGTTTTGGTATCCAAGGAGATCCTGGAATGAAGGGACAACTAATAAGCTTGCAACTAGCTGGCATTTTAGTCGTAGAATTTTGCTCCTTCATTTGGGTGAATGTGCCCACTGTGTGTGCCAGTTACTTCCTTGGTATTGACCTCAGAGCAGTGCATCTCCTCTCTGAGGGTACAGAGCTCTTCAGACATTCTGTTTGGGCAGTTGGCTCATCGGTGCTCCTTCTGCCAGTTGTTTTGGAGACCTGTGGTGATTCGGCAGCCAGCAACTTCAAGTCTTTTTCTCAGGTGTCGAAGGATGGACAGCTGTTCACTCCTTCCAGTGAATTCCATGTAGGATGTCCACATGAGTCTTTGTTGGCAGTGGTGTTCAATAAGTGATTTTCCCATCCCAGGAGATATCCAAGAAGCTGGACATTTGCTTAGCAAGGTGGTTATAGAGGATAACATTCAATGAAGAGATCAGCTAATATCCAGAATTAATTCTTTTGGTCCTTTCCAAGACAAGTGAATATGAATATTCGTTCTCCCTGAATATCAGCCACTAGGTAGAAAAATGAGACTCTTTGCCTGTAGAATCTTGTATCAAACTGACAAGTTGATCATGACAGTAATCAACTATAATTGCAAAGCTTCCTTGATTAAGGAGGTATCATAGAAAACATGAAAGTTCACTTATGCCCAGCCATTGGGAAGAAGGAGCCAGACCAAGAAAGCTGCTTCATAAAGATGTCTTCTGAGAAATAAGAGAAAAAGGACACTTTCTGAGAAACTTGAGGTCATTCAGCATGACTAGAATGTGGGAACTAGTCGTGGGGGAAGATAATAAGCAGCTCTAAATTGTTTAGGGGTTTTTTTGGTGTTTTTTTTTTCTTTTTCTTTTTTTTTTATTTTAGAAATAAAAGGAGGAAAATATTAACAGACCGACAACATTTTACAAAATAGCATAGGATCAGT
>NW_004955446.1:5522623-5540335 GCF_000276665.1 Chinchilla lanigera
ATCACTGTGATATGATGTTTTTAGATCTTCTGGGAAAATACCCAGCAGGGGGATAGCTGGGTTGAATGGGACCTTCTTTTTCATTTTAAAGAAAAAAATAAAAAAATAATAAAAATGATACAGAATTTCAAAACAAGATGGTAGGAAATTAAGAATGGTTATTATATTGCATATTGGTATCTTCAAAATAGTTGCTCAGATTACCAGGATATAGTCATGTAAGACTGATAAAGCAATGTAAACACTGTTCCTTTCAGTGAAGTAATAGAAATTAGTAGTACCGCTATCTTAGCTAATATATACATACATATATATATATGTATATATATTCCTTACTTCCTTCTTTTCTCCTTTTCCCAATCTCAGTTATTCTTTCTTTTTTTGAGTTATTTCTTTCCCTTTCACAATGTGTATTGTACCATTTGGATTTTATTTACTCTTTCAGTTTCTTACACTAGTGAGACACTACAGTGTGTACACATGCAAGTCTGATTTACTTCACTTATGCGTATGGACTCTATTTATATCCATTCACCTATAAAAGCCTCGAGTTTATCTTTCTTTATAGCTGAGTAATACTCCATTATATAAAAATACCACATCTTTTTTATCCATTCCTCGGTGGATGGGTATTTGTGCTGTTTGCAAGATTTAGCTATGATAAATAGCTAAATCTTGGGTGCACATATATTGCTGTGGTAGGATGTTTTTAATTCTTCTGGGACCATGCCCAGAAAGGGAATAGCAGGGTTGAATGAGATCTCTAATCCCAGTTTTTTGAGGAATCTGCACACTGATTCACACAGTGATTGTACCAGTCTACACTCCCACCAATAGTGGAGAAGAGTTCCTTTTTCCCCACAGCACCACTACAGCATTTGTTATTGGTTGATTTTTTTGATGATAGCCATGCTTTCTGGGGTAAGATGCAATCTTAGTGTTGTTTTAATTGCATTTCTCAGATGGCCAATGATGTTGAATAGTTCTTCATATATTTATTTGCCATTTGCATTTCTTCATCTGAGAAGTGTGTGTTCATCTCAGGTGCCCATTTTTGGATTGGGTCTTTGAATTTTGAGGGTCTGATTTTTTTTTTAATTCTTCATATGTTCTATATAGAAGTCCTTTGTCTGAGGAACAGTTGACTAAAATTTTTTCCCAATTTGTGGGTGTTCTTTCACTCTGCTGGTGATTTCTGATCTGGCACTTTAAACATTTTTCAGCCCTGCCAGAAAAAATAAACATTTCTCCTGTATGAACTTTAATTTTGAAGCTAACTTTTTAGTTGTGTTTGTGTGTCTATGTGTGCATGTGTGTGTGTGTGTGTGTGTGTGTGTTCAAGAATACTGTCAAGAAACAAGCCCTGATTTGACCCTGATCCCATTAAAGTGGGAGAAATGAAATAATATGTAAAGAGCAGCAACAAAACACAGCTTGACAAGTTTCACCCTTCATTACCGCATGGGTAGGAACTCCAAGACAAGGGGTCCACTCTTAATGCTTGAGTTATTCAACACAATCTCAAAGCAGTTTTGTCTAGGTGTCATAGTTTGAGGGGATATTTTGCAAGGGGAAAATATAATACAGGACACATATTTTGTAAGATTATTTATGATACTCACCCAAAGAATCATATACATAAGAGTGCAGAAAATCTGTCCATACACTACAGACCAGGAGTCCAGCTGAATACCAAGAGCCCATAACAATGCCTCCCACAAATCTACCTGGAGGCCCAGAACCCATGACAGTGTCTTACACAGGCCTTTTTCACGGTTCTGTACTGAGAGGCCCAAAGGTCACTAGTGGAATCTTGAAAGTCTATGCCAGCAGGATGAAGAATCTGTGCTAGCAGGCTGAGGAATCTGCATTGGAGCCAGGAAGCGACACTCAAAGAATCAGAGCTCACCTAGAAGGTATCACAGCCATCCTCAGCAACAGTGAGGTCCTGAGCTCCTGCAATGGTGAAGACAGCTGAGTTCCCATCAGGAAAGCCAATGCAGCAAGCTTCTTCAGGAGACTGATCTGTGCATCCTCTTCTCCTCCAGGAAACAATGCTCAGAATGAGGACCAGAGCTTCCCCAAAGTGAACCAAAGTTATCCTCAGTGCCAACAAGGCCCCAAGCTCCTTGGAGGATAAAAGCAGCCAAGTTCATCAGGAAAGCCAGCATGACAAACTCCCCCAAAAGAACCAACAGCTCCTTACAGCTTCTACCAGGTCCCAACAGCCTCTTCTCAGCACCCAACAGCCTCACTCTCCTTCTCCAGTTCTACCTCTTATGCTGCTGGCAGCAGTCCTCAGGTGGGCCTCCCACACCCAACACCATGCTTACTCAGTTCAGCTGGGGGTTATAAGGTGAGCACCATTGTCAATCCACTACATTAGGTGAGAGCCTGAACCATGTGGCAATCTGCCAAAGGATCAGGAGGTAGACTCACAGTTTGGGAGAAAAAAAGCAAGAGAACATTGCTTATATTTTATAAGTATAAATGCAAAATTAAACTTTATCTTTTTACAAAAGTCCTATCATCTGTAACATTCACATTTATTAACATCTTTCAGGTACTCTACAGTCTGCAGAGGTTTGGTCCATCTTACTTAAAACCTGTTTTCATGTCAGTTGCATATTAATTTTTTTAAATTTTCATGCTTCATTGTCACTATGATGCTATATTTTATGCCAAATTTACAAAACTGAGTATCTTCAGGGGAATGCTTGAAATAGTGAAATTATTATTTCCACAGTTCAAAGAAAAAATTGGGAAGGCACTGAAATTCGTGATGTTGTGGTCATTTTAATTCCACATAGGCAGCTTCAAAAGCAAAGAAAGGACAGTGCAGCTAGAAAGAGAGGTAATAAATATCAGGCAATCTGATTTTATTTGGGTAAGCAATCCAATTTTTCCTTTTTCAATTTGGCACTGTCTGTATGAAACATTATCAAGCAGCTTTTTGAAGCTATTGAAGTTTACATATTATTTTCAAACAAAACACACTGCCTTCACTAGCAAGCAATTTGCTGTTTTCCTAGTTGAGTACAAACTAATGTTTTCCAGCATCAAATACATTAATTTTGTGACAAACATAAATAGAGTAGAAACACAGACGCATCATTCAAAATCATAACCTTTCCTTAAAAATGAAAATTTAAGTTACAATATTGATAAAAAGATAGTCTAATACCACAAAGATATGTGGCAAAAAAGCACATAGTTACCACATTTATGGTAAATATCACGTGTCGCAGAGATCTGTGTCCAAAAAGAAAGTAGAAAGAACCCTAAGCTTGTTTTTCAAAGACCACTGATGTATATTCCACATCAATGCTATTCAATGTGAATGAGAGATGATTACCACTCTGTGTAGCTTTAACTATATGTATCCACTGACAAAGTGTAGGGATCCTTTCTTTGCATATATGCAATACGTATGACATTTTTCTGTTATTCTTTTAAACACTTACTTTAAAAAACACCTAAAAAAATTTCAGTTTCAGAAAACAGTGTTTTCTGCATTCTAGGCTAGACTTGAGCACCAGAGCTGTGGATAAGATAGAAAGATAAAAGGGCAAAGCCTTCCCTTTTCCCTCTGACAGCCAGGTGCATTCCAACTGACATCTGTCACACCCGCTCCCTCACACTCCCTCTTTCTCCCTCTGGAATCCCTGCGTGTGGCCACAGGCAACTGTCCCCAATGTCTTTCTGCCACCCCTGGGGTAACTTCATAGCCACCCTCCAGGGCATGAACAGAGCACATGCAGCAAATGACAGCTGGGATGCCCCTCTTCTGCCACGGCTCCTGCAGCTCTGTCATTTGTTGTCTCTTTGGGGAACAGCTGGGAAACTGTACCTGATAGGACAAAGATCATGGCAAGGACTAGGACCCACTACTCTTATTCCTGAATCCCCAAGCCCCAATGAGCTCTAATCACCACTGCTGATCCCCCTATAGATTCTTGAAAGTCATTATTCCAGCCCCAATATTTTTGCAAAGATGGTGGAGCTGTCAATCAAGCACCTGCCCTCCCTGAAGTTTCCCCAACTGTCCTCATGACAACTGTAGCTGTCCTGGACAGCTGCCTTGGCCCAGCAAGCTTAAATCATGGACAAATTCCAGATGGCCCCACCCTGTGGCTACTCTTGATGACTTCATCCTGTGACTTACAGACAACTCTGGTGCACCAGGCTTGAAACTTTGACCAACTCTAGACAACTCTAGCATGCGCGAACTTGGACTAATTCTAGGTCTGTGAAATGTTGCAGATAGTACATGTGCAGTGTTATGATTTATATCTAAATATCCCCCAAAGCCTCATGCAATCGTGGGTGGAGGCTTTTGATATTCATCAGTGGATTAGTCCACTGATTAGTTGATAGCTAACTGTAATATCATGAGGTGTGTGGTCTGAAGAGGTGTATCCTAGAAGGATCTATTTCTCTCTCCCTCTTTCTTGATCTCTCTCTGCTTCCTGTGTGTCATGCTATGAGCAATTCTTTGCCATGCTCCTCAGCCATGCTGCCCTGCCTTAGAGCCAGACAACTATGAACTGAAACTGCCACAAACTATGAGCAAAAAGAAACCTTTCCTCCTTTAAGTGATGGGTGTCAGGTAGTCTGTCTTAGTGATGAAAAAATAGCTAAGGCACTCTGGCCAGTGCTCCTGTATACAAGCAGTGCCCCCTCACACAATTTGGGTTAGTCCAAATGGGCTACCTCTGATATGCAGACCCCTAGATCCAAACAAAGCCTTGCTCAAGTGATCTTGTAAATCTGCTGTGATTTTTATTTGGAATGTGGATTCCTGCAGCCCTGTAAATTTACGCATGATTGTGTACTTGGGTATGGGCAGAGATCACACAAAGAAAGAGCTGTAATCACTAGGTGCTGCTAACCCTAAAGAGTTCCAGAGACCAGAAAAAATCAGCAACTTCAATGGCAGAGATTGGCAACCTTTGGCAGAGACCTGTCTCAGAAAGTTCCAGAGAAGCAGCAGAAGCTACTTGTTGTGGTCAGAATTTGCAAGGAATACAATTCTATACAGGACACATAATTTATAAGATTATAGTATAATATTTGCCCAAAGAGTCAAATGCAGAAGAGTGCAAGAGATCTGTCCATTCACTAGAGACATAAAGAATCCAGCTGAGGGCCCAGAGCCTATGGCAATATTCTGCATGAGTCCAGCTGAGGACTTCCTCCACAAGTCCAACTGGAGGCCTACAGCTCACAACAATGTCTCATGCAAGTCTGTACTAAGGATCTGCACTGGAAGACTGAAAGGTCAGTGGTGAAAGCTAGAAAGTCTGCACCAGTGGGATAAATGATCTGTGCTAGCAAGGCAAAGAATCTGCACTACAGCCAGGAAGGAATGCTCCATGTAAGGTTCAAAGCTCCCCACAATGAACTGCAGCCATCCTCAGCGACAGCAAGGTCTCGAGCTCTGCCAATGATGAGAACAGCTGAGTTCATATCAGGAAATCCATTGTGACAAGCTGATTGAGGAGAATCAACAGTGTACCATCTTCCCTTCCAGTTCTCTTGTACTATTGGCAGCAGTCCTCAGGTGGGCCTGCCACACCCAGCACCATGCTGATTCAGTTCAGATGGGTGTTACAAGTTGACCATTAGTTAATCCACCACACTACTACTGGACCACTACTACTGGACCCCTTGCTGCTGACAGAAATGGCTGGGAGTTTTTGAGAGCTGGGACACTAAGGGCTGGGTGCAACTGGCACTCAACAGGGCTACTGATAGTACTTCAGTTCTATCAGTATCATTTACACAGTACTTCATTTGACAGGTCTCTGCCAAAGGTTGCCAATCTCTGCCATTGAAGTTGCTGATTTTTTTCTGATCTCTGGAACTCTTTAGGGATAGCAGCACTTAGTGATTACAGCTCTTTCTTTGTGTACCTTCATTTACACAGTACTGTGTATAGACAGTGGATGAGGCCACCAAGTCTAGTATCTGAAAAGATATCCAATAAGTTTGAGACTTATGTTTCATACAATAATAGACATTCTCTTCTGGTCAAAGTTACAAATTGTTAATTATTTTCTAGGTAGAAGACATTTTACCCATATCTTATGTAATTCTTAATTCAAACATGTATTTAAGACATTGTTTCCTTGATAAAACAGCAATAAAGATTTTAAAATATTTGGTAACACTTTGCTTTTAAAAATCTAACTTAAATTTTGAAATTATTTTGGTTTTTTTTCGCTATAGTTAATAAATTTACTAAATTCAGTATGTATTTTAGAGTGAATAGGTCTCAAAGACCTGCTGAGTCAGTATGGTTTATATCTGATGTTAGAATATGTGTCTACCTATTTTTCCACCTAAATCTATCTACCTATCTCATATACACAATAATATCTGGTGGTGAATGGAAACTTAATACTCATAATTCATCTTAATTATTCCCATACAGAACTCAAGATAACATATCTAATACCAGTAGATATTGTACAAAATGGCATCTCAAAGACATCCATGCAATTAATTATCTGAAGGCAGGAAAAATGTATTCCACAGTGCTTTAAACAAACTGCTGTTAAATGAAAAAAAAATACAAGACTATCACATCATAATTTATTTATTAAAATATCATAAACAATGATTTGGCAAAGAGAATATTTCATCTAGGTAGACGGCCAAGTAGGACAATTTATTTTCCAAAGCACATATTCGGGCCTAAATTCTTCAGATTGACTGTCTTTGTGTTCCCCTCGATCAAATAAATGTAAACATCTTGCTAAATTCTATTTTTGTTTGATTGAACATAATTATTCAATTTATTATTGTATCTTAGAGGGAAAATACTTCCAGTAGATTGCCACTGAGTCAAAATTGGCTGTGGTTATTGGTCAGACTAATATCACCACCCCTTCAACCTAAACCAAGAGGATAGCACATATGATGGAGCTCCCAGATGAGAGAATATAATCAACATGCAGAGTTGAAGCTCCCTTTGCTAGCTGTGTGCACTGGAAACATGGCCAGAGGTACCACTGCTAATGCTCCCTTGGCTTATGCTTCCAGCACAGACCTCCTCTCTAATTCCCTTTAGAGCACCTGCCTTGAAGAGAATGTAATTGTTCAGGGCATTTTATTTTTGACCACAGTAAAAAGATATTTTTATTGATTTTATCCAAGAAATATTTTTCTTCATTGGAAAGGCCACTTGTAAATTAAAACAGCTAGAATTTTCCACTGTTTAATCTTGTATCTTCAATAATATAGGATATCTTAACTGCTATATCCATAAACCATATGTTGCCTTGTGGGAATTTCTCCCTAGAGAAAATAAAAGTGTGCTGAACCTGTTTGTGGATTCATTCATCAAGTCCTGTTCACTTGCCCTCAATGGAAGTGTTGTCAAGACTTCTAAGGCCTTTTCTCTTCTACATCTTGTTGATAAAATTTGTCTTATTCTTGCCTCCTTCTCCAGACCCAGGGATGTTTGGGATAGGAAGGGATTGCTTGAACATTTCTCCCATCTTACTTGTCCGTATGTCTAGCTTCAGCTCTCTCATAGCATGGTTTCAAAGCATAGGTGGTCTCAGGGTAATCAGACTTCTTACCTTCCCTCCAAATGTGTGCTCCAGGAACAGAAAGTTGAAGTTGTTAGTAATGTACAGCCTGGATAGGAAATTGGCAGTGTCACTTCTACTGATTATTAGTGATGAAAGCATGTACAGAATCCAGATTTATAGGAAGGAGCTACATACACATTTAAAGGATCTGCTGTGCATCTTAACCCACTATACCAACCCAGTAATATCCCAACTCTAGGTGAATTAAACTGCCAATTCCAATATCCAGCTGCTGCATATTTCTAAGGAAAACCATACCACTCATATAACAAAAGAATCTCAGTCTTCAATTTCATTTGAGGCTCAGCACTGTTTTTCTTTCTGCTGCTCACTTAAACCACCATTGTTAATAGCCAACCTTCTCTAACTTCTTATCTCACCATTAACCTGTAGCCTCTTAGTAGATAATCTCACCTCTTGCTTCACAGGAGAAAACAAAGCCATCATACAGAATCTCCTCAATTTCCTGACACCTTAACTGTAGATTTATCTATATCCTTATTTAACAACTTCCATCTCTCAAGAATGACCACTTTGGCTCTTTTTCTGTGGCCAGTCCTGCTGGCCACATCCTGACTCTGTCTTCTCAGTTATTTATCATATATCATCCATCTTTTCTTCTTCATCATCCTGTCCTTCTCTTCTTATCCCGTTTATCTTGTCCTTACCTTACCTAAGGTTTCTTTTACCTTGAAAGGACCATGATTCAATGACCCCTTCAGCTTACATCCTCTCTCCTCTTTACATGGGAAAACCTTATTGAGTATAGGAAGTGGGCTCTGTCTTCTTTAGGGTATGTTTATCAAAATTCAACTAATTGTACCCTTAATAATTGTATTTATTATAACTTGTTATTAATACATGCACTGGTAATGTAAACACATATGCCTCTTTAAGAAAAGGAAGACAAAATTGGTTAGAAACTGAAATTAGTTCTTTCAATATAATTTTACTGTGCAAATATTTATGATATAATGTTTATAATTAAGCTTTTGAAATCATTTGGTTCAATGGAAATAATTTAACATTGGCTATACATTTCTTTCAATATGATTTTGCTGTGTAAATATGATAAAATGTTTAATTAAGCTTTTGAAATTATTTTGCTGTGATGGAAATAATTTTATTTAACTTTAGCTACAATATTTTATTTGGGAATTCCTGGCAATTAATAATAAACCTACATTTTATTTGCAAATGCAATAAACATTTGTAAATAATAACAAAAGCAAACATACTTTGAATTTAGCAATCCAACTCCAATGAAGCTGCAGAAATAGAAATGCTAATTCTTTATACTATGTACGTATATACAAGAATCACTTTTATGAAGGCAAAATTACTAGAAACAAATTGAATACCCATAACTGAGGAACAAACAATTGTAGTCACATTTTTATCCTGTGATATAATAAAACAATGAGTTAGTTCTATGAATTTAGTGGGATTATGATAATATATTTTTACATGATACAGAGAAGGTATAAAGATGTGCATAAAATATGATTCCAGTTTTGGAAAGTAGATATGCAACCCTTTCATTTAGTTTCTAACTGGTTATATGAACTTGGAGAAAGTTCAGAAAGAATACACCTGGTAAGTTGAGCTCAGCTGTCCGTGTGGCATTGTACAATAAATAGAGTGAAGAAAGGAGAGAAATTGAATCATTCTTGTGAAGGCAATGAAAATAGAGCTATAACTTTCAATTTGGCCCTTAATTGAGATTCATAAATACAAAAATACCCTCTAGACTTGAAAGGACTGACTAAAACCCGTTATTCTTTCTGAGAGTTAGGGAGCTCTTTATTCATTCATTTTACAAGAAAAAATGTCTAGGAGTCCTTTCAAATAATTCTTTCTGATAGTCCTAAAAGGAAATAAATCCTCATAGGAAAAGATACTAACCTCCCTGAATTTTAGGCTTGTATGTCTTTTACTCAGTCACAATTTCAGAAATGATTATTCTCACGTACTCTGTCTCAAAAATTTACAACCTAGATTTAGTTGCTCAATGTGTAGTGACTGTGGCCCGCTCTACCCTTCAGAGAGGTTTGGCTTCTTTGCCTGTTGCTGGTTAATATTGAGTTGAAATTCAAAAATGGCCACATTTTGTATTAGTGTCAACAATTATCCCTATTCATCATGTTTCCATAGAGATTTGTACTGTACCGACCAGGCAGGAATATTTTGATGCTCTCCTGCTGCCCCCACTTCTTTTCTGCCCATGGAGGATAAAGAGAGTAGATGGGGTGGGAAGTTCAAGAATGAATTTCAACTTAGTCCTTCTATATTCTCTCCTTCATGTCTTTCCACCTGGAAAGATGACGTGTGCATGGGAAGTTTAGTGGGGAAAGCTATGCTCTTTAAAGGAATCCTGCTTTTATGTCTTATTTCACCTTCTAATCTATGGTAGGGAAGAGGATATCTTCTCCCCAATAAAAACCTCATAAATGTTTAGCTATATTTTATCTATAGGAATATATTACCTGGATCTAGGAGGTAGGGTTATGCCCTCTTATGCACTTAGTACTTCATGCATTTGCAGATGTAGAAGGTCTTTTCCTCATATCTCTACCTAATTTCTTTAATTTCTATTTTTTAAGACTTTATTTATTTATTTTTGATTTTTTGAGCCAGTGTTTCACTATGCAGTTCAGATTTGCCTTGAACTCACTTTGTAGCCCAGGCTGGCCTCAAACTCACAGGAATCCTCCTGCCTCAGCCTCCTGACTGTTGGGATTATAGGAGTGTGCCGTGATACCTGGCTATCTCTACCTAATTTCTCTGTGATTCTTTGACTGGTACTTGCTTTAAGAATCATCATTTTGCAATATCAATGTATTTTAAGTTTATTAAAATAGAAAAGCATGCTGGCAAAAGGATTGTCCCCACAAAAATTAGATTTGGAAAAGATTGGCCATAGTCTATATTAAGTACAAATAGGTTTCATAGTTTTCAAACTTTGGAACTTTAGAAAGGTAATATGATTAGCACTCTTTATCACCCAATACATCCAACAAGGCCCGGAGCAGCATTCTTAAATACATTAGTGTTTCTGCAGTAAAACATGAACATTCACTGGGCATGTGACACACACCTACAATACCAACATTCTGGGTGACCAAGGCAGGAGGATCAAAAGTTCAAGCACAGCCTAAGCAAATGAGCAATTTGGCAAGATATCATCTCAATTTTTTTAAAAAAAAATGACTTAGGACACAGCTCTGTGCAAAAGCCATGAGTTCAATCCTCAGTTCAAAAAACAAAACAAAATGAATATTCATACTAAGTGAGATAGAGAATACGACTTGCACCACCTCAGTTAAGGTCAGGTTTTTGCTACCAAATGTGTTATGAAACAGTTTACAGTGTTTGGGGGAGCATATGTGGTTAAAGGGTTTCAAACCCATGCCTAAACCCCACCATTGCCTCTTTCAATCTTTCTTTGTCCAGAGCCAAATATCTGCTGTCTTAAATATTTCTTTGAAATATTCCTTTATGTTCACAATCATTCTCATAAGTCATATCCCCCTACCTATTCTTTTGCAGCACCATCTCACTAACAATAGAATCCAGAGCACTATAATTATACACTGGAGTCTGAATAGAAGATTACTTTTGGCTTCTTAGACCTGTGGCTAATGATATCATAGTCAACTGTGTATAGCTTCAGGGATAATACATAATTTACTTCTGCATCACGCTTCCTAGAACTCTATCACTAACACCTGATCTAAACTCCAATCACTAAATTCCCACAAAAAACATCTTGTTTGTAGAGCCCTTGGAAATAGATTCAATGATCCTTTTATCCTGTAACAAAATGAGTGCTCCTATGATGAAACAGGTTGTCTTAGAGTTTAATGAGTTCCTTTCATTAAAAGCTTTTAGGCAGAAGCCAGACAATATAGTGAGTGTGCTTACAATACAAAACAAATGAATCATCCTTGAGCAATTGTGCATTTCATCTTGTAAAACCGCTTAAACAGAATTTATAACTAAGTTTTATTCAACATGCTCAAAGGTATTAACTAATATTTTGGCAATTGAAAATCTGTGATCTCAGTTCTTTAGTTGCCCACCAGGAGAATGAAAACCCTACTAAGAGTTCATAGGATTCTAATGTCACAGAACTGCTCTTCACAAAAGGGATACACAGCTAGATCCATTATCAGGTAATGAGCATTTATTGATACTTTGCTTATTTCTTATGACCAGCTTGATCTCCTGGGGGAAATGTTGGTATGTATTTGTAACTGAAGAACAACTCCAAAGACAAAAGCATGTGCAAGAACAATATGTTGCATTGTACAGACAGAAATTCAGAAACAATTTAGGTTAAAAAAAAAAAAAGAAAATTAAGAAAGAAGGCACTCTGAGGAGCCTGGGGTCTTGCTATGGCCTAGGACCATCTCATGACAAAACTTAGAACTGGTACATATTGGTATCAAGGGACCAATCTATTTTTTCATCCTTTGTGCCACTGAATGTTTTATGTCTTTAATCTCATATTTTTAATTGGATTTGAACTCTTCTTTGGAGCTTAGTATAAGAAAAATTTATTTTTAGATGAGATTTTTTGTATCAAAATTAGATTATATTGAGGATTAAATAGTAATTACCACAATGGTAGATATAGTGAAAAAAATGAATTTGTAACCAAAATTTAATTTTTCCTCCATTTATCCACACTGAACAGAACAATCTTAAATTAATTAATGTTAACATACTGATATTTGTGTGTATACAACAAAGAGACACATAATAAAAAATTTGGTAATGTAAGCATTTTCCCATAATACCTAAATTTTCTGTAAACATTTTATCTTTCAAAATGATTTCTGTGTATAAGATAGAAAACTAAAATGCTCTTTTAGACAAAGGGAAAGAAATGAATGTAAAACAAAAACTAAATTTTCTTTACACCTATCTGTATTCAATAGTAGTCTTGAATTAATTAATGTTAACACACTGATATTTGTGTTTATAAACATACACACACACATGCACACACACCTCCATCTTTGTGCACACTGAAATGTGGATATCCATGCATTTTTTATGAAAATATATAATTTGGTTTTTATCCATTCATAAATTTCATTCAACAATTATTAATGAAGCACACTTCCAGGAACTAACTTCCGACTGGGCTTCAGTTCCTAATGACACATTCACCTGTGGATATCAGTGGATTAATCCACTGATAAGTATAGCTCCTTCCTGATCCAGTCACCTCTCCTGAAGTCTCTTAATCTAATTAAATTGACAATTTAGCTTAATAAAATATGTGAAGAACACGAAAATGTCAATATATTATTGTAATGAGTATAGAAAAAAGTTTTAAACAAATAAGTAATACCAGCTGAATTCTAATTTTATAGATTTTACAATCAGTGGCGAGCAGCTTTATGGTGGTCCTGTGAGTTCCACCTAGTGACTCACTTCTAATGGGTAGAATACAGCAAAGGTAATAAAATGAAACTTCTGAAATAGGCTTACAAAGAGACTGATTAGCATCTCATGTGCTCAAACATTCTTGTCCCTCAGTCTGGAATAAACAGACTGCCATGTGAGTGGCTATGTGGCAGTACGTATTATAGTGCCATGTCTCTGAACAACAGCCAGTGAAACTTGACACCTGCCAATGTCTATGTTAGGTCAATGCAACAAATTTTTCACTCATCAATGAATAGATTCATCTCTTAAATCCACAGTATTTATGTTCCAATTTCCCCATCGCCCAATTAAATTTTATAATTTACACCTGAGGACTTCATAAAGTTTCAATTGATACATGGATTAACTAGGGGCTGGGGATTTAGCTCAGCGGCAAAAGCGCCTGCCTGGCAAGCGCAAGGTCGTGAGTTCGGTTCCTGGTACCGGAGAAAAACCGAAAAAAAAAAAAAAAAATACATGGATTGACTAATTACTGTAACTATTTTTTCTACTGTGATTATTAATTTTGTCATCTTTTTTTGAGTGGGATCTCTTATATTAAAAATTTCTTTTCTCAATTATAAAAGCCAAAACTAAAACAAAGTTTTAAGTATGTCTACAGCAGAAGGATTCTACGGAAGTTGCAGTACCACAGTCTCTATCATTTATTGTAATCTGAGAATCACAAATTTTTTAAAACATAAGTTTCAGGTAAAATAGTTTTTATCTTCCCTTTCACTGTTGGCTTTCTAGCTCCATGTATCCACACACAAACACACTATTCTAACCAGCCAGTGTGCTGCAGAACTCGGGGCAGCTCTAAATGTGTCTCTTACTCATTGGAGGAACACTTTTATGTTCCAAAACAGTGACAGTAGAACAACCTTTGATCTATTTGGGTCTTTCACTTCTTGACATCAGCCATATGGATTTGAACCCTAATCACAGCCTTGTTTCAAACTGCACAAGAGAAGTACTATAGAAGCTGCTTGCAAGCTGTGGTAAAAGGCAGAGAAAAAGTGTTGGCCCATGTAGTAAACACAATGCTTTTAAGAAAGTAGTCTACAGATAATGTTAATCGAAGAAATTAAATCACTCAGCCCCATCTTATTGTTTAGTTCATACATTCTTCTAAGCTACTCTCAAATATTAACAATTGAGAATTTTGAAGTTTTACACATCCATGACCCATAAATGATAAAAAGAGTATCTCACTTTAAAAATGACTTTTACTTTTTCAGATTACTGAGGGAATTTTAAGCTACTAACATTTTCCTAAATATAAATTAGAACTCAAAATACAATTTCCATTTCCTTGTCTTAACCAGACTCGGTCGTTATACAATGATGTGATTAAAACCCATTCCCTAATATCCAGAAAGTTAGGTGTTAAGTCATTATATTATATTGCAGCACGTAGAAGCAGGTCAGGAGCAAGAAGCGTGAGGAAACATGGATTTTCCCCTGAGTGAGGAAAATCTTTAGCTTCATTATAGAATGAATAGGTGTGCTTTCTGTGAGATTTCATGGAGGATGTGTTGCATAATAGAAAAATACTAATCTTGCTCTGCTGCACTGTTTTTGCAAAGGATAAGGAAAAGAAATGGAAAGGAGATGCATATTTAAGGCTTGCTTCCCCAGAGTGTATCTTCCTTTCACATCATCAGTTTAATTGATTCTACCGCAAAGCTGAATTCTCAGCTTTATACAAAGTGCAGACAAAAATAGCTAATTTTTAAAACTCCAGGTTAAATTTGACATTGCTCATACTTAATGCTGATCTTTTTCCTGCTTAGGTTTGTTCCAGTGCTTAAAAGGACAATCTTATCATGCACCCTATGAAAGCAAAGTCTTGAATTTAGGTATTTCTTCATAGAAGATGATTTTCATTCTCCCCAATGTGTTTGGTAATTTGAATGTCTGTTTTTTCCATCAGTACAAGAAGTTACAGTTCTGATGAATCAGGTAACAACAAATATCTCTTTTTGGGCAAAAATACATTATTTCAGAGGAAGAGAATTTCCATTTGGGCTAAGGCCTAAGCATACCGTTTTCAGCCTAGCACTACAGTCTGGCTAACGGCCTCCCTCTGTCATAACATGTTGTCCGTGGCCACTCAGCCCCCTCCCCAGGTGAAGATGACTTCAGAAATAAGCAGACTCAAACAAGCAAAGACTCAACATGCATAGGCTAACCCCTCCAAGTACTGAGCACTGTTCTGGGCAACAAGGAGCATCTAATCTATCAAGCCCCAAGAAGCTTGCGATCATTCAGCAGAAAAATTAGTGCTCTTGACCGAGATAGAAAAAATAAGTTATGAAATACAGTGTTAAGTATCAATTTTTAAAAATCGGGGACAACGGTTTGGTTTTGTGACTTTGGGCAAATCAGTAAACTCTTAATCTGCATTTCTACAGGAAAAATGAAGGGAAGTAAACTCAATTTACTTAAGATTTAGTTATTCTATAAATAATGAATTATATGCTCCTGAAGAGAAATTGTATAACATAATTTTTTTTTTGTAAAGAGATAAAGACAAAAACTATTTTAAAGGATACAGAATTTCAAAGCACGATGAAAAGTTTCAGTTTCTGTCCATGTTTATAGTATGATGTTGGCTGTTGGTTTGTCATAGATGGTTTTTATCAGAATGAGGTAAAGACCATCTATTCTGATTTTCCATAAGGATTTTTTTTCATGAATGAGTGTTGGATTGGTCAAAAGCTTTTTCTGCATCTATTGAGATGATCATGTGGTTTTGTCTTTTATTCTGTTGATATGGTGTTGATATGGTGTATTACATCTATTGATTTGCATATGTTGAACCATCTCTGAATACCTGGGATGAATCCTACTTGGTCATGGTGTATAATCCTCGTGATGATTTGATGTATTCTGTTTGCTAGTATTTTATTGAGAATTTTTGCATGTATGTACATTAGGGAGCCTGGTCTGTAGTTCTCTTTTTTAGTTGAGTCTTTCTCTCATTTTGGTGTCTTTCTCTCATTTTGCCTCCAGAAATAATTTGAGCAGAATTCCTATGCTTTCAATTTCATTAAAGAGTTTGAGGAGTATTGGTGTTAAATCTTCTCTGAATGTCTTGTAGAACTCAGCTGTGAATCCATCAGAGCATGGGATTTTCTTTCTTGGTAAGTTTTTGATTATGATTTTAATTTCATTAAACTGCTATTGGGTTATTCAGAATTTCTATATCTTCTTGATTCAGTTTTGGTAATTCATACATATCTAGGAACCTGAACATTTCTTCTGTGTTTTCCATCCTATGACAGTAAAGATTTTCAAGGTAGCTATTGATGATCTCCTGAATTTCCACAGAATCTGTAGTGACTTCATGCTTTTCATTCCTTATTCTATGAATGTGAGTTTTTTCTTTCCTTTTTTGATAAGGTTTACTAGGGGTTTATCGATTTTATTTATTTTTTCAAAGAACCAACTGTTTGATTCATCAATTCTTTGTACTGTTTTCTTTGTCTCAATTATAATAATTTCTGCTGTAATCTTTGTAATTTTCTCCCTTCTTTGGGCTTTGTGCTTTGGGCTTGACTTACTCTCCTTTTAGTAGAAGCTTGAGATAAAGCATTAGGTTATTTATTTGTTCTTGTTCTGTTTTCCTGATGTGAGAATTCACCACTATACATTTCTCTCTGAGGACTACTTTCATTGCATCCCACAGATTCCAGTAAGTTGTATTTGCATTTTTGTTTGCTTATTTGTTTTTCCGGTACCTGGAATCGAACTTACAACCTTGCACTCAACAGGCAGGTGCTGTGCCCCTAAGCTAAATCCCCAGACCCTGTATTTGCATTTTTGTTTGACTGTATATATTGTTTAATTTCTTCTTTAATTTCATCTGTGACCCCTCAGTTATTCAGGAAGGTGTTATTTAATTTCCATGTATTTATGAAATTTTTGTGTTTTCATTTGTCATTAATTTCCAATGTCATTGCACTCTGGTCAGATAACATGCATAGGATAATTTCAATTCCTTTGCATTTGCTTAAGCATGTTCTATGAGCTAGTATATGGTGTATTTAAGAGAATGTCCTGTATGCAGCTCTGTATTCTGATGTTATTGGGTGGAACACTCTGTAAAGGTCTACTGAGTCCATTTGTTCAAAAGTTTGGTTCAGTTCTGTTATTTCTTTGCTGATTTTTTTTCTAGTTGATCTATCTCTTTGTATCAGTGGGGTGTTAAGTTTCCCCATTACAACTGTGTTATTGAATATTTGATTTTTCGTGTCTTTTACTATTTGTCTCATATAGTTGGGTACTCCCATATTTGGTGCATACATGTTTATTATTGCTCTCTATTCCTCTTGAAGTTTCCCCCTAACAAGTATGCAGTGACCTTCTTTATCTCATTTGATCACTCTTGGTTTGAAGTTCACATTGTCTTCAAACAAAATAGCTACCACTGCTTTTCTCTGGGTTCCTGTCACGTGGAGTATTGTTTCCTATCCTTTGATTTTCAGTCTATAAATTTCCTTTTAAGTTAAATGTGTTTCTTGTATACAGAATATTGTTGGGCTTTGTTTCTTGATCCACTCTGCTGGTCTGTTTCCTCTAATTGGTGAATTGAGGCTATTTACCTTGATGGTTATCACTGATATGTATTGACTTATCTTTGTCATGCTGTTTTCCTGCTGTTAGT
>NW_004955446.1:5540515-5569561 GCF_000276665.1 Chinchilla lanigera
GAATTTCTTCAATTGTTCATTGTTAAGGAAGAATCTTATTTCTCCATTACTTTTGAAAGATAGTTTTGCAGGATACTAACATAATATTTAAACAGAAAAACTCTGTAGTTAAAACTATCTTGGCTGAAACCCTGGTTATCACTTATTTGCTGTGAGACCATAGCTAAGTCAACATCTTGCTAACTCCAAATTTCTTCAGCCATTAGTGATATCAACAATATTGACATAACTGGCATAAGGTGGCTTAAATGGAGTAATATACTGACTGTTTTGAAAGAACATTCAAAATCTAATGATTTAAAACAATTACCATTTTATTATTTGACTCTATGGGATATGGGGGCGTTTCTGTTGGTCTAAGTTGGTCTCACCCTTTCATCCTCAATATACTGAGGATCACATAGGCAACTCTCTTGCATATTTGTGTGCCAAATTGCATAGACTGGCCTAGGATGGTCTTAGCAAGCACAACTGTTCTGTCCCCTACATGGATTTCAGCCTCTAGCAGGAGGTGTAGTCTTAATAACATGGTGTAGTAGTTCCAGGAGATACAGTGTAAGGTACACAAGCCCATACGCAACACTGGCATACCGGCAACTGCACCACTACCACTAACAAGTGCAGTCTAGATTTAAGTAATAGAAAAATAAATTTACCACTTAGTGTTTAGATAGGGGTTGATACCTGAGGAGAGACAGCAGATTAAAGAAATGAGGTTGTTTTGGCAATTGATCTACTATGTTCATTAAAGAACTTCCAATGTCTGATGCTCAGGTAAGCACCAATCATTGTCACTATACGTTTCAATAAGAATGCAAAGAGTGGAGTCATATATATGAGATCAAAGCTAGGTACTCTTGAATTCATAAGAAGTGCAGTTTGGATACATAGCATGGGAAGTACTTATGGAACATAACATTTTGTGAGGAATGAAGAAGGCTGAACTCTGTAGGGGACACTACTGAATATTCAGTTATGTCAGGATTAAACAGCAAAAAAAAATAGATGTAGTCACCAGTAGTATCCATTTGCTTTGGTGGCTCTTAAGCATCTCTACTAAATTAGAGTGGTGCTGTGACTTGCCAACCTGTCCTCTGTCATTCGAAGTATGTAGACATAGAAAGCAAAATATTTAGGGACCCAAAGGACTGCACAGTTACCAAAACCCTCATAGTAGCTTCAGGCTCCCATCTGGCAATGCAGTACACGGATGGAAAAGACAAAGAGAGATCTGCAGTTGAAGGGGCTCTGGAGACAAAAATAAAAAGAAAAACTAAGGAACAAACACTGTGGGCATGAATAAATATTTCCTTTCCTACTAATCTGAATGAAGGATGAAGAAACAATGAATGGAATAAATTAAGTAGGAAGATGAAGGGAAAAGATGAATTTGAAAACTCAGCAAAAAAGTAAACATAGTGTATAACTGGTTGAGAATAGATAGTGAGGAAAATCAAAGATGACATAGAGGGTTCTACTAAGGAACTATGTGTATAGTTGTACCAAGACACAATCCCCAGAAAGAGGGAAATATTTTAGAAATGAGTGAAGAATGAAATCAGTTTGGGATAAGCTGAATTTGACAAGCCAGCCGGATATCCAGATGGAAATGTCCAGAAGGCTGGGGCACAGATACAAAATAGGCAATTTACTTTACCTTTCTTTCTTTCACTAGAAAATGATAGGACATTGCTTGCCACTTCTCTCCAAGGACTTTAAAGAGGATTAATGAGCCAATGTTCACATTTATTCCACACCAAGGATCAATGAGAGCTCGGCAAAGAATTAGGTTGAAGTCCCATTATGTTAAATGGGAAACAAAGCAGCTCTGATATGAAAAGCACTGAAGGAGGAGAATTCACATTTAGACCATACTGCAAAATATAATTCTACTTTAGACAGCCACTACAGGCCCAGCTTTGATGCAGGTGGGTGGTAAACTCTTTCCAGCTAAAAAAAATATATAAATAAATAAAGTAAAGCAGACTTCTTATTGTCTGCTTTTCTTTTTGTATTTCTTTCTAAAACCACCAGGACTCAGCCCAAATATGAACCTAAGAGTTGGTCAAATAATACATCTTAGTGTGGTTGATTTCACAATTTCTCACCCTGTCAGTAACACTGATTGCTGAAACAAGTTTCTATTAGCTGCCTCTGTCTTAAGAGTAACTTAGTGCTGCCTCATCTGCCAGGGGTTACTGACAACACTGACTCTTAAGTGGACGATTTGACTAGGAAGTCACCAGGCAGCATATTCTTGAGACCACTGCTCAATCAACAGCACATATCTGAGATAGTCTTGCTAGAAATGTTAACTCAGGGATACACCGAATGCCTGCTCATAAACAAAACCCTTTCATAATCATTCAGAATCTTTTAATTCATAAATTTTCTTTTCCTACATTTCTTTGATGGTAGAAATAAAAAATACAGCATGAAAAATATGTGATGTAATACAAGAAACATAGTTTTGAAGGAGTCGTATGGATCTGACCTCAAAATTGTCACTATATACTTGGGACTGGCCTTTTTTGGGCTTACATGTCCTTGTTTGTAAACTGTAGCATCATGGTATTGAGTTCTTGTTACTTGCTGTCTGTGTGACCTAGTAGAAGTCACTGACTGAGACTGTTTGCTTTCTTCTATGAAATGACAAAAATATTACCTATCATAAGATGTGTAATACTTAAATGAAATAAAATTAGTTAACATCTTTAGCCCTGAGTCTTGTTCACAGCTATTTCTAAATAGATGACAATTGTTATGCTGCTGCTAATGTGATAATTTGAAGCACATGGCTCATTGCAGATCTTCAATAAATATGAATTTAAACATAGAGGATGAGTATCACTGCAAGAAGTACTATATAATGCAGGTTATAATATACATGAGAGGTTAAATAGACAATCACCAAAGACAGCCTTAGATGAGCAAAAGAACCATCTCATCTGCTGTGCCTTGGTTTTGAATAAGGAAGCTGTACTGGTCAGTTTTCCACTGCTTATTGCTTAGACAAAATATGCGATACTCACAATTTAAAGAAAGGGTTATTTTGTCCATGATTTCAGAGATTTCAGTTCATTGTAAGCTGGTTTCAAAGCAGAAACACCATGGAATGGTGCAAGGAAGCTTTACAACTCATGACCTATAAGAACTAGAGATGTGGAAAGAAACCAAGAACAAAAGGCCAGAGACCAGGTATGCATATAGTTCCTTAGGTTTAGCTCCTTGATTACTCCAACTAGAGCACACTTCCTAATTAGTTCAGCTGTGAACTCACCATGGGCTAACTCATGAATGAGGTTTATGATGCATGCTTCAGTCCTGTGGTGGATTGCCAATGGGTGGTCAACTTGTAATACCCAGCTGAGCTGAATCAGTGTGGTGCTGGGTATGGAGAGTCTGCCTGAGGATTGTTGCCAACAAAACAAAAAGGAGAACTGAAAAAGAAAAAGAGGCACTGTTATGGAGCTGTTGGGGTCTGTTTGTTCTCCTGGAGGTGCTTGTTGTGCTGGCTTTCCTGATGAACTTGGCTGTTATCATCAGAGGACTTGGGACCTTGTCACTGAGAATGGCTGTGGTACTTTTGAGGAGAGCTCTGGTTCTTATTTTGAGCATGGCTTCCTGACTCCAGGGCAGAGCCATAAGCCTACTGGCACAGATCCTTCATCCCATTGGCATAGACTTTCTAGTTTCCACCACTGATCTTGAGGCCTTCCCAATGCAGATCTGTGAAAGAGGCCTGCATGAGACATTGTCATGGGCTGTTGGCCTCCAGTTGAACTCATGGGGGGCGCTGTTATGGGTTCTAGGTCTTCAGCTGGACTCATGCAGGACAATACCATAGGATTCAGGCCCTCAGCCAGATTCTTTGGGTCTTTAGAGTGTGTACAGATTTCCTGCACTCTTTTGAACTTGACTTTTTGGGTGACTATCATAAAATAATTATTAAAGTATTCCCTTGCAAATCCCAACTATGACAAAACTCCTCTCCAGAAATGTCTTAACCCAGGGAAGCCAAAAAGTTTCACCATCCCAGGAGCCTAATAGACTGTATAGACATAAAAAATGCTATAATAAAATAACAACCTGGTATAGTTTGGGATATCCTGATTCTTTCAGTCTCAGAAGTAGCTTTCCTGTTGCTCATGGTGAAGTCTCTGGATCAGGTCCAGGCACATTGGCCTCTCTTGCCTTTATCCTAGGAAACCTCTAAGTATGAGATATAAAGAACATCTGGAGGTTCTTCAGTTACTAAGAAAATAAACAGAGAAGATGAAAACAGATGCCTACCAACTTCCAGCCCAGTGATTTCAGGAACAGTGGAATCTTCAGTGAGTCAGAATGACTTTTTTATAGCAATGTCCTTTTCTTTCCCTTGAAAAGTCAATGGCTTTTCTTCCACTTTTCTATTTGGTACCATCCTGGCATGCTAAAGTAGCTTAACTTTATACTCCTTAAAGACAAGGTCATTCAAAAACAAAATCTGAAATTAAGCAAAATAGAGCTATTTGTCTCCTTTCTTCCTGAGATTATAAGTTGTTGCAACTAGACTTACCCTCAATCCAAAACTAGTTAGAACAAGATGGGATCTTGAACACAGTCCCAAGATTATAGTATTCTTCTAGTTGCTTCTTGCTTCTTCTTAATATGCCTATATGTTTCTGCATTATGTCCTTCACTTCAGAGATCCTCAAAGCACTCCTCACTGCTTCTGCCACTCCCACATATCCAGGGTCATTCATTTTATGGCTCAGAGATGACTTCTTAATTTATTCATTCACAGTAAGTAAGAATTTATTGTGTTTTAATCTCTCCCAGGAGTGTCTACTAGACCTCTTAGACAAAAGGATAATTGGTCTTAAAGATGTAGGTTTTGCATCATCTTTTATTCCACTTAATTAGAATTCAGAGGAATAAGTCCACAGCTTCCTTCTACTGAATCCCTCCCCACAACCACTTTTAGGATACAATTTCAATCACAATGGCATTTAGCTAGGAAAAGGATGAGTATAAATTTGAATAAGCCCTTATCACCTCTTTAAACTACACCTTGGGGACTATCATTTATTCCATCCCCCAATAAGAGCTGCAGTGTAATAAGAAAGCAAAATCCACCCATTATGATGTTAATGATTGTAAGTCAAGCCATGTAGATTAGTTCATTTCCTAACATGTGTTGCTGGAGGCACAAGTAGTGAGGTAGCCTGCAGTAGAAAGGAGTCTGATATAACATTATATCAGACTAAATCATGCTTATATTGAGGGCTATGTCCTCTATTATATATGTTGTGAAATGTTTTCTATATAGATTGCCAGGTGAATTGCCTAACTAATATGGTACTTTCCTGGATAGGCAAGTAGAACAAACACTCATTTTGATTCTGACTATTAGCATTAATGCTTAATTCTAAAATGGTGCCTTTCATTGCAGTACAATATTGCTATTAAAGTTAAAGCACTTTCTAAGATGATTCTATAGCTAATTAACTATTGTGGTGACCTTGACCTTTTACCAGTTATGCTGAGAAGTAATATTATGACACATAATATTACTCCAAAGAACACCAGTGTTAGAAATTATTTGTGAAAATGTAACTTGAGCTGACTGACATTATTAAAAATATATAACTTTTAAATTCTAGGGATTATATGTGAAATAAAAAAGTATTATTTTTAAACATAAGAGTGCCTGAGAAATGTAGTAAGTGCACTAGCATGATGTTACTCATAAAAAATGTACTATGAAGTTTTACATACATTGCCCCCAAAATGAATACAAAAGGTATTGTAATAGTTGATACATTGTGTCAACTTGAGAAGGTTAGAAGCTTAACTAAGTGACTCAGCAGGGGGCCAGGATCCTGTTTGTAAACATCCTGAGCAAGAAGAGGGCATGGAGATGGTATAGGAAGATAGCTAGCACACAACATAAGGGGTGAAAAGAGGCTTGGTCTTCCCCCTTTTTTGCTCTTGTTACTTTTACTGTCTTCTGCCGCCTTGAAATGTTGCCCCTGTGCCATGCCACCCTGGCTTGGAGACAGCTGATTATGGACTGAAACCTCCACAAACTGTGAGCTAAATAAATCTTTCCTTCCTTAATTATGGGTGCTCGGTATTTTGTCTCAAAGATGAGAAAAAAGTAATCAAGACAAAATTTGGTACCAGAGAAGTGGGGTCATTGCTGTGACTGGACCTGACTATGTGGTTCAAGAGCCTTTGAGAATAGCCTGGGGGGGGGAAGAATTTGGAAAGGTTTGGAGCTGCTGCCTGAAAGAGAAGCACTAGAATGCCTTCAGCTGTTCTGTGTGGGAGTTCTGGTCAGAGCACAGAAGACCAGAAGGCTGATAGAAATCCTGTTAGTAAAGATAAAGCTCAGGAGGTTTCTGCTGGGAAGAAGGACTGCATTGGTTGTTGGACCCCAGATGATGTGTGTTATGGCTTAACAGAAAGTTTATCTGCATTTTGCTTGTGTCCAGAGAGGCTTTGCCTGAGACTGAGATTAAGGGTGGCAGACAAATTAATCTGGCAGAGGAAATTTCATGGCAGTTGAATGTTGAGGCAGTGGCATGGCTATTGCTGGGGCTTTTAGCCAGATTTCTGCTGTGAATGAGAAGCAAAGAGCCCAGCAGGATGATTTAAGGTGCCATGAGTTTGGCCAGAAAGGAAGCTCCTGCAAAGTTGTGGACTGCAAAGATAGAGCAGAGACATTGATTGCCAGCAAAGAGGAGAATAGAAAAGATGGCCTGAGGGCATCACTTGAAGCAGCAAGCCTCCAACCTTTGCAGCCTCCAAACTGCAAAAGTGAAGACTTTGCTCTGAGGAAAAAGATGCAGAGTATCATATTCCAGAATGGTGGTAGCCACATTATGTTTCAGAATGGCAGCAGCATAGAAAATTTGTTCCTCAGAATTGGATTCAGAATGCCAGCCATCCAGGCACTCAACCCCTACAGCAAAGAGAGAGTAAAGCTTGGCTACTGCTCCAACTGGTAGTACACCTTTATATCACTTGAGGTGCATGCAGAGGAGACTTGTGGGTTATATATATGTGTGTGTGTGTATATATATATATAGGGAATCAAACTCAGGACCTTGTGCTTGCCAGGCAGGTGCTTGTGCTGCTGAGCTATATCCCTGGCCTGAGCTGTGGGGTTAAGGTGGCTTCCACTCTGATTTTGAGAAAGCCTGGGAGGCCAGGCAGCATGCCCCTGAGAGGGCAGTATAAGAAGCTCTAAGTGAGAAGTCAAAGGTGTAATGGAGACCCCAGAATCTTGGAAAAGCATGGAACATGGATCATCTAAAGAAATCTGCAAGAGGCGAGCAAAATGGGCCTAAGAGAGAAACCATGGAAGCTATAACCACCAGAAGTATGATAGGGGCAGGTCACCCAAGCCATTTGGAGCTCGCAATTTGCCTCATACTATTTTGATATTGCACTGGAACTACAGGACTTAATGTTTGCCCTGCTGGATTTTGGACTTGCTTTGGTCTCAATCCTTTGTATTACCATTTGTAACTTTTGGAATGACAATGTTTATCTTGTGCCATTGAATGTGGGAAGTGTTTAACTTTTCATTTGTACAAGGGCTTGCAGCTAAGAGTTTGCTTTATATCTCAGAGGAAATGTGGGTCTTGGACTTTTCAGCAATGCTGAA
This sequence comes from Chinchilla lanigera, assembly GCF_000276665.1. Classification (NCBI taxonomy): domain Eukaryota; kingdom Metazoa; phylum Chordata; class Mammalia; order Rodentia; family Chinchillidae; genus Chinchilla; species Chinchilla lanigera. Next base: position 5,548,173 of record NW_004955446.1, read on the forward strand.
ACCGTTAGAACTTTGGCAACTCTTAGAAAGGACTAAACACCTTTCACATAAGGGCATGTGCATGAGTCTTAGGAGGCCTAGGGGCAGAATGCTATTGTTCTAATATAATATAATGTTGGTAGACTTAAGACTGGTTTTTAAGGATAGTTAAACCTGTGTTATAATGTTCAGGTTGTGAACTAATATGAATAAGCATATCTTTGTATCTAGAAACCTGTTTAAAGAAATATGTCTGGTTGCCAAGTTGACAAGGAGTGGACTGTAATGGTTGATACATTGTATCAACTTGAAAACTGAGAAGGTTAGAAGCTTAACTAAGTGAGTCAGCAGGGGGCCAATATCCTCACTTTGTAAACATCCTGAGCTTGTGCAAGAGGAGGGCACGGAGATGGTGTGAGCAGATAGCTGGCATACAATATAAGGGATGAAAAAGAGGGCTGCTCTTCTCCCGTGTTTCCTCTTGTTGCTCTCTTCTGCCACCTTGAAATGTCCTTGTGCCATGCCACCCTACCTTGGAGCCAGCTAATTGTACACTGAAACCTCAGCACAGTGTGAGCTAAGTAAACCTTTCCTTCTTTAGGGTGATGGGGATTTTTGTCTTAGCACCGATAGAAAAGTAACTAAAATAGATGAGTTAGACAGAACTAATATGCAATAAAACCTTTATAATTGGTATTATAATAACAAAACCTGGAAAACAAAGAAAACCATGCAGCATTTATGGTTAAGAAAATATCTTAGAAATACATATGAGAACAATATAAGATTCATGAGAGCAAAAGGAAAAAGAATCATTATTTTCAGAAGGAATAGTTTTATTTTATATTACTGTGGATTCTAAGAACTTCTGGAAGTTTCTTCATATAAAGAACATTTAACTAGATATTAAACAATAAATAGAACAGCTATTTTATAAAAGATACATTCACATAGTTGGATTTCATACATATTTGCAACGAAAAATCCCAGGAAAATAACAAAATCATAGTTCCATGGAGACCTCCTCCATCTCTTTAAAACAATGTAACTTACCAGTGCTTTCTAGGAAGAAGAGGCCACTACTCAATATTTGAACCAAAAGCCTGATAAAAAGCTAGAGAGACTGATGATTTGAGCATATGCTATAGTCTTAATGTGTCTTTTCAAAGTTCATATATTTTAGTACATTCCCAATGCAAGGATTATAGAAGTCAGGCCTTTGGGAAGAACCTATATCATCAGAGCTGAGGCCTCATGGGTAAGATTAGTGCCCTTATAAAAGAGACTTCAAGGAATTTTTTCACCCCTCCTATCATTTGAGGACACAAGAATTTACCATCTATGAATAAAAGAATGAATCAACACCAGGCACTAAATTGTCTGGTGTCTGGCATCTTAATCTTGAACTTTCAGCCTCCAAAGGAACAGTGGTTTAAAAACCTACCAAAATAACATATTTTGTTGCAGCAATCTCAGTGGGCTTAGACAGTATGATATCACTGATAAGTGCAAATTGTTAATTTCGCACAGGATTTTGGGACACATGGATTTCATGGATTACTGGACTTTGAGATGTGATAGAAACTTGAAATTATTTGAATTTTTTTGTTTTGTTTTGTTTTGTTTTAATTTTTCTGGTACCGCAAATTGAACTCAGGACTTTGCACTTGCCAGGCAGGCACGTGTGCCACTGAGCTATATCCCTGGCCTGAAATTGCTTGAATTTTAACACAGGAATATCCCTAAAAGTAACTGTAAGAGTCATTCACTATCACTGATTCTTCAAAATTTATCACTATCACTAATCTAATGGTTAAAGAAGCATATCATCAGGAATTGATTGGAATATATTATTTAGTTAATGCTTTTCTTCAGAGTTTATAGTGAACAATTATTTGCAGAGAAGAAAATCTAGAAATAATTAACCCTCTAGAAGTTACTTCACATAGAATTTTTAGGAAACTTGTAGTCAATGTGACTTTTAGTTTTCATTGAATCCTTGAGGAACAGATATTTATGCTCTAATTAGAAGAAATCAAAATTACTTTGGACACTAAATGTGTAAGTATTAAAGTGAGAGCATTGTTATAAAGTAAAGAATCTAATTGCTTTCCTGTATGCCAATAGCAAATAATAATTTGTAGCTAGAAATAAATCATTTACATTAGCAACAAAATAAGCTAAGCATAAATCTTTGAAAAAAAAAAAAACCTACCCTGGAAAAATTATAAAATTTTGATAAAAGAAATCAGAGAAAGCCCACACAAGTGAAAAGATATTTCATGTTCATAAGACTCAATATTGTGAAGATGTCATATCTCCCCAACCTGACACATGTCAGTTCAAACAGTCCTGGTTAAAATCCTGGTAACTCATTTTGTGGATATCAACAAAACAATTCTAAGATATATATGACAGGCAAAAGACCTAGAGCAGTCAAGACAATTTGAAAGAAAAAAAAAAACCATCGAAGGACTAACACTTCCTGACTCTAATACTTACTGTAAAGCTACCATAATCAAGACAGTATAACACAACAAAACAACAGATAAACAGATCAGTGGAATAGAACACAAAGTCCAGGAATAAACACAAAGATATATCCAACTAATGTTTGACAAAGGAGAAAACAGAATTCAAGGGAGAAATACTATTATTTTCAACAAATAGTGCTGAAACAACTGGACAGCCACAGGTGGAAAACTTAAGAATCTACACACTGATCTTACACCTTTCCCAAAAATATCTGAAAATAGATGACAGATCTAAAGTGAAACACAAAACTACTAAACTTGCACCAAAAACATTTTTTAAAATGTAGGTGATCTTTGGTTTGGCAGTGAAATTTCAGAAACCACACCAAAAGCATAACTCATGAAAAAAATTGATAAGTTGAACATTATTGAAATTAAAAACTTGTACTCAGTTAAAGGCACTGTTGAAAGAATTAAAAGGGGCTAGAGATATAGCTCAGTGGCACAGCATCTGCCTGTCAATTGCAAGGTCCTGAGTTTGATTCCTGGTACCAAAAAAGAAAGAAAGAAACAATTAAGACAAGTCAGGAGCTAGAAGAAAATACTTCCAGAACACATAGCTAATAAAGGACTTGTATCTAAAATGTGAAAAGAGCTCTGAAAACCAACAATAAGAAAACAAACAGCCCAATTTTAAAATGGATCTGAATTGTCCAAAGAAGATATACTAATGGCAAATAAGTATGTGAAAAGATGCTCACAATCACATGTTATTAGAGAATTACAAATTGAAACCACAATAAGACATCACAATAAGACCTATTAGAATAACCAAAATCTAGAATAACGACAACACAAAATACCGGTGAGAATATGAAGCAGCAGAAACTCTCATTAACTTTGGGGTTTTTTTTTGTTGTTGTTGTTGTTGTTTTTGGTTGGGGGAGGTTTCTGGTACCGGGAATTCAACTCACGACCTCACGCTTGCCAGGCAGGCGCTGTGCTGCTGAGCTAAATCCCCAGCCCCTGTCAATCACTTTGGAAGGAATATAAAAATGATGCAGCCACTTTGGAACATAGCTGAGCAATTTCTTAAAAACTAAATATTGTCACATAATCCAGCAATCACGGTCCCTGATATTGCGCTAAAATCAGTTAAAATATATATCCACACAAAAACATATATACATAGATGTTTACAGTATTCATAATTGCCAATTATACATAATTCATAATTGCCAATAATTGCAAGCAACAAAGATGCCATTCAAAAGAAAAAATCACTGAATGAACAGTGTTACAACCATACAGTGAAGTGTTATGCAGCAATAAAAAGAGCTATCAAGCCAAGAAAATAAGGAAAATTAAGTGTATATTGCTAAGTGAAGTTAACAAAATGAAAAGGACCATTAGTGATTGCCAAAGCCTTGTCAGAAAGTAGGAGGAACTGATGAAGGGGATATCTCAGAGATGTGAAAACATATTATATGACACTGTAATGGTGAGTAGTATGTAATATTATACATTTATAAACATTCAGAAGGAGTAAGGCAAAGATCCTCTATAGACTTTAGTCAATAACAGCATATCAATAGTCATCCCACAAGTTGTAACAAATATGCCACACCAATACAAGATAAACTTGTGGCAGGTAGGGAAGAAATTTTTTTACTTTTTCTGTAAACCTGCAGTTGCTCTAAAAATGTGTATTAATTTTAAAAGATATAAAATTTTGTCATAAGAATTTTAAAATTAAATTTATTGGAAGTTTTTGTACCTGTATGGAAATATGGATTTTAATTACATATTCCTTTCATGTAATAGCAGAGGAAAATAAATGGAAAATGTGTTGCTAAAGTATCTTCACATGTGGTATCCTCCTCTTTCAATTTGATTTTTACTTCAAGTTTTATTTAACAATTTTTATTTGCTTTTAATTTTTTAAATAGTTTCTATTGGTGAATCATGGTTATGCAGATCAACGAGTTTCACTCTGGCAGATTAGCATATGCACATAGCACAGTTTGATTTTTCCCATGTGGAAGTCATCTTATTTGTCATCCTGCATGGAATACCCTCATGAGCCTAGTGAGGTTAATGAGGCATAAACCAAGACAAAACTTTTCTCAGGAAGCAATTTAAATAGACTCATATGGGGAAAACTGAGTATATTAATATTTTATATTTTTAAATGTCCACAGGATTCTGAGGACATATGTATGACCCTTTGTTCACCTGAATAGTCAGATGACTTTCAAAATATAATCAAATCACCCCATCCTAAATATTATTGCCTTAGATCTACCATCATAGATGTGGATAGGGATGTGAGTTGAATCTGAAGAGCTAAAGATGAAATAACTGAGGTAGAAAGGACACAAGTCTAATTTATAAAGGAAGACACTAAGCTCAATATTGATATTCAATTGGTAGAGTCATGTATCGGTACTGTATTGGAACACAGACATCTCAATAGCTGTATCAGTCAACATTTATTAGAGAAATAGATATAACACAAGATATACAAATGTATAAGAAATTACAAGGTTGGCTTGCAATAATCAGCCACAGATTTGGATGGGTAAGCATGCAGACAGTGTCTGCGCACTGGAGACTGAAAGGTTCAGTCCAATGTCTGGAGCTTGCTACGATGTTCTATGCAAGTCCCTATCAGGAGGCTGATGGGTGTGTAATGGAAGGCTGAAGAGTCTCTGCTGGAAGGCTAAAGAGTCCCAACAATCTGTACAAGAAGCCAGAAGACAATGTCCAAGCTGAAAGCAAAGACTGGAGCTCCTCCAAAGAATCAGCAATCAGCCCTTCTTCATTTCTCTTTTATTGTGTGCAGGCTATCTGCCCTGAGAGTGGGGGTCCTTTACAATCATGCCATCTCCACAAGGGCTGAGGATGTTTACAAAGTGAGGACCCTAACCTCCTGATGAATCACTTAGTTAAACTTCTAAACTTCTCAAGTTGACACAATGAACAACATCCTAGAGTGTTAAGGGCATGTCCTCTAAACTCTAGGATGTAGAACTGCCACATTACTCAGTTAAACTTCTAGACTTCTCAGGTTGATACATTGTATCAACCATTACAATAACTGAGATGATCAAGTCCAGTGAAGATAGAAATTAAGCCCAGTTTAGGGAGAGGCTTACTAAGAGAGACAAAAGAATTGGGGAACTCTAATCCCACAGATGAGAGTAGTAGTCCAGGTTCAAATCTCAACTAGAACTTCAATGTGAAACTATTTGCCATGGTTTTAGCAGTGTATTTATCATATGTGATTGAAATGGATACTTTAGATCCAAACTCATCAGTTAAAGGGCCTCTGCTTCCGCACTGGACATTTGTGCACATTCTGGAGACTACTCTACTGAGAATGAATCTCATACTATCCTGTAGTATTTTATTCTCATTGGTTTTGGAATTAAATAGAGCTTTGTAACAGACCTCTAGTACATACTGCTAGGCTGAGCAGAGGCAGTCATTTTCTCAACTACCCTATAGACAGAATAAGTGCTGAAGCGTTGGATTGCTTGTTAGAGAGTATATGACTATGTGGGACTTCTATGTGTGCAGCGGTTAAGCCCAAGAGCACTGGAAGAGACAACTCTGTAAAAGCTGGAGAGCTAGAAAAGAGAAGGTTACACACCAAGATATACCTCTTAAATGTCTTTTCTCCCAAAATTCACTTTGAATTGTTTGTAGATATCTCAACTCTTTTTCTAATTTAACTGGGGTGGGTTACCTCTCTTGGTGTATTGTTTTTGTCCAACCTATTTATTCCAGCTCCTCTTCCCTCTGTCAAAGCCAATTCAGGAAAGGCAGCACACGCAGCAATGTGTACACACAGCCTCAATTTTTTGTGCATGTTTGTTTCTGGTAAATATGCATCTACCTATGAATATAACCATATTTCTCAACCATAATTGAATAATATTAGGAACCTAAAATATAGCTCATTATGATGAATACCAGTAAAGTATCTTCCCTTTGGAGATGATACATATCAACTAGGCCAATTGCTTTTCACAATCATAGTACAATCGTGTGTCAATGATAAAGATCACTTCTGAAAATGTAGGAGATCTTGCCATTACATGAATGTAAACATCTGTATTTACACGAGCCTAGATGGCATAACCTGCTACTCACCTAAATTAAGTGGTATATTCTTGCTCTTGGCTACAAACCTGTACAACATATTACTGTACTGGACACTGGAGCCAATTCTAACAAAGTGGTTAAGTATTTGCATATCTAAAGATATCTAAACATAAAAAAGTGAACAATAATGCTAAGAGGTAGAAATCTTTCAGCTCCTCTATAATCTTATGGGACCACTCTTGTATTTGTGTTTCACCACTGACTGAAAGATCATCATGTGGCACATAACTGCTTCTCAGGGCCAAACTTCATTGTTCTACTGAACTGGCTTGTACCAAGAAGATGTCCAATAAATTTATTTCTTGTATTTAATATAAGAAAAATTTCATTCTAAAACACAGTAAATTAATTTTCTATAGTCAAAGCCTTCAGGTCATTAGACATTAAAATCAGTTGCGAGAAATAATTTAAAAATAACAGCATAGTAGGTGATAAAAATCAAGTCTCTATAATCACAGGAAAAATTGGTTGGGTTAGAAATTCTGTTGTATTTTTTTTTTTCTGAGAGATAAGTATGGGAGTTTTCAATTTCAAACACTCACATTTTATTATATTTCCATTTAGTCTGATAAATGTACATTTGTATAATATATGACATACAAGGGCAAAACTATAATTTATAAAAGCTAATAAAATATATAACTGACAACAAAATATCTGCACTTAGACTATCTAATTTGATTCAGGATTGGATCTTAACTACTAAGCCAGTTTAATCACAACCCACAATGAGTCTAGTACTGAGTAAGTTTGATTGTTATGCCTATAGTGATCAGCGACAAAACCTTTATTATTTAAGAGTTTAAGAAAGCTATTAATTATTCAGGCAATGAGTGACAGATGAAGTCAAAGGAGAAATGAAAGTATCTTACTATATTTTCATTCAGTTGTCAAAAAATATTTTTAGATATACTTTGTGGCATGTAACTTCATTTCTCCACCCTTACCATAGCTCTATCAAAGTTTTGAAGTTTCATATTGTCGAATTTGCTTGCTCAGTTTTAAATGAAATTTTACTGTAATAAAAAATTGGATACTATGCAATTTACAAACTTAAAATGTAAGATCAATAGATTTTAGCACATTGAAAGAGTTGTACAACTGTAACCACAATTAAATTTAGGTCATTTCTGTTATCCCAAATCAAAACACTCTACCTAGTAGCTATAATCTCCCAACACCGCCCCCTAAATCTAGGTAACCCCTGAGCTAATCTCTATCTTCATAGATTTTCCCATTCTGGGAATTTTTTTCAAAATCAATCATGGTCATAGTAAAAATAAAGACCTTAAAATATCCAAAGAAATGAAATCCTATAAAATGAGCTCCTTGCTGTTAAATTTTTCGTATAAGGGGAACCATATGATGTACAAGCTTGTGTATCTGATTTGCTTTACTTAACATTATGGTCATAAGGTACATCCACTTTCTACAAATGACTCAAGTTTATCTTTCTTAACAAAAGAGTAGTACTCCATTATTTATAGGTACCACATTTTCTTTCTCCATTCACCTGTTGATGAGCATACAGGCTAATTCCAAGAAATACCTAGCATGAATCATACTGCTACAAACATAGGTACACATACATTAATGTGGTATGATATTTTTTACACTCTGGGGAAGATAACCAAAAGGGAAACAGCTGGGTCAAGAGTGGAATTTCTGTTTTTCATTTTTTGAAGAAATTTCATGCTGATTTCCATAGTGCATGTATCAGTTTACACTCCCAACAACAATGAACAAGGGTTTCTTCCTCCTCATGGACTCACCAGCATTTATTATTATTTGACTTTTTGATGGTAGCCATTCTTTCTGGGATAAAATGGAATCTCACTGTCATTTTAATTTACATTTCTCAAATGGCCAGCAACACTCAAAGTAAGGAACTGAGCTCCCCCCAAAACCACCACAGCCATTCTCAGCAACAGCAAGGTCCCAAGCTCCTCTGATGATAACAGTCAAGTTCCTATCAGGAAAGCCAGCACAACAAGCTTCTGCAGATTGAACAGTGCACCATCTTCCCCTGGAGAGCCAGGAAGTGATGCTCAAAGTAAGGACCAGAGCTCCCCCAAAGTGAATCATATAGATTCTCAGTAACAACAAGGTCCCAAGCTCCCTTAAGAAGAAGAACAGCTGAGATCATATCAAGAAAGCCAGGATGACAAGCTCTTCCAGGAGAACCCACAGCCCCAGGAGAACCAACAGCCTGAGGAGAACCAACAGCCCCAGGATAACCACCAGCCCCCACACTCCTTTTTATGTTGTTGGCAACAATCCTCAGGTGGGTCTCCCACACCCAGCACATGCTGGTTCAGTTCATCTGGGTGCTACAAGTTGACCACCAGTTGGCAATCCCCCACACTTGAGGTCTGGGATTGTGATGCCCCTGCTTGTCTTGTTGCCTAGAATTTCTTTTGCTATTCTGGGTCTCTTCTGATTTCAAATGAATTTTAGGATTACTTTCTCCAGTTCTGTAAAAAATATTATTGGTATTTTGATTCAAATTGTAGTAAGTCTAGATAATAGCTTTGGAATATGGCCACTTTAACTTTATTGGTTCTGCCTATTCAGGAACAGAGACTATCTTTCCATTTTCTGACATCCTCTTTGATCTCCTCTTTCAGAGGACTACAGTGTTCATTGTAAAGGTCTTTCACTTTGGTTAATTAATTCCTAATTTAACCATTTCTTGGTGCCATTATGAAAAGTATTGTTTCTCTGATTTCCCTATGTTTGTTATTGATATATTGGAATGCTACTGATTTTTGAGAGCTGATTTTACATCCTGCTACATTAATGAATTTGTTCATTAGTTTTAGGAGTCCTTTAGTGGAGTTTTTAGGATGTTCTATGTAAAGGATCATGTCATCTAAGAATACTGTTCATTTTTTTTCTTCTTTTGTGGTACTGGGGATGCAATCCAGCATCTCACATTTGCTCTGTCACTGAGTTCCTCCAGCTTGTTACACACAAAAAAAATTAAGTGACTTAGGTTAAAATCATTTTAGAATGTTTCCTTCATAATGTGGGGAAAGCATTTAAATAAACAATGAACACTTCAGAACATTATAGACTAATTCATTAACAAGTTATGTTAATGTTATTGTTACAGCTGTTCCAGTGGAGTAATTTTTGGTAATTGCACCAGTACACAACAAAGTAAAAAAATTCTGATTGTACAACTCCATTAAAGTTTTAGAAAGGTTCTGATAAGCTTTTAGGTTTTACAGACTATATAATGCAACACTTTATTAGCACAACATTAAATTTCATGTTCTATATAACCACTTGCTGAAATACCAAATCTCCTACCTTGGGTAAATTTCAATGAACTGTTTTTCTCTTAAAAAAAAGTTAAAATGACTCTTAGAATCATTAAGTGTAAGTTTACTAATAGGATGTCACCATATTCAACAATATTTCTGTTAATAAAACTCTGGAAACAAAGCTTTTTTAACAGTAAAGATAAACTTAATTGAAGTCAAACAAAAGCCAATACTTGTAAAGCTTGGATAGGCACTTTGGCATTGTTCATATTGCTGAGACCCAGTGACTGCCAGATACACTTGTGTGTAGCTGTACCTGACGAAATACATAAGCACCTATATATCTGCATTCAAACACATACAGATATAAGTAAATTATATAAAAACAAAGAAAAACCAAAGTTTACTAGGTTCTCATCTTTTTTTCCTGAGCATGTATCCCCACTCCTGAATCACTCTTCATATTCCTTGTTGTAATATTACTGAGTTCTTCCAGTAGAATAAATATTGATGAAAGTCATGTGTTCCACTTCAGGATCTGACCCTTAAAAAGCTCCATCCTTGTTCTGTGTTTTTCCCTTTATGGTTGATTTAAGTAGAAATGATCTTACTAGTTCTGAGCAGTTCTTAAGAAGACATATCAAAGATTATGAGTCCTCTATCAATCAGGTCTCTGAATAACTGCAAAGAAAAAGGCTGCCATGCCAACATGTGTAAACCACGCAGTGTTCCTTGCAAAAAAATATATGCTGCTTTTGGTTTAAGTCATCATATATATCGGAGTCAGTGTGTTACACAGCACTTACACTAACCTAATTTAAACATTGGTCAACATGTAGAGAACCTAGATTTAGTCATGTCCCCTTGCTTTATGCTATTCTCAGAGCTTGCATTCTTGGAAGGCCTCTACCATCTACAACAGAATGCATAATTGTATCAGGTGCTACAAAGTGGGAAGTCTTCCCTCTGTTGACGTATACAGTGTTTTTGGAAAAGAGTGTGTTAGACATTCAAAGGGTGTGAGATTTAGCTAGATCTTCCCATAATGAGTTCTCCCTCGGGCAAAGGGTAGAAAGGACAGCATCACTTACATATCTGACACATAATGAAGTGCCATGTTTTTAAAAAATCAGGATGCCAGAATGCAGCATAACCATTGTGCTAAACTCACTTTTTAAAAACTTAGTAACCTTATAGTCTGCATAGAAAAATTATAATTAGGTGCCAGATACACTGACATTACTAAGGGTTTGAAAAATGGTATGAAGAAACGGCATTCTGTTGAAATAAGCCCCCTACCCTGAGATTTACTAACATCTTCAATTCTCAAAATATTTCTCTTGGGATTACAAAGTCTGATTTAACACTGTGATTTAGAACCGCTCAAAAAGGTCCTGGTAGAATTATAGGAATTACAGTCTTTAGCTTCCAGCTACTCATCCATTCTGCCTTTACCTAAGTGCCTGGTTTTGACTTAGATATATTTCACTTGGTTGGCTGCTTAACACTAAGCTCTTTCCAATGAAACCTGCGTTCCACTGCGGAATTCTCTGAGGCAAAGCAAGACATTTGGAATCCCATTAACACACCCAGTTTGTGAAATATGAGCTGTCAAACCCAAATCTTGGAGATTAACCTCCTCAGTAGTTTATAAAAATGGATTATCAAAAAAATCAAAGATATACTTATTTTTGAAAGTTGCAGATTTTAAATCAACTATCACATTCACATTATTATTAGTGTTGTCATACATCTAATAAGTGGAAGGTGATTTATTTCTTCATTTAAAATTACATTATACTTGATTATACCATATCTCTACTAACATCCTGAAATATCTAGAAATATGTAACCACTTTTTCCCATGTTACAAAGTTCTACTTCTCTTTCAAAAGTCAGCTGTAAACTTCAGCAATGTGGGGGGACTCTCCCTAGTTTCTTAGGTAAATGAAGCATTATAGCCTTTGTATTCACCTGCCAGTTTACATATTCCTCCATTCTAATGACTATATGTTATATCTGTACATATTTCTCCAGGTTTCCTGGGAGGGAAAGTCTGTTCTAATTCACCTTTCTTTTCCAGTACCTAGTAAATGATAAGCATAGAGTAGGTGTTTAATAAATACTTTAAATAAATGAATAAATGAATGGAATTTGATTCTTCAATTTCCTCTTCCTCTTGTACATAATCGACATATTTAACATGTTACTCAGTCCACAGTAATCTAGAGGCAAAGCTGGATTAGAAAATTATGTATTCATTACTTCAGTTCTCTCTCCATTCAATTTTTTAAACAAATATATTTTAGTGCCCACTATTTGCCAGGCATTATTATAGGAGCTAAAGTTATGGGGGATCTTGTTTCATTTGTGAGTATTTCTCACTTTCACTTAAATTGTTTCATGTGTTTAAATGTCTGAAAAATGTTGCCACTGTCATTGGACCTAAGCAGGATTCTGGTGACAACAGTGAGGTTAACTTCCCATTTGCCATAAATTCAGTTGATAAAGAAGCAACAAGTCCATATAGATTTAGACAGTCATTACTTTCAGCAATAATACATCTTGCCACTGGTCCCTATGCATTGGCGTATCCCCAACGGTGATGCAGGGAAGGTCAGGCCTTACCTGTATGCAGGGATGAATTACAGGGAAGGAACCCTGAGATTAAGGTTCTGATTTTATATAGAAGCTACTAGAAAATCTCCCCAATATGTCCTCTGACAGAAGTGTTATCTTTAATACCCTGAAAATATAAGTAAGTATCTCTGGGGAAAAGAAGGAAGTATATTAATTCTGAAAATGTGAATAAATTTGCTCCAAAAGGAGTCCCTGTCTCTATTGTTCTAAGGCCATGTATTCATATAAACATTCCCAAAAAGATAACTACTTGGCTGATAATGACCAGAGATATAGAATATGAATGATATATGGAGAATGGCTTCCATACATTCATCAATGGCATATTGAAAAAAATGTTGTGGTAGTGGGGATTGAACCAAAGGCCTTCATACTGAGCTACATCCCTAGCCCTTTAAATTTTTTTGATAATGATCTTTTTCAAGTCTCTAAATTGCCCAGATGGGTTCTAACTGGAGATCCTCCTTTTTAAGTCTCTCAGAGTGCTAAGATTATAGGCATATGCCACTATGCATGGTTAAATATTTATATTTAAAGTAAAACTGTTGTATACATATTTTAAATGTATCTCATATCATCTAAATAGTGTCTTAATTTAAAATCCACTTGCATAAATTAGAAATTATATCAACAATAATATCCAATGTTACCCATTTTAAAATCATAGCAACAAGTGATTAAAACAGATATTTAAATTGCTTATGCTTGTTCCATGAATTCATATTTTTATTGTATTTTTAACAGAAAATTTTACCTTTTTAACTATTCCTGACAATATTTTGTTAATGATTTTCTCATATTTATTTATAAATGAAATTCATTTTGTTATTTTCTGTGACCATAAAATTCTAAAGGCTAAAATTATTATGAAATTCTAATTGGAATTATTTGTATTATACTACAAATGTATAAATATAATAAAATTTTAATAAATAGTGCATGTGAAATTTAAATTGTTTTGGAAATACCTTTCGATATGATGAATGAGACTTTAAAAATAGTTCATGTATCCATTGATAAGGAGTTCATTGATAGAACAAAACAGATTCCAGATCAGTTCTATTCTGTTTTGATTAAAAATTGCTGAAAAACATCATGTACATAAAAATTAAAGTGAGTCAGAAGAATTTTATGCTAGAAATCACATACTGATCTATCAGCCAAATATACTGAATGGTCTATCAGCTCACAGTTATCTAAAATTTAAAAATTAGAAACTAATGACTTCCAAAAGGATTGGTACATTCATTAATGTATTTTTCAGTTTAGAGGAAGCTTGTCTGTGCAGCTAAGGATTAACACAGGAAATACAAGTTGTCTACACCCTACACATGATCAGTTCATGCTCCTATACCCGACACCTACACATGGTCAGTTCATGCTCCTAAAAGGTAACTCCTGGACCCTTGAAGTATTCTTCCTGAACAAAGGATATCTTTGTTTACCCGGAGGCCTTGACCCACTCTAAACAGTGTGTACTAACCATGTAACTTGTGGTGAGGGATTGAATCATGCCATGTCAACCTGACCTCTGAAGAAGATGGAGTCTAAGAACAGCCATGCAGGTAGCCAACGTCATGTTCTTTACTGAGCCCCAATAGAAACCATGAACACCAAAACTGGGGTGAGCTTCCCTGGCTTGCTTATTGGCACTCTTCATTGCTGGGAAAATCAAAGGCTGTCCTTATGATTTCACTGGTATGAAACAACTAGAAAGTTGAGTTTCATGTCTTCTGGACTATGCCTTCTGGGCTCTTTTGAAATTTGCTTGTTTAATCGGAATCCTTTCACTCTAAAAAATCATGAGTTAGGTATTATGAGTACAACAGCTCTTCTGAGGTATGTGAGTATTTTTACATAAATCATAAATGAATGGTTTCAAAGAGCATCAACTACACTACCAAAAAGACTTTAGAAAGATTATAATAAGCAGCTGTTAATTATTCTTATTATTTCTTTACTTAAAGCCACTACATATGAATGTCTAAAATAAACAAAATTACATTTTAATTACATTTCATCCTTATACAATAAAAATTCATACTTGATTTTTATTAAATTGTGTATAAATAACAAAATATTTATATCAAAATCGAATATTTTAGATATCTCTTCTTGCCTTAAAAGTGTGAAAGATGAACAGAGAAATAAATTCTTGAGAATTACATATACAAAATTAGTAATTTTTATAACTGAAAGTAACAAAGTTTATCTTTGTTGATCTCATAAATCTAGAATAATATACTGACATTAAAGAGAAAGAAAAAAATTAATCATAAATAAGTGATGCTAACTTCTCTTGAATTCACAGTATTCAAGGGAGCATCTGGAAAATATTTTATCTTATATATCTATGTAAGTAAATGTATTTCTAAAACATACATTATATCATGATAACTAACAGCAAAAGGACAAGATGGTAGCAAGTCACTAGAAAATCCAGAACTTATAAAAGTTGTTTCAATAACAATTGGTGTCAGAACCTCTGATAAAATCAAAACAGTTTGGTTAACTTAAATCACATAAGGAATGGAAGGATAACTTAATATTGAAGAAATAAGAAAAGTGACTGATGAGTGATATGAGCAAGTGATTTGTTCAAAAGCAGTACAAAACTGAATGTTTGTTTACATTATCAAATACAATTTTCTGGAAAAATTAAATGAAGATGTTTCTCCTGTGAGCCCCAATAACTGCTCATGAAACTGTATGTGTTCCTTCTTAGCATTTATCACTTGTATGTAAAACTCGTCCTTCTGAAATTCGTATTAACTGTGCAACTAAGGTGGAGACCGGGTTCTGAGAGTATGAAAATGTTCGCTGAGCTCCGTCTCCTTCTTGATGATAGAGACAGGGCCGCAGTTGGCTGCAGAATGATGTTTCCCACAATTTTACAAGTCATACTGTCCAGTTTCTTTGAGCTAGACAGGTACATAGCTATGTAGCTTTCCCATGAATTTGTCATCTGGAGTAAATAAAATGTTGTCACTGTCACTATTTCTTTCTCTGTTTTTCTTCTCCTGATACATTTCCTCAGATGCAATATATTTTTGACAATAAACCAAGGGATAAAACTAGTGAAGTTTTAAAAAATAGTATTTTTGTGGCCAGCTAATACTATATATTGAATCTGAGATAAATATGAAATATGCATGGATCAAAATATCCATTTCTAATCCTGTAGTTTTTTTAACAAAAATATATCTACATAGATGAAAAAAAAGCGTGAGTTTCTGCTGACTTGGTTTTAAAGAGCTGTACAGAACTCTCAGTTCTGCTGGGATGGAATAGCTCCATTCTTCCCAATTCCTTCTAAGTTCTTTTACAATAGAAGATAAAGAAGAAAAGGGAACTGTCTAGATTACTCAGGATAGGGAGAACAGCATGGCAATGAATTCTCTGAGTCTCCTTATATTTCCTTCATATTTCAGATAGGACACACTGGAGCCTCTAATTTTGAGTTGCCAGTAAGCATAAATATAGAAATCTCATAGAAAAATTCATTTATATCACACTGTTTTTCATAAACAGTTGCTTATTCTAGGGGAGGAGTGTGTGTGTGTGTGTGTGTGTGTGTGTGTGTGTGTGTGTGTGTGTTCTTTTGTTTTGTTTTGTTTTTTGTTTTTTTTTTTCCTGTACCGGGAATAGAACTCATGACCTTGCGCTCGCCAGGCAGGCGCTGTGCCACTGAGCTAAATCCCCAGCCCCAGTGTGTGTGTTCATATTTGAAGAATTCCAGACACTCAGAAGACAGCAGCAAGAATGTAAAAGTCAGCTCTTCACCTCCCACAAAAAAACAATTATAAAACATATTTCTGTTTAAACCAGTGATTCCCTAACTTTAGCTTTAATCACAATTTGCCAGAGAGCTTGTTGAAATAGATTGTTCAAATCCACTTCAGTTCCTAGTGTAGGAGATCTAGGACGGGGTCTGAGACTTTTTTCATTTCTACAAAATTAATACCAGTGTAATACCAAAAGTAATACCAATTGCACTCATCTGAGGATCACACTGACTTACTTGTCTAAACCAAGCCATGTACAACCAAACTATAATGTTGATATTCTCCTATATTTAACCCAATTTAAACTTAAAATCCCAGATATAAATGTACTAGGGAATAGTATTCTATATGTATCAGGCAGGGAACAAAGATAGGAAATGGAAAAGAATATTTCCTCAGTGGAAAAGAATATTTCCATCATCTAACATATTGAGAAGAGATAGTTTTGAGAGCAGGAAGTGGGCATCTGAAAAGCAAATCTTAGAATATAAAGTGTGCTCAGACAGTCATTTCTCCTTCTTGTTTCATGCTGTGGGTGGTTGAACACAAGAAGTATATAGATAAATCCCTAAAGTCAGAGAAGTTATTCTCTTTAGAATGCTGAGCAAGTAGCATTATAGCCACAGGGAAAAAATGTTATACATCCTGGAGTTAGAATTGACCCCTATGTGGGAAAAGAGGACAGCACTTTTGGATCTCTAAATTGATAAGCATACCAAAACTGATCTTGTCTGAGCATTTCTGGAAATGTATGAAACCATGGTAGCTTAAAAGAGAGCCAAAGAATGAGGACACAAAAAATCAAATGAGCCAAGCTTAACGCTAAAGAATTCTCCATGCTTATAGAGTCACAGTAGTTATGCAGGAATCTGTATCATTTTGTTCTAATGACATCAGTGATTCCATACTAATTCTCCAACAGAGCAATACTAAACTCCAAAGTCACACCGTATAGTAAGAGCTGTCATAGAAAGAGACCAGTAAGAACCACAATTCTCTCTTGTTGGTCACAAATATGAACTGCTTTGGTACTGCATGAGATGTTGACATTCTTGTACAAATTAAGGGTAAGGGGAAACCCCAAGAGGGAAATTCTCAGTTTCCTGATAAATAGGGAAGTTGGGTACTGAAGTGATTAATTGAAAAATTAAGGAGATGTGACCAAATAGGTCTCCTAAGCTAGTGGAGTATTTAATACCAATTACATGGTTTTTGTTAAATTCTCTGTGGCTGGTTGGTTCATTGGTTAAATCAAGATGCTAAAAAAAGTTCAATTTAATTTTGCACTTGAAGAGGCTAATTCATGATCATGCAATTCTGGATTCTCTCCTAGCAGTGACCAGTAATTTTACAAAAGGATGATGATAATGCAAAGTAAGACCTTGAAGAAATCATAGCTGATGAGTGCAGATTTATTACCATAGCTACAATACACAATTTAAAAACTTGCTAGATACCAATGGGGAGTTGTATTAATTAGTATTACAATTATAGTATTATTTTAAAAAGTGGAATTTCATACTTACACAAAATCATTATTTTCATTTTTATATATATTATTGAAATTCATTCAACAAATTCATTATGTACCAGATGTACTAGACACTGTTCTAAACTAAGTGCATTACTGTACTGTACATTTAATCCTTGCAACAAGCAGATATATAGCTGTTGTCCTCCAGTTACATGTGTAGAAACCAAGGTTTGGAAAGATTTTCCACTTTCACTTGATCATAATTTGAAAAATTTTCTAAAAGAAGGTTGTGAGTCACCAAGATGGTACTTTCAAAAGAAGTTAAGTCTTATCAATGCAGTATGGATTCCACTGAATGAAGTCAGTACAAAAGTGCAATCAAATTGACTTTCACCCATGTCATTATAACTTAGCATCATGCCTGAGGAATTCCTCTGGGACATTTTGGAGTAGTTTAATCCTGAGGTTCCAGAACTTGTCAGGGTGTGAAATTTACTTAGACAACCATTTATATTATACATTCCTTCCACCAAAAAGTGAAGTCTATATTTAGTGGAGGCCACTATGAAGTGGCTCTGAGCATGATTTAATATTAGCCAATTGGCTTTTCCTTTTGACATGCGAGGTTGACCAAGGCTTAGGTTCCTTACCTGGAGATGGGCAGCAGACTCATAGTAAGTGAATCTCTGTGAGCCACTGGCCACCACTGAGGCCCGTATTGGCCTGTGATGCTGGGATGCCTCAAAGGACAACATAACGCCATAACTGAGGACATTTGTTTCCAACAGCAATTAACTAAAAGAAGACTGTAGCTGAAGACTTCTCACTCCTGTAGTGAAAGCCTTCCAGGAGACAACGCAGTTGTCCTAAATCAACATAATATATTACTTGGAGAAGTCCCTAGAGGGATGCCCAAATCCTGCTCAGGTACCTGCATTTTCTTCAGTATTTCTGTCCTTTGTTTGAAAGGCCTAACAAATATGTGCTGCCCAGAGAAGTCCTTTAGCTTAGCCCCAGAATTCTGATAGAGGATTTGGAACTTCCTGGAAACCTGAAATCATTTCATTTGTCTCATTTATTTAAGCCTTCACTGTGTGGGAGATTGCGGACCTGATCAGTCTGCAATAATTAGGGAATAATATTACCACAATACATATTTTATTAAAACTCTCCAATGGTTTTATGATACACAACCATGTTCAGAAAGCTTATTCTGATTTTTGTCTCAAGGAGCTATATTAAACACTACATACAAAGGGATGCCCAAGCAATGCTATAGCTTTTGTTATACCACTACAGAGGAGGTGGGTTGATAAATATAAACACAATTACAGTGGGGGACCTCAATATCCCTTTATCACAAATAAATGAATCAATTAGCCCAAGGAAATATCAGAAGGAAATATCAACAAGGAAATATCAGAATTTAACACAACCTTTGAACAAATGCTCTTAATACATATCTACAATTTTCATCCAACAACAGAATATAAAATCTTCTCAGCAGTGCATGAAACTTTCTCCAAAATAGGCCATGTACTAGCCAATAAGGAAAGACTAAATAAATGGAAAAGAATTGATATTATACCATGCACATTAAAAGATCATAGAGCAAAATAGCTAAAATTAATAACAAAGACAGAAATTATGTAAATGTATGGATCCAATAATACACTTTTAAATAAACAATGGACTATGAAAGAAATAAGAGAGCTTCTTAAAATAAATGATAATGCCAGCACAACATACCAGAAATTATAGGACACAATGAAAGCAGCCCTAGACAAGAAGATTATAGTTGTAATGTCCACATGACAAAACACAGCAACCCAAAATAAATAACCTAACAAGTACCTCAAAGTCCTAGAAAAACAAAAACAATCTGAACCTAAAACTAGTACAAGAAAGAAAATTATAGATTTCAGTAGAAAGCAATGAAATTGAGACAAAGATACAGTCAACTAATCAAAGAGTTGGTTCTTCAAAAGATAAAAAGAATAGATAAACCCTTAGACAAGCTAACTAAAAGAAGGATAGAAAAGACCCAAATCAATGCAATTAGAAATGAAAATGGTGAAATCCCAAGAAACTGCAAAAATAAAATAAATTATTAACAATTACTTCACAAATCTGTATGCCAATAAGAATGGATACCTAGATATGTATGAAATGCCAAAATTGAAGTAAGTAGATTTAAAAACCCTGAGTAATCCAGTAACAGGCAATGAAATTGAAGCAACAATTTAAAAAATAAACTACCAACTAAGAAAAGGTCAGGTCCAGATTGATTCACTGCTGAATTCTACAAAACCTTCAGGGAAGACCTAATAGCTTTATTCCTCAAGCTCATCAGTGAAATCAAAAGTGAAGCAGAGCCAGGCATGGTGGTGTACACCTGTAATCTCAGCAGTTGGGAGGCTGAGGCAGGAGTATTATGGCAAGTTTGAGACCAGCATGGGATATAAAGTGAGTTCAAGGCCAGCCTGAACTGCATAGCAAGACCCTGTCTCAAAAAACACACAAAATGAAGCAGTACTTCCAAAATCATTCCTGGAACTTAGCATTATCCTGATTCCAAACCAGACAAGGATCCAGTCCAAAAAAGAGAACTATAGACCAATGTTTTCAATGATAAAATGCAAAACTCTTCAGCAAGATTCTTGGCAAAGAGAATTCAACAAAATATCAGAAAGCTCTTGCAATATGACCAAGTAGGCTTCATCCCAGGGATGCAAGGATGATTCAATATACATAAATTAATAAATGACATACAACAGTCAACTCAAAATACCAATAGTATTCTTCACAGAAGTGAAGATAAAAATCCTAAAATTCATATGCAAGCAGAAGAGACCCACAGTAGCAAAAACAATCATAGGCAACAAAAACCAAGCAGGAGGCATCACTATCCTGGGCTTGAATTAATATTACAAGGTTATAATG
Source organism: Chinchilla lanigera (assembly GCF_000276665.1). Taxonomy (NCBI): domain Eukaryota; kingdom Metazoa; phylum Chordata; class Mammalia; order Rodentia; family Chinchillidae; genus Chinchilla; species Chinchilla lanigera. The sequence continues at coordinate 5,568,907 of NW_004955446.1, forward strand.
ATAAAAACAACAAGGTGCTGTCACAAAACAGAAATGAGGTTAAAAGAAACGGGAAGGTGGATACAGAAACAATCCCAAGCACATTCAACTATTTGATCCTTGACAAAAAAGCCAAAACCACACACTGGAGGAAAAATGGCCTCCTTAAAAAATGGTGCTGGGAAAACTGGCAATCTATGTGTAGAAGATTGAATCTAGACACACATATCTCATCATGTATTAAGTTAAAATAAAAATGGTTCAAGCAAGTAAATGTTAATTCAGAAACATTTAACCTGTTGGAAGATAAAATAGGTAAAATTCTTGAAATCATAGGCATACACAGAAACCTTCTGAACAGAACCCTGGTAGCATAGGAAATAGTACTGAGAATCAACAAATGGGAACTTATCAAATTGAAAAGCTTCTGCATGGCAAAAAAAAAGCAACCAAGAGAGTGAAAATGCAAGAGATAGAAGGAGAGGGAGGGATAGGGGATGAAAAATGAGATGTGCTCTGTACATGTACCAACTCCACAAAAGCAATGTGAACGTTATGCATACAGTCATGTACAAAAAAGGAAGGAGATCAAGAGATATGGGGAGGGAAGAGGAAGGGAAATGAGATGAAAAACAGAATTAAAGTGTGTTGTACATATCCCAATATCAATCAATGA
>NW_004955446.1:5572631-5574310 GCF_000276665.1 Chinchilla lanigera
TGTAGGAAGTATTTTGCCACCTGTTCCTCAAAGGACTAATAGCTAGAATGTATAAAGAACTCAAAAATATCAGACCCCCAAAACTTCTTTTACTTTAAACACTCATATTTCTCTATTTTTTGAAGCCTAACAATTCAGTGTATTTCAACTGTGCATTACATCATAGATAACATCCCATAACTTTTCTTTAGCATATCCCATCCAAATATTTTTCCAGAATGGACATATAATGTGTTTGAAATCTTTTAATGTTCTTCATAATGTTTCTGAAAGAGTTCAAAGTACTTGATCTAATCCATGACATAAACCCCTGACCATATATAGTCCTATTTCTATGTTTGCTGTAATTTTTGAAAATGCCTTTTAGTCAGGTTAATATGGTTCTTTTAGTAGGTTGATAAGTAATTTTGGCTTGTGTGTGTGGAAATTTTTGTTATAAATGGATGATAAATTTTATTGTAGTTTTATTTTTTGAGATTCCATTGTTTTCTTCATTAATCTTAAAGTGATAAATTTATTGGGTTTTAAACATATTAAGCCAACTTTGTATTCTTGTGTAAAAAAATTTGTTTATGATATATTATGTTTTTCATATTTTGCAGGGCTTAGCTTATCTATATTTTGCTTATGATTTGGAATATATGTTACCAGTCTATCCTTAGTTTATCTACTATTTTCAAATCTCAAACTGCACTTATCAAGTTGTGGTATGTACTTATAGTAGCCTAAAAAATAATTACAGGAATTGGATCTTTTGAAAATCCTATCTGCAAAAATTTTAAAAAGGAGCATTATCTATGCCTTGAAAGCTTAGTAGAACTCACCTATTAGATTATCTGGGTTTAATATTTTTTTGAAGTGATGGGTGTGTTTAACTTTTTATGCAATTGTGCAAAACTTATACAAATAAGATTTTCTACTTTTTTCTTGGTTCATTTTTTTATTAGTTTATTAGTACATGCATATAGTACATAATGCTTACATTCTTTGTAGGATGTTGTACATATACATAACTCAACTTAATTCCTTTTTTCATCTCTTTTCTCTTCCCTTCCTTTTCCCTCCCACCTCTCTTGATCTCCTTCCTTTTTTTTGTACACGATTGAGTGCATAATGTTTATATTGCTTGTATGGAGTTTGTACATGCATTTGACACATGTCAAATCCTTTTTTTGTCCCCTATTCCTCCCTCTCTTCCATCTCTTGATCTCCTTCTTTCTACTCCCTATTGTATATCTTTTATCTTGCTCTTCATTTCTATTTTGAGTTTCACACATAAGAGAAACCATTCAACATTTAAACTTGTCTGCTTAATTTATTTCACTTAACATTATGGTCTCAGGATGTATCTATTTCCTACACATGACTTAAGTTCATCTTTCTTTTTGGCAGAGTAGTATTCTATTGTGTGGAGGTACCATGTTTTCTTTATCCATTCATCTGTTGATAAAGGATGCTCCCAAGATTCAGCTATTATGAATTGTGCTATCATAACACAGGTATGCTTGTATCACTGTAATATTATAATGTCTTCAACTTTTTGAGGAAGATACCTAGAAGAAGAATAGCTAGGTCAAATGGAATTTCCATACTGAGGACTCTCCATACTGATTTCCATAAAGGTTGTACTAGTTTACATTACCACCAACAGTATAAGATGGTATCTTTTCCCCTACATT
>NW_004955446.1:5574550-5654820 GCF_000276665.1 Chinchilla lanigera
GAACCGAACTCACGACCTTGCGCTTGCCAGGCAGGCACTTTGCCACTGAGCTAAATCCCCAGCCCTGCCTCCTGTTTTTTGATTGAGTCTTTTATTTTGGAGGATCTACTGTTTCTGAGTTCCTTACATAGTCTAAATATTAATACTCTGTATGAGGACTCACTGGCACAATTTTTCCCATTGTGTAAATTTTATTTTCATTTTCTCAGTTGTTTCTTAAAAGAATTTTAAAATATTGCTTTTGATGAGAACAAGTACAAAAATTCAGACGTTTATGCTTACATCAAAAACCCTAAAGGATGGAATACATTCTTTTGCACAGAGGTTGGACATGTCAATACAAATTCCCATTATGCTTGTGTATACAAGTGTAAACCTCATCAGAAATATGAATGTCAGCATACTGTTTTTAGAACTGAAGTAAATAAGGTTTTACAAGAAGTACAGAAGTGTTTGCAAAAGAAAAAAGTTAAAAACAATGAAAGAAGACTACAAAAGTTTCAAAACTCAACAGCCCAAAACTAAGAGGATTAGGAGAGACTTCTGTCATTAAAGATTTTTGAAATAAAGTGTTCAACAATGTAGCATAATAAAAAATGTTAATTATTTTTTAGACTTCTCTTTCATCAATCATAGGTCATCTAGGAATTGCTACACAGATAATTAATATATTTATGTGGTCCAGAACCATACTGCCCGTATCAAGAAGTAGAGTTCTGTTCCCACTTACTAGTTGGCCTTAATAGAAACTAGTTAGCTTTATCTATGCCTCAAAAAAGGAAAACAGCTATCATTATAGAAGCATTACTTAGGACAACATTTCTACTGACTAAATTGCACCTCAGATTATAACTGCACATTGTGAAATGATTTTTAGACAAAGTAAAACAAATAATCCAAGTGTAATTCTGAATGGTACCCAAGTTAGTTAACTTGAGATTAGAACCCAATTAGAAGCAAAATGTTAGGATAAAGGTGCACAAAATGAACAGTGGTAAAATTCCCCAAAAGAGATTAATTCCATGTCACTTAAACCCACTTAAGAGCTAATTTTCAAGAATTTAATGAAATGTGATGCTTTCTATTTTCATCACAAAATAAACTACAACATTGATTTAAATAAAGGAAAATAGATTCTATATAATTATTTTAGCATCTCTCACTTAATCCCATCCCAAACTCAACTGTACTCCACAGGACTGATTTTTAATGGCTTTATTGATATATAATTGATGTACAGTAAACTACACAAAATGAAAGTATCACAAAGTGAAAGTGGCTCCAAAGCAGGGAGGCATGACAGAGGGACATCACAGAGGAGAAACAGTTCATGGCAGGTAGATGACAGCAAAAATAAGCAAGAGAAAGGACAAAGCTCTTTCTGTCCCGTCATTACATCTACATTACTGAAATTAGGGCAATGGCAATTAATCAGTAGACTGATTTAGTAGTCATCGATCCTTAATCCTAGAACCTTTAATCATAGCATTGCCTCATGAACAATCATATACTCTAGATCCAGCCACCTCTGAAAAAGCCCCACCTATGACTTCATGAGGCTTTGGGGGGATATCTAGACACAAACCATAACACCATGACATTCCACCCATACCCCCCAAAGACTCATGAAAATTTGTTTATGTAAAAAGAATTTAGTCCATCTCCAAGAGTTACCAGAGTCCTGGCAGTTACAGCATTGCTAAAAAGTCGAAGTTCAGAGTCCTTTCTGAGATTTAAGGCAAATTCTTAGCTGTGAGACCTTGTAGAAATGAAAAGAAAGTTAAATACTTTCAACATGAAATGATATAAGATAAACGTTGCCATTCCAATAGGTACAAATAGGGTGACAAAAGGAGTGTGACCAAAATAAGTCCAAAATTCAGTTAGGCAAGCATTAAATCTTGTAGCTCCATGTCCCACATCCCTAGCAATCCATGGCAAGATGTGAACTCCAAAAGGTTTGGGTGGCTCTGCTCCTAAAATAATGTAGTGATTTTAGCTCTCCTGGCTTCTCTCTGAGGCTGGCTCTGCTCCCTCCTTTTGTTTTCCTTCTCCATGTTCCTAGCTCTCCAAATCTTCTGCAATCTCCAGTGAAACTTTGACTTCACACTCACAATCTGCCCTCTCACAGGCACACTTCCTGGACTCCCATGCTTTCTCAAGTAATCTGGGTGGAAGCCTTTCTGGCCCCACAACTCTTGCATTTTGCATGAACCTAAAATCAGAACCAAGTGTATGATGCCAAGGTTTGCTACCAGCTGAAGCAATAGCTAGGCTTCCTTCTCTCTTGGTTGTAGGGGTCGAGTGCCTGTGGACAAAATCCCAAGGAACAACTTCCCCAGACTGATATCATTCTGGAGCATGATGGTCTGGGACACTCTCCTCAAAGCAAAGTCTTTTACATCTGCAACTATGAGGCTGCAAAGGCTGGAGTCCTATTGGTTTTTGTGATGTCTTCATGCCATCTTTTCTATTATCTTCTGCAATACTTGGCTTTTCCTTGGTAGTCTTTTTGGTTACCAGCTTCTCCTCTCTTCCATCTTTGCAGACCACAACTTTGCTGGAGCTGCCTTTCTGGCCAAATTCACATTCTGAATCATTCTACTGGGCTCTTTGCTCTTCATTATCAACACAAATCTGTCTAAAAGCCAACAACTGTAGTCATCCCACTGCCTCACCATTAAACTACCTTGAAATTTCTTCTACAAAATGAATTAGTCTGCCATCCTTTGTCTTTGTCTCAGGCAGAATCTCTGGGTATGAGCAAAATGCAGACAAACTTTCTGCCAAGCCATAACACACAGCATCTAAAGTCCACTGGCCAACATAATCCTTCTTCCCAGGAGAAACCTCACATGCCTGGTCTTTACTGGCAGGATTTCTACTAGTCTTATGATCTTCTCCAACCAGAATCTCCCATGTAGTACATCCTAAGGTATTTTAGCTCTACTTTTTAAGCAGGCATCTCTGCACCTTTCCAAACGCTGTCCATAAGCCAATCCCAAAGGCTCCTGTACTACATGGTCAGGTATAATCGCAGCAGTGTCCCCACTTCTCTGAAACCAATTTATGTCTTAGTTACTTTTCTCCTTGCTAAAACAAAATACCAAATACCCAAAGTTAAAGGAAGAAAGGCTTCCTTTATTTGGCTCAGTTTTCAGTCCATAGTTGGCTGCCTCCAAAGCAGGGACGCATGGCAGAGGGACATGACAAAGGAGAAACAGTTCATGGCAAGCAAAAGACAGCAAAAGTAAGCAGTGAACAAGACAGGCCTCTTTCTACCCCTTATATTGTATCTAGGCTACTGAGATTAGGACAATGCCAAACCAATCACTGGACTAATTTAGTAAATCACCCAACCTTAATCCTAGCACCCTTAATCTTTGCATGGCATCATGAATCAATCACATACTCTAGATCTAGCCACCTCTGCTAAAGCCCCACCGATGAATGCATGAGGCTCTGAGGAGACATCTAAACACAAGCCATAATAGTGGATCTTTCACAACCAGAACTATGCTAATCTATTTAGTTAGGCATTTCTTACTCAACTTGACACAATCAGTTAAATATCACAGTGGGGGACACAATTTAACTCATACAGTATATGTTCTTTTTGTATTCTTTTATTTAGCATAATTGTTTAATATTCATCCATTTTTTGTATATATCAATACTTCATTCCTTATTGCTCCTTATTATGAATTAATATTACATTATATGAATAAGCATAATTTGTTTAACCATTCTCCTATTGATAAGTATTTCAATTGTTTCCAGTTTTTGGCATTGCAAATAAGATTGAACATTCATGGGCAAGGCTTTGTATAGACATATGATTTTGTTTCTCTTGAGTTAATATTTAGCAGTTAAATAACTGCACATCGAGTTGGTGTATGTTCAATTTTTTACATAACTGACAAATTCTTTTCCAAAGTGGTTGTCCCATTTTAGATTCTCACATTGGTACATGAGAACCTCAATTGCTCCATATCTTCATCAGCACTTTATATGGTTAGTCTTTTTCCAACTTTAGAAACCCTAATAGTTGCACAAAACTCTCTACTATACTGAAAGTTGTATTATAATGAATTTCCTTGATGAATAACTGTGTTGAGCGCCTATTTTTTCTTGGCTTGTTTGACAGAGTATCTATTCAAATATTTGCCTTTTTATTGGATAGTTTATTTTATTATTGTGATTCTAGAGTTATATAATATGAATACAAATTCTTTGTCAATATGTGACTTGCATATTTATTTTCAATGTGACTTGTTTTGTAATTCTTTCAACTCATCTTTCAAGAGATTTTTTTTAAATCTTGATAATTGCCAACTTATCCACTTTTCTTTCTATATATCAAATTTTGAACGTTCTATTAAGAACCTCACATTCAATGTTTTGTTTTGTTTTGTTTTGTTTTGTTTTTTTGGTTTTTCTCCGGTACCAGGAACCAAACTCACGACCTTGCGCTTGCCAGGCAGGCGCTTTGCCGCTGAGCTAAATCCCCAGCCCCACATTCAATGTTTAAATCAAAGACCTTGTAAAGATCTTCAAGACTCTAAATGAATTCCCTCTACCATTTCTGACTTCATTTTTCTATGGATTTCTCTCTTCCTTTCTCTCCTCCAACCTAAATGTCCGCTTTATTCTTTCTTAAACACTCAACACAGAGCTGTCTCAGGATACTTGTACTCTCAGCTGTGATTGCTGAAGATTCTCTTTTCTAAAATATATGCAGACTTAACCCACTGACCTCCTTCATGTCTTTGTTAAATGTTAACTCAGTTTAGCCTACATTAATCTTCCTTGTGAAATCCCCCAACATCCCAAATCTCCCTACCCCATTTTGTATTTCTTGATAGCATCTTTTATCACATCACATATACTTTTCTTGTTTAGTTTTATTTTCCAGTTCCCATACTACAATTTAAACTCCAAAAGACCAGATATTTGCGTCTTCCCACCAATGTGCTACTCGTTAGGACATTACCTGACTGTTAGTGATACTCAATAAATATGTAATAAATGTATGAATAACTACCTGAATATATATTCATTTACCTACTATTTGTTGGATAGTTTAACTAAGTTTACAACACTAATTAAAATTATTTTCCCTCATAACTTTTTAAACAATTTTTATTTTGGAACAATTTTATATTTAGATTTATTAAAGTTGCAAAGTTAAGGTAGACAGTTTCTCTGTCTCTCTTAAGGACTTTCCCCTGTTATTATTATCTAATATTAACATGGCACATTTATTAAAACAAGAAAAATGACAATGGTGTAATATTAACTATGCTCCAGATGTCCCTCACAATTCTGAAGGCAATGCTCCAGTATTTGTAGTTTGTAGAGACCTATGATAAACATAATACATCTGATTTTCATTTCTCTGAGAGGCTCCATTATGAATCCAGCAGATAACTAAGACAGGCATAAATCCATTGCAATGTTTGGCTAGTTAAAAATGGAAAAAATATCAATCTGACAGGAGAAAAGCAATCACATTTCCATAAAGATTTACACTAAAAGTCTCAGGCACTCCAGATGTAAGTTGATGATGGCCTTTCTCCATACCTGAGAAAAGTTCCGTTGTTGAAAACAAGGGTATCAAAGACCCACCACAACTGATAATGAACACTGACTTACTAGAGTGTCCAAAAGGAGAAGTATGTGAAGTTCAGTACCACTTTGGTGAACTGTCTATGTGGAATAGTTCAACTGGACAGATAGATTTTTTTTTTGTTTGTTTGTTTTGTTTTGTTTTTCTCTGGTACCGGGAACCGAACTCACGACCTTGCGCTTGCCAGGTAGGCGCTTTTGCCGCTGAGCTAAATCCCCAGCCCCCAGATAGATATTTGATGGAGCAAATGATTCCCTAAAAAATGAAGGTAGGCTAAACTATTCACTTTTCAAAAAAAGGCTCAACTCTTCCACCTTTTTAAACTCTCATCCCACCCTTTATAATATGGATTTACCAAAGTGTTTACTGTCTGTAACTTCACCAATGCTGACACTATCAAGCTGGTATTTATAAGAGCCAGGATTTCCATCTTTTTATCATCCTTAAATTTAGGATTGACACTGCTTTAGATGTGCATGCCACCTAAAATTTAATGCCAAAAGCTCCCAAAATTAAAATAATATCTACTTGTTTAGGGTTGTGCTATGCAGAGAGTATTTTTCTGAGCAATAAGAATGTGTAACGTTTTAAAGAGAGTCAAGAAGATTGTCATAAATTTATTGGTATTTTGATATTTTAGAGATCAAAGTTATTTTTCCAGTAATTGACACTTCTTCATGTTCTGATAAACACTTTTCCATTAGATAGCAAGTTCTTTAATAATAGCTTGGCCAGATTCCTTAACTTGTCTGCCCCTTTTTATCATGAAGCCTTATTTCAGCATATTAGAGTTGTGCTGTACAATAAAATTTGTAACAACTAGCTTCAAAATTTCATTCTCAAATTTTTTCAAAGTTATTTTTTCACTTCCTTAGGGCTAACTACATTTGCCTGTAGCTGTAGTTGCATTTTTAAACTTAATTTAATTTTTACTTTATCTATGTGGGGGGTGTGGGTGTGTGGTACTGCAGATTAGAACCAACGGTCTTCACAACAAACTATGTCTCCAACCCTTTTTAAATTTGTTTTTAGACAAGGTCTTGCTAAGTAACTAATTTGCCCAGACTGGGCTTAAATTTGTGGTCTTCTTGCCCCACAGCCTCCTGGAGTGCTGTGACTAAAAGATTGCACCACCATGCCCAGTTGCCATTGGTATTCTTACAGGGTCATAGTAGGATTTCTTTGCAGACATTTCCCGTTGTTCTCTTCATGCATCCTTCCTCTTTCTCCTTCCCTGGTGTTCTAGGCCTTCCTGAGTTGTCAGTCACATGAACAGCAGAGAACAGAGTATTCTCACATGATGGAGGTCATCCCAAGAATGTGCACAGATCCTTTTCATGCAGAGCCACATTGACACCCATGCTTTTGCACTTTCTCTCAAGGCAACTGATATTAGTTTCTGAGGTCACCTCTGTGCTCAAAACTTCAAGGAACTCATGTTGAACAGTGCCCTACTTTTCAAAAATGTGAAATGATCTTAGGGTTCTAAAAGGTTCTTTCAAGATACTTTCAACACATTCTCCTCTGGCAATGACAAAAAGTGGACCTGTAAGTCTGTAATTCACCAAATTCATGGCAGCCAGTACTTATTATCCCTTCATAAATTCAATCTGAATTAGGATTAGTACATTTTGTCCGTGTTTGATAATTATAGCAATTACACTCTCATAAAAGAGAAAGAACAACTGATATATATTACATCCCTTCCATCTTAAGGAACTCAATGCAGCACTTCTCAGACTCCACAGGATTGTGCTAGACTCTTCAAATCTCAAATCTCCTAGACTTGGGTACTGTTGGAGCAGAGTGACATCCTGTTCCTACAAGCAGGTCTATGTATGGAGATGGTACTTTGTATTTAAGGCAAACATCCAAATCACATGCATTTAGTGTCTTTAATTACGTAATATGATGTTATACCCAAAAGAGGGGAAAAAGTGGCACTGTTTGGTTCTTCATAGTGCTGTGTATTGCTGAGTGGTCATATACCAATTTGATTTATGGAAGCACTTAGGTTTTAAGACATAGGATCTGATAAAGTTGGTGAACCAGACTAGCAACATAATAATTGTAGATTATTTAGACATAAATACCTGGATAACCAGATAATGGTTAGATATTTCTCCTGTAGTCCCAGAACTCTCTATGGCTAAAGTTGAAAGAGTGTCACTCTACAGTCTAAAGCAAGCAGATAGCCTATCCCTAAAAACAAGAATGTGAAAGAGTAAAAGCTAAGAATGTTTCAGTGAAACAAAGGATATTAAATGCATCAAATTCACATGTTTACAAAGATGATGACAGAAAAAAAATGACTGCTGAATCTAGCAATTAGGAATGGTTTTGGTAAAATGATAGGAAATGATGCCAAGATGCAATGTATTGGAAGATTACAAAAATCCAAGCTAATTACAGTAGAACAGCCTTCAGAACTTTTTTGAGGAAGGAAGGAAAGAGACTACATGAGAGCTAAACACTATAATTATTAAAAAAAGAAAAATTAAAAACAAGCAATAGGAGACTGAGGAGGTTTGAGATGATAGAAAACAATGAGATCAATCAAAGTCTATGTGGAGGGGCTGGGGATTTAGCTCAGTGGCACAGCGCCTGCCTGGCAAGTGCAAGGTTGTGAGTTTGATTCCCCGTACGAGAAAAACAACAACAACAAAAAAAATCTCAAAGTCTATCTGGGACTGGAGCTCAAAAACATCAAGAAAAGTGACTTTAAGTGAATAAAAAACTGGTTTGCTTCATTTTAATAGTAGGTATAGGTAGTTACAGGGTCCAGGTGAGATTCTAATTCCTACCTTTGAGACCCTATCTTCAGCTTATTGATCACTGCCCTTTTTCATAAGGCATCGCAGACTGATTATGCAACTTCTTTGCTAATACATTTCATAACGTACTTTGTCATGTGCTATTGGACAGTGTGATATAATTGCAGCTAGTAATCTTCTATATCACTGAATTAAACATTCTCAAAGCATAATGATTTGCATGTTATTAATCAGGCTTTAGAAATTTAATGCATGATAAAGACTTCACACACATGAAATTCCTCTAAAAATTATGAGAAAATGTTAAAAGACAAGGTCTAATTTAAAGGCTAATGAAATTTATTTTTTAACATAGCAGACATCTTAAGGGTTAACCTTATTTGGTCATAATTTATAGTAAAATAATAAAATAGACTCTCAAAATGATTTTAACTTTTTGTATTTCTATAATACTATAATTATCCCTGTGTCCTCTGAGGTTTATAATTTGATAGCATGCCACTCTTAATAAATAGCCTGGTTCTGCAATTCTAATATAATCCTATCACATCATATTATTAGATGATTATTAACATTTAAACCCCATGATTTATTCTTGCCCTCTCTTAATAATATTGTCATCTCTTTTAAAAACAGATTAAAAGACATAAAGAATATGCTCTCCCCAGGGAGAGAGATGTGATTTGTTTTAAACTAGCAGGTAAACCTCATAACATCTCCTACACACTGTCCCCACTTTGACCCAAACTTTTAAATTGTGAAAGTAAGACTAATAATACTGCTGGGACATAGTAATCACAAACTATCACAGAGACAACCCACTGAAGCAACGTTCTTGTTCTGATGAATTTGGGGAAGTTTGTGGAATAGTCAGTTTACCCAAATATGAAACACAATACTAAATAAATACGTCATAAGAAACGGACACTTAGGGGTGATCTGACACCTTTGTTCTAGCTTGTGCTGTGTCCAGGTTTGACGTTCTAGTGCTGGGGATTCTTCACTATTCTATTCTCTGAAGTCCTCAGTAGAATGAGGACTTCAGAGGGGGCTCTGAAAAAGCAGTTCTCAGGCTGGGCATTCACTCCATCGTGTCACCTCAAAACCAAGAATATTCAAATAAAAAGGAATTAGGAAAAAATAAGGGACTACAAAAGCCCATTTGTTCGAGGGGGAATTGGTTAATAAGAGAAAGAAAACAGCCAGTCAGCCATGCACTAGAACAGAAGATCACCACTGAAGGAAGGCTTCAAACCCTCTCCTGTCATCAGTCTTCATTCAAGATGTGACAGCCACTCTAAAAAATGAAGTTTCTCACAGCAGAGGACAAAAGCCTCAAAAGCAACTATTCAGCTACTTCAATATTTAGTTAAATAGTAATTTCCTCAAGTGGCTAAAATCAGACAGGATAACATTCATGGTTATAATATTCATGGTTCTTGATCATGAGGGCAGTATTTATTTTGGATCGAAAGGATTGCCTCTTCAGTCTCTAAAGGAAACTAAATTTTGCTTCAGCCATCAAAACGCTCAAGGGGAAATATAATATTGAAGACTTCATCATAAGAAACAAAGCCTTTTGGATTAATTTTCAGGAGCCAAGGCTCCCAGGTAGGTGTATTAGGAAATCTTCTCATACAAACAAATGAAGTCTTTACACTTCAAATGGACCCAAAACGAATTTAGAATTTTCATTATAATTAAGAGGGATTCTTCTTTGACGAAGTAATCATCCTAACAGCACAATGCTTGGGATGCAATGGGGTAAAAGAATAGGCAGAAAAGGAGCAAATAAAGTGTTAATCTCCAATCCCTGCTCTACATTTTAGTTGTTGCATCTGTAAAATAAGTGTATAGTAATTTCTATGTAGTTCAAGAGTCTGTATCTTGTGTTCAGGCACTTGCAGCTGATCTTTCTGCTGCTTTTATGAAGGCCTTGTGAAGTACAATTAATAGTTATTGGGCCCATATGGGTTCTGTTGGATTACAAGAAAATCATGGAAGGAGAGTTCCACATTACAGAAGAGTGCATTTTGCATGTATTCTGGAATAAGAGTTCTACAGTACATGATTTTATTCATTTTCTGAATGAGAACCTATAATTTGTTCTCCTTTATGAGAAATACAGTTGGCAACAATTCATAGGCAGGTACGGAGAAGGTTGCTGAGGGATAAAAACAAATGCCAAGTGAAAGGCAGATCAGATATTCTTGGATTCTCCCAGAAATCTCTCCCTAAACCAGACCACTGTAACCCAGGACCACACATTCCTTACCAGCATTTCTATTCCACTGCAGTAGGTTACCAAGAAGGTAAGGCCATAAATATAGTGCCTGCTTTGGACTATGTTTTTGCAATGAATTAATGAAATCAGAGGAGAGAACTTCAATTCATGTAAATGTGGAAAAACTTCAATAAAAAAACAATTCAACAAACCTCAAAGAACAAAAAATTATGATAGAGAAAAATAATCCTAAGAGGAAATGTAAAGAGAAGTGCTCACAGTCTGGAAAAGCCTGAAAGTTCTGTATCCTGTCTCCATTGCCAAGTTCCCTTCACTTGTGTCTTTCCTCTGTCATCAGCCTTCGGGATGCAGTGCCTTCAACAAATAGACAATTACATAAATAAACCAAGTTGATCTTCATTTGAAATCAATTTTTTTTTGATATATGTAGTACATGGAGGGATATAGTAAAGTTTGGCTTAAGTGTTCCAGATAAATGATGGCTGTAGCAATAGTTGTATTTATGAAAGAAGTCTTCTCCTGATAGGACACATTTTGTTCATTACATGCTATGAGTTAGATTATGTCTGTTCCTAAATTTCATTTCTGGGAGACCTACACTCAGTAACTCAGAATAATTGTATTTTGACATAGGGCCTTTAAAGAAACAGTTAAACTGAACTGTGTTAGTTAGGATGAACTGTAATCTAATAGGACTGGTGTTCTTCCGCGAAAAGGAAATTTAGGCAAACCCAGAAGGAAGACTGTGTGGCTAGACAGAGAGAAAATGGCATGTAAAAGCCCAGGAGGGCAGTTGGGAGCACATACATTCCTCTGGTCTTAAAAAGCACCAACTCTAATGATGCCTTCCTCACAGACTTTTAGCTCCACAACTGTGAGAAAATAAACTTCAGTGGTTTATTTCACCCTGTCTGTGGCACTTTGTCCCAGTACCTTAGTGAATTAACACGCTGCACTTCATAATAGCGCTTTGGTCTTACTTCAGTCTAGCCAAAAGAAGGTAAAGCTTTCCCACTCTGGGATAAAGGTGCTGTTACATGCAATCCCATGGTCCTGGAGACAACTGGTCCCTTGGTCTGATTCACTACACAATGCAGTCATTCCACCCACTGACCTACAATATCTTTTAGCAGAAGAGAGAAGAAAGTATTTCTGTAACAAGACAATGACCTCTACTGGATGCTGTGGAGAATTACAGTAAGTCCAACATATGCTGTACAGTAAGAAGAAAAATGGACAGAGGAGGTTTGAATGTGAGAAGCAGTGACTGCAGAGGAATATTTCAGGGTAAATACTGTTATCCCAGTCATAAAAGAAAACTACAGGAAAAGAAATGTGGAAGAATGGCAGCATGGAAACCATTTTACATCATGTGTACTACTTTCTAGACCCAACACCCACAGTTTAAAGGAGGGAAGGTTTATTTTGGCCCACAATTTGTAAAGATTTCTGTCTATAATCAGCTAGCTCCAAAGCAGGGCTGCATAGCAGTCGGGCATGGCAAAGGATGATTGCTCAGGACAGGGGAGGCGGAAGCAGATGGAGATCAAGCTGGGATCACGACTCCAGGATCCAATCACCTCCCAAAAGTCCCACCTATGAGCACACGAGGCTTTGGGAGGACCTCCACATATAAACCATAGTAATGGGCTCCTCCTCCTTATTGATTAGAAGGTGGGCAGATAGGAGCCTGAAAAATCTCTACCTGGCCTCCTCCAAGGGACTACTAAATCCTTTCTCCTCAGTGTGGTCTGCTGATGGCTACAGAGCTCCACCCCGGCCCCCACCTCTTTCTAAATGAGAATTTTAATTTCCACAAGTGTTCCAAGGAGTCTGTAAACACAGGAAAGTCTCAGAAACACCTGAGAGAGTGACATTCCCTCATTCAGAGAGAGTGACATTCTAGTGTCATTCTCTAAATTCTAAGAATTTCAGGTGGGAAAATACAATTCATTCTCAAGGAGACTACACAGGAGGAAATCAAGGTGCTGTTTCCAGATTTCTTTTCCTCACTTAGGTACATATAATGCAGCTACTCATAAAATATACAGACTGAATTAACACATGCCTCATTAGTCGTTGTGTTTTGTTGTGGTGGTTTTTGTTTTAAAACCTTAAAATGCAAATAATGATAGTTTGGGCATTCTTGATCTCCAGTGTTCTCCTTGAAAATGCTGATCCTTTTACCTTTCCTATTTATCAGACCTTGTCCCATCAGGGAAGCAAGAACTTTGAATTTTAACTCTTCTAAATCAATCTGTTTCACATATTAAAATCACCTCAGCAATTTGCTTAGCATCTGTAGAAGTCATTACTAAATTTCACTTCAAACTCATGTCATTTGTTTCCTAAACTGGCTGGATAGTTTACCTTCACAAAGGATTCTGAAATAGGATACAAAATTATTTTTGTTCATTGGGAAAGATATTTTTTTCTTGTAAACATCCCTCAAGCCAGAGTACATTAATTTGTTTACACCTGTGGTTTAGTTGCGGTGATGTTCTGGTTTTAACAGCCAGCTCTCCAAAAGAAAGGTAAAGTTGAGAATTGTATCATTTACCAAAGACATACTGTAAATTCCCCCACATTGATGAATTTTAGTATAGAATTAGGAAAAGATGTCCATAAGTTTCTCATGCTAGTGCAAACAGGCTCCAGCACACTGATATTTATTTCAAAAAACTACCTTTTACCCCCTCTTTCTCCAGATTATTTCCTGAATTAGTTTTTTTTTTATTTTAAAGAGACTAGTAAATGAGAAACAAACAAAGAAATAGAACAGTAGAAGCATACCAGTATCACAAACATAAATAAATCAAAGCAAGAACATTCAAAGTGATACAGGTCTCAAGACAAAATAATACGAACCAACAGTGGTCGTTATATTACATATCGCTATCCTCAACTACATTGCTCAGATCTGAATTAGTTTTACTAGATTCTATGTGCTATATAATTATGAAACTGTACTGTACAATCTAAATATTTATCAATAATGCCAACTACCAGATTTGACATAAAGTACTGATTTTATTAGTGATGATTTTAATGTTTTTATAACAGTAAAATGGTTATTTGTTAAAAATGTAGTGCTTCTGTCTTATAATACTAAAGTAGTTGCTCACTCCTAAATTCACTAGAATAACTTTATTCTTCCCACATTTGCCTGTAGGACCCCCACCACTATGAAGAAGGCAGTTTGTATTTAATAACTTTGCAATTATTTTCTGTTAGTTATAGGAAATTCTTCCTATAATCTCTCCTAGTTATAGGAAATTCTTCCTATAATCACTCATTCCCAACTACTTTATACTGGCAGTTCAGAGCCTTCCAAGCTGGGCCAGTCATGCTCCCAGCAGCTGCTGCTTCATCTTCAATACCTCCAGGAAAAAAAAACATATCTATAATTTTATTTTCTAAGGACCACAACCCACCTTGTAAATTACATTATTTTTTTCATCTTCAATGCAACAATTCAGTGACGCTGTTGTGGATGGAATATGTTCCCTCAAAGGATATTCAAGGCCTGATCTCCAATACCTGAGAATGTGGCTTGATTTGGAAGTAAGGTATTTGCAAACCATCAAGTTAAAAGGAGGTCATTAGAGTGGAATCTAGTGTAATATGATTGTATCCTGCTAGAGCAAGTAATTTAGCCACTGAGACAAACATGACTAGAGAGAAGATAAGGTAAAGATATGAGAGAAGAAAATAGTCATCTACATTTCAAGGAGAGAGGACTGAAACAGATCCTTCCTTAATTTAAAATTAAGGAATCAGTCCTACCAACACCTTAGTTTCAGATTTTCTGCTTCTCAGTCTGAGAAGCAGCACATTTCCATTGTTTCAGCCAGCCAGTTTGTGGAACTTCATTACAGCAGTCCTCCCACACTAACACAGTCAGAAAAAGTATGTCACAAGGAAAAATTTACTCATCGCATGCTAGAATAGATATACTTTTCTTGTTATTAAAATTGAGCAGATACTACATTAGTCTACGAATACTTTTCCTCTCACTGTGCACATCCTGAAGCTCCTCTTGGGGGAAAGCCCGGTATTTCGACTGGGCTTAGTACGTTGCTCTAACTATGTCAGGGAGGTGGTTACAACGAGTCACAGGTATCAAGAAAATGTTAAAATATCTTATATAAAACCATTATTAACTTGTTGCTGCAGCTTGTAGGCCCTAATAAAGGGGATTTATAGAGTACTGGAGATCTCACCTTAACCCATTAGCGTAATTTTTGAATCTGAGAGCAGGTGAGTATGGAAGTTATTTTGAGGAGAAAAGGCCTTTTCAGGAATCCTTCAGATATGGACTTCACAGTCAACTGCAAACTTCCCTGCATAATTGGTGAGCTCTGGAAATGACTTTCTAAGCCCAAAGGCATAAAAACAGAAATACGACTGCTGAATTCTATGTCAAAACTCTCATTTATTGAAACATAACATTTTAAAGCCTACAGGCACCTGGGGAAAATATTTTATGAGAATGAAATGAGACCGAGAGATAATTCTTCAAGGCTGCTATTACTGAAAGACAACTGTGATTTAGTTTCTTTCATCTAGCCACAACTACCACAAGTAAAATTTGATTACATCTCCTAATCAGTGGAAGACTACTTTTTAAAATGCAAATTTTCAGGGCCTGACCTTAAAACTTATGATTCAGGTTTGGTTCACAGATCTATCCTTAAATTCTCAGGGCATTTGGCTGTTAGCTAGTCAGTTCTGGATGGAAAAGATTCTGCCGGGGGATTATTGTCCTTGGTTGCTTCCAACTCCAGCCTTACTTGATGATTATCATATTTTCTGTGGTCCTG
The DNA here is from genome assembly GCF_000276665.1 of Chinchilla lanigera. NCBI lineage: Eukaryota > Metazoa > Chordata > Mammalia > Rodentia > Chinchillidae > Chinchilla > Chinchilla lanigera. The sequence goes on from NW_004955446.1 coordinate 5,590,022, forward strand.
AGAAAGAAGCTCAGTGTCCCTTAGGCCTGCTTCTAATGCCTGGCACATTCACAGTCAGCCTTGCTCTGTAAAAGTTGTTCCTCCTGACTCCCAGGCACGTTCTAAGCACTTGAAAAATTTTGGAGCCAGATAGAGGGGAAGAGTTACAGAAATTTCTTAAAGTGACTTTTTTGAATCCTCTCATTTCACACTTACTGGTTTCTGTCCCTAATGTTCCCAAATACATTCAGTTGATAGCCTTACAAATAGCCATTTAGCCATTCACAGAGGGTGACATGATTTATGTAGGGCGAGGTGTAATAAACATAGATTGCATTTATATTCTATCACTCCTGTAACTCCTGGAGGAGAAGAGCTGATTCAAAAGTCAAACAAAAACAAAACATATCACACTCTGCCCTAGTGAATCACAATTACTTATAAATTGTGTAGTTCAAACTTGGGTACAGTACTTCCTAGGGAATGTGGAGACTGAGAAAAACACAGGAAAGAGTTGAAAGTAACAAATACGGGGCTGTAAATAATTTTCTGTGCTGGTGGTAACTGTGGCACATGATTTGCCCCCACAATCTGTGTGAGCAGCATACCAGTCATGGTATCCCATCTTTGTGCATCCGCCCTGAGCTTTCACTCTCACATCTGAAGAGAACCAGAGCTGTATAATCTAAGGGGCATGGCTGTACTGGAGAACTGCCTTTGAAATATTTCTCAAATATTTATTCTCTTTTTCATTCCCACTCTGCCTGCTTTAGGTGAAACCCTCACCAACAGTCCCTGGGTGGCCTCAGGAGTCCCTGTCTGCTTTCCTTGCCTCTGGGCTCTTCAGCACTCATGTCCGTTTCAGCATCAGTTCCTTCCTATTCAGTCTTCTCAGTAGCTGCGGCCCCATTCTCAGCACCCAGTGTTCACTAAGCTTCTGGGAAATGAAAATGACTTTGCTCACCAGTTTGGAGATTCCTGTTCTGAATACAGGTGCAGCAATTATTCCCGCAAATTCATGCAGATATTCATACACCAGTGGTTCTAAGATCTCTATCCCAAGAAGCCATGGAAAATATAATAAACTCAAGAAATATCTGCAACAGTCATATTTTGAAATTCCACTTGGTGGGCCACCTCTCCTTGAAGATGTGTTATTTATTTGTGGTAGAGGGGAGGGAGGTAATAGGGTCCTTTAGCACTGTGCTTCTGGGTCACAGCTGATGTTCCTTTGTTTTCAGCACTGAAACAAGAGGCCAGTTGGACTCACTGGCAGACAGTGTGATTATTACCAGACTCCAACTTCACATTCCTTCTGGCCTCCTCAGAAACTTCATTCCAAACCTGAACTGTCGTCTCACTCTACAATGAAATAGATAGATCACATCTTTATATTGTTACTTCATCTGATTTAGGGTTTCACTCACCAGTGATGAAGTACTTTCATAGTGAACAGGGGTCTTCTGACTCAGAGACATGCCAAATAGATCACCTCATGGATATAAGCCTGTGTGGTGTTTTAAGTTTAAAGCAAGTATTTGCACAATCCAATAGAGCAGGACTGACCTTTTCAGCCTTGAGAAGAAAGAAGGAACTCAGAAGCTTGACAACAAGATATCAAAGAGATTCTGCCATTGGCCTTCTTTCAGGGATGCTTACAGGGCATATGGGGCACAAGGACATTTGTTATTTTTCTTAGAAGATCATAGAAAACCCCAAATCTGTGCAGTCTGTAAGAAACTATTCTTCAGCATCAGGAGCTGGTCACTGGTTAGGCAAGAACTGAGATTAGCCAGCCAGACTTGGGGACAATGGAATCAGCTGAAGAGCCCAAGTCCCCAGCTCTGTTTGTCTTTAAGACTTTCAGAAAGAAAAAGAGGGGGGAAATTAGAAAATCCCTCACTAAAATTGCCCACTCTCTGTACCCACTTACTCTTGACAAACACACTGCAGCACTTCATAAGGACTTAGGACCATGGAGCGCAACTCACCACAAAGCCTGGAGAAAGCCAGTCTGGTAACTTCTCAGCTTTGGAGTATGAAGTGTGCATTGTAGCTATAGCAGTCAGCATTTTCCTGCTTTTGGTGTCCCTTTGATTCTGCAGCATTAAAGATCCCTCTTTCTGAGCTCTTTGTCATCTCTGTGCTTACTAAGCTATTCGTGTCATTGCTATTTCTGAAACCTCCAAACTATCCAAGGCTCCTGGAGAAACTGCTCTTTTTAGCATCACCTGTTCTCCACCTTTATCTAAGTTAGGTGCTCTTTTCTATGATCCTCTGCCAGGCAGCATGAGGCTTTTCATCTGTTCAAAGGAGATGGTGTCCACTAAAGCACCAGGTATACAAGTTACCTGAATATTAGTTCTCTTCTCCTAGGGCACCAAGGAGGACTCTACATACAACACTGTTAGGGGCTGGGGATTTAGCTCAGCGGCAAAGCACCTGCCTGGCAAGCGCAAGGTCGTGAGTTCGGTTCCCGGTACCGGAGAAAAACCAAAAAACCAAAAAACAAACAAACAAAAAAAAAAAACAACACTGTTGGACTCCCCAGAGCAATATCTGTTGTAACCTCTACTGACAAGACTTGTGATCCTAATATGAACATCTACCTTCTCACCCTGTTTAACAGCCTCCTGTTATCATTCCTAACCCCATGTTCCTCTTTTGGACAATGACTTTCTCATTCAAATTAATTTTCACAAATACTTTAATTTATGAAGCTATAAATAAAATTCCACTCCACCAGAGGTGGAGATGATATCTGAACAGAGACGCTAGGGTGAGAATTGGTATTCTGACCTTCATTAGGTTTCTGTATATGCCCCAAAGGCAGCTAATTGCCTTTGGCAGATTGACTACCAGAGCTATTTCTTGAGATCAAGAAATCAAGACTATCTGTGTCATTCCAACTAAATATCAAGATTTATATAACAACTAATAAAGCTGAATTCATGAATTCTTGAGAAGTGAAATTTCAATCACTCTCCCTGTGCCTTGGAAAATTTATGAATAAGTAAATATGTTCATGCAGATAACTCCTACCTTAGAGATGAGCTTTTACAATAATGTTCCTTAAAACTAGCTTATATTTGAAAACAACTCTCCCACGAAACAGTAGATCTGACAGAATTAGTGAGCAGAAATGATCTTTATCCAGTAATCTATACACATAATTGATGATAGCCTCCAAGCATACTAATACTCTGACCTGATAGTATGATGTTTTCAAGGTAATTTGTGTCGTAATGGCTCATTGAAAAACATGTACAAGCAAGCTTGTGCCACATTAAACATAAGCCCTTGTTCGCATTCTCAGGATGGAGCTGTGGAATGGGCTTTTAGAGATCAATACACAAGCCTAAACCTAATGGATTCTTCATCGGGCCCTGCTCTGCTGCACAGCAGGACCCACAGTCCTAACACTGTTCTAAGCAAAGTGGGTTAGAGGAAAAGCTCTCCATCTCACTTCCCAGTCTGAGAAAATGCTGACCATAAGGGAAAAAAGAAAGCTACAAAGCAGTCTCAGTAAACAAGAAATTAGAGCCCGTGACAGTTTTAGAATGAATCAAGTTCTTTATTACAACAGAAAGAAAGATGGTTTGAAACACTCACCTTGGTTCACGTTTCCACTCTCCATGACCATATTATTCAAAAAACCATGGAATTTGGGAGACTTCTAGGACTCTTGTATCTTGGGAACAGTAGAAGGAGGTACATCAGGATGAGCTGAGTATTACAGGTAAGGAATTATTTTGAATTGAATTTGTCCTGACTTGCAAGGCAGGGAAATCAGGGAGTCTTCCTTTTCACCTCCAATAATTCTGAGGAAAGTATTTCTTAAGCCTCAGTATCTTCCCATGAGGAATGTACATAAAGAGGAGAGATTGATATCTTCCAATGATATCATCCGCTGACAGAAGATAGGGGATGGACTTCTGGATTAAAAATACTGGTCTGGACTAGGCACAATGATCAAGCTGACACCAGAACCACACTGGCATGGCCTATTTCCTGGGACTCATTAGCTCGTCTCCAGTTACACAGCAGGGGTGGAACTCAAGGCATTGAAGGGATGCCACAGCAATTCCCAGAATAAAAAAGGGCAAAGTTTTATTCACTTTAAATGCTGACATAACAATCTTGGGTATTATAGGAATTATTGGAAAGGGAAGGGAACAGAGAGGATATGGAGAAAGCTGTATCCATGAGCTTTGTACTGTTTTCTTTTAAAAATATAGTCAAATATTGAGTGTTTCTATATTTAATAAGCTAATTAGTCATTCAACAAAAGCAGTTATGTTTATACTTTTGTTGATGTTATTAGAGACTGACTTTTATAAGCCTACATTCTAGATTACATGTCCTCAATTCTATTCTGTCACTATAAATCTAATACACATTCAAACATCCCTTAACCATTAATTACTTACAGGGGTGTAATTTGAAATAGACACACATTATTTAAAGTTGATTGGTTTCAGTATTCAATGGAGATAAACTTATCAATATTTTTTTAATATGAGAAAATCTTTTTTTATTTTAAAAATAAAAGGAGGAAAATATTAACAGACAGTCGATATTTTACAAAATAGCAAAGGAACAGTACAGACAGTACAGAGTTACAAACAGAGTGGTAGGGAATTAACAATGCTTGTTGTATTACATACTGATATCTTCAAAGTGGTTTCTCATGAAAACAGATATAGACATACAAAGCTGATCAACCAAGGACTCATTGACAGTTTCTTTCAGCAAAGAAATACAAGACAGTAGAACAGCCATGTTAACTATCCTGCATATACATACATACAAACTTTATCTTTCTTTGCCTTCTCTTTTCCCATATCCCAGTTATCCTTTAGCTTTGAGTGCTTTCCTATCAATTTACAATGTCTATCATATCTCCTAGTTTAAATTAATTCTTCAATATTTTTTTAAAAGCAAAAACTCCTGCCTCACTTGACAACAGCTGCCTACTAAGTGAAACTGCAGAACCAAATGCAATTATAGTACCTAAAACTAATGGAGGGGATCGTGTGCAAATATGGTTTGTTGTCATGAATGATGGTTTTCTGAGTCCTCCTCACAATAATGGGGAGAAAAGCATCTAATTGCTTTTTGTTAACTTGAGAGTCTAGTAAAATTATGCTGAGCAAAACTGCTGTTGTTATTGTTGTTGTTTTTAGCACCAAGTTAGACATTAGCATCATTTACAACAACTGTGTGGGGCCAGGGAGATAGCTCAGCGGCACAGTGCCTGCCTGGCAAGCGCAAGTTCCTGAGTTTGATTCCCAGTACCAAAAAAAATAAAAACAATGTGATGGAACTAGAAAGATGAATCTTTTTCCCAGCCTCTACCTCATTGCCAGAAGTCTGAGTGCAGGTGTCAGTCATTACAAACTTGCGCCTCCACCTGGAATTGCTGGAAGATAATGGAGATAAAATCACTTAGCCCACAACCCCAGCAGTCACTCTCTGTTGGTTTCTCTTGCACCTTCTCATCAACCTTCTTAACTCACCTGGTTGTAATTAAATCTTTTTTCCCCTAAGTCTTTGCACTTGAAATGAGATATGAACAAAATCTACTATCTCAAAATATGTACAAACAAGGACAGCCAGCTCGTTCCCTCTCTTTTCAGGGTCCTGCCCCTATAGGCACAAATTTCCTTATCTCCCACACCTGTAGGTCACCATCACAGTGCTCTGTGTCCTCTCTAAGCATAATGTTCCTTTCATTATGTTCCCCCAATGTTAGGAATCCACAGGACTCTAGGAATCATCATTTGGAAGGGAATCATTTCTTTCCAAGTATGTACAATCAAAAACAATGCCAGAAAATGAGTAATACAAAATGGAACTACTTCCAGGATGAATATATATGGCATTCATTTTAATGTCACTGCATTATAATAATAAAGGGAAAAAAGTAGATGCCCTAAAATCTCAACCTCCTAATTTTATTATCTTGTTCCTGGTTTTTCCTAGTATTTCATAGCTGTTACATATATGCTTTGCTTTACTGACATTGGCTGAGTTGTCATTAATATTCTGATACAAAAGCAGGTATTACCATTTTTAATAAAAAGATTTAAAAAAATAAAATTTTACTGCTCTGGGAAACAACCCAAGAGAAATGTTCCCACTGAGTCTTCTAATGGCCTCTATTGTGTTTCATACCAGCCATATAAAATATCTGATTAACCCACTCAACAACTACTTATTGAATATCCACCATGTACTGGGTACTACTGTGCCCATCAGGCATTTAAGCTACAAGAATGAATAGCAAAGACATGAGCTCTGCTCTCAAACTGGTGAGAAAGACTGAAGCTAAGGAAAATTAAATTTTTCTTAAATCCTTTAAAAAGGTGACCAAGATAATTATGGTGGAAATCAGTCATGTGAGTTAAAAAACTCACTTTTGTTTTTATTTTATTTTAATTATTTTATTTATTTATTTATTTTTGGCAGTGCTAGGGATCAAACCCAGGGTCTTGTACATGCAAGGCAAGAGCTCACCACTGAGTCACATCCCTAGCCCAAGAACCTCACTTTTAAGAAAAGGGCCTAAAGAGAGAGAGCATAAGGGAAGAGCTGACCTTTTGAACTAACACTTGCACAGCAAGAAGGAGTCATGTAAAAAGGAGTAGAGAAAGAGCAGTCAAGCAGTGGGAATAGTTAGTGAGCTCTATCTCAGGAAACATTGTGGCCATTAGTTATTGGCTTGAGGAAGGAAGGCCACATGGCTTAGAGAGAATCACATTTCTGTCTCCCTCTGTTTCTGTTCTATTAGCCGTGGTGCGCAGCTCATTTACCCACCCTGCACCTTGACTCAGGTATGTCTTTGTGCTGCCTGAGGGTGTTCCCTGCAGTGTTGGGTCCATCAAGACCTCCCCCTACTGATAAATGTCACATGGGTAAAGGATGTGTCAGTGGATGACAAGCAAAATAGTCATGCCAATGGTGCTTTCTGAAACAAAATTGAAATATACGGCTAACATGATGATTTTCAAATCAGGCCTTACAAGAGCAGGGATCACTCAAAGCCAACCTCACCTTAGGTCTCCAAGAGAAGGGCCCTGCCTCAGTATCCCCTCTTGCACCTGTTTAACACATTGAGGCTCTGTTCAAGATTTCACCTAAGGAAGGAAGTGTTTTTATTAAAGAAATAATCATTTGAAAATTATGAATTTCAACCTGTATTAAGACCTTTAATGAATCTAACTCTTGTAAATATGGAGAAGAGATGTTAGGATAGTATCTTGAGCTCTTCCAGGCTAAATCCTATTTTTCTATCCACTAAACCTTAATCTTTTTATTTTCCTGTTCCTACCTCAACCCCCATTTGGGCTTATACCTTGTATCCAAGTCTCTAGTTAGCTTTTACTAAATTTAAATTATTATTTTAGGTTTAATGAGCCAATATCCTCTTTACTAAAAGCCAAAAAAATTATAAAGTGAAGAATTCATTAATATTATATTTTAAAGCTCAGCCTAAAAGCAAACATTCTGATTTATGATTCTAAGAAATAACTAATCTCTTTGGTGAAGAGAAAAATAATAAAAAATTTCCACTTGCCAATATGTGAAAATACTCAAGACATTTCAAAGCACAAAATAAATCAAAATACTGTACACTGTATAGGCTCTTACTATTTTGACAGAATCTCTCACCCTTTCATTAGAAGAGAAGGAAATTCTTAAAGTTAAAATAAGTCTCTGGAGGAAAAAAGAGCAAGATTGAGAAAATGAGAGAAAAAATACAAAAAAAAAAAGAAAAAGAAAAAAAAGGCAGAATGGTTTCAGATCTTAAAAATAACAAAAACAAAAGTCACCTTTTGAATATCCAAAAAACTGATAACTCTAAAATTATTCATCAGACATTTCCACATATATCATTGCATAATGATTTCATAAGAGCAGTCAATGGAAAGATCATTTTGGTGAAGGCATCCCTAGCCTTTATGGAAAGCTTCTCAGTGGATTTATTGTGTTCCAAGCCTACATGGATTAGTGTTTACTGCTTGTAGGGCAGCACTACTGCCTTCTGGATTTCTTTAAGGTTGAACTAATATTAGATACCAGAGCACCAAGGAACAAGGAGACTTGTTTTTTAACTGTCACAGATGCCCATGTACGTCAGGGAAGATGCTCACATTGTTTTCGATGTGTTGGAGGTGCTTACTTAAGATCTTGGTCAAATTTATTTACCTGTTAGGAAGAGTTCATTTCAACCATGAAATTTTCAATCAGAAGCATGAAATTAAAAGCAGCCAACTACATTCTAGCTTATAATGTAGTGCAGTAAAAGAGTAGAATTGATGTTAAGCCACAACTGCATACAAAGTTAGTAAGAAGCTCCAAATTCTCCAATTGAAAAACCGTATATATGTAACAAAACCTGGAGAGTACCTATTATTTGCTTTAAAAACAAACACATTTGAACATAAATATTCAAATTATTTCTCATTTGAATTATGAAGATGAAAGCAGAAATAATTTACTGGCCTGTTTTGCACATTTCAAAGCTTTAGGTTACAACTGTCCATCTGCTCTGCAACTTGTCTAAGCCCAAAATATTAATTGAGTTCCTTCAGCCTCCTGATAGAGAAAATAAATTTATAAACATAACATTAGGAACATGTTTCCTTGGATTTCTTTGGAAAGAAGTTATTTCAAGATAAACTACACGTGCAAAATAAAAACTGTTCATTGCAATTATCCTTCTGATCGGAGATTATATTCACTTGACGTTTGTGACTACAGTCACACCTCTACAAAAATCTGCAGCAACACTGTCTTTGCAGGCCAAAAAATAAACAATAGTAAAATGCAGCCTGAACTCTTCCAGCTCTATACTTGATTAAATGAAGTGAAATTTTGGAGTGCTTTCATAGAATTCTACCATAAACCAGCACAGTTCTTGATGTTCCTGAGGAAAAATGGTGAGAGGATGAAGAAATAAAGACAAGGGATGAAAGCTGAGGTCAGGTAGAGCCCTGTCTCTGGGTGGGAAGAAAGGAACTGCTCAACCACCATAAGAGCATTTATTTATACATTTAACAAAGTTAGTATCACTCAACACAGGGTTGCCTAGCGACTAATGACTGCAGTTGTCTCAGGCAAGGTGTTTTAGAACCGAAGTAGCTGGATTGTTTTAGGCACTCTTCATTCTCGGACTGGTCTTGCCTTGCCCCCACATGTGACCAATTTCCAGGTTAAGGGGCTCCCTACAGAATTCCATTTGTATTTATCTCCTTATAAAATTACATATATATAAGCACACTTTGATTCTAATCATAGTCACATAGATGAGCAATAAGGACTTAAAAGTATTTAGAAGAAAAATGTAAAAAACCCTGTCCTTAAAATTAATAAAACATAGGTCATAAGGCACAGATCAATGGGAACTTTGATGTGCCTGAAGCCTCCTGAGAATCACTGTGACGTTCTGGATGATGAAAGTCCAAATTTTATGTGCAGATATGCCAAGTTAATATGATGTTTTCCTAGTTATGAAGTGACTAACACTGCCTCTTTTAACTGAGATTCATTAAGCCAAGTACTAGATAGGCATTATTATCACATGTTTTAAAGTTTCATTTGACAGGAGTATTAACTCCTCTTAATCACTTCAAAGCCCGTATTAGAATATTGGCAAATACATCTCAAAGGCAAACTCAAAACTGAGACCTGATACCTGTTGAATAGAATACATATCAAATCTTTGACTTCTTTAAAATGAGAAAACAGTGGGAAAATACATGAAATATATCTCCATTATCTTAACCTTATAAAATTCAGCTTTGTCTGCCACAAGAATAAGACTAATTATCCATTCCTCTGCACAAGGAATAGAAAGAGCTAGAGAGGTATTGTATTTGAATCCTACCTGTAAGAAGATGTTCTATTCAGAGTCACAGTTGGTGGAGTTCGACCTGAGACTATGGTTTAAGCTAGTGTTTATAAAACTTCTCTGAGACTATAAGTTCACCAATAGATCTAATTTTCTCCCTCTGAATCTTTAGCTGATTGCTTGATTTAAGATTTTGTTTCTTCTCTATGACTATCAAATTCTTCTAATGAGATGTTGGATTCCCAAATATATCCTCCACAACCAAGATCCATCCTTGTTTTGGCCTGTTTTATCATCAGGTACCAACTAAGGCAGTCCTCTGAGATGCTGGAATAGTAGATTTGACGAATGACACTTGGCATTGTTAGTAGCCCAAGCACATACATGGTGGTTCTTCCCACCTGTTAGACAATAGAGGGCACTGGCATCACTCCATCATATCTGAGCAACACACTAGGACATATCACCAGCAAAGGAGGTAACTGAGAAAGCAAATCATATAAAAACAACAGTATCAGAGATAGTAAACTGATAAAATTGATCATAAGAAAAGTGAATTTTGAGAGAAATGGATAGTAATAAAAAGGACAGTATTTAAAAAAAAAATTCAGTTGGTCTGCAGGTTGTGGGTTATTGTTATCAATTAGAAAAAGAAAAGCTCACAGGGTTCTCCAGAGAAACATCACCAACAAAATAGAGAGAAATATGTAAGAACCTTATTAGGGGAATTATCTTTCATGATTTTGTAGACAGAGATGTCTCATAATACTGCTGTCTTCAAACTGGAGGATGAAGATCAGTGTCTCAAGGTCTGAGAACAAGAAGGCTCATTGCTATAAATCCTGAAACTCAAGGCTCCACATCCAGAAATTCTCATATCCAAGGGCAGGAGAGAATGGGTGCATCAGTTTAAGAAGAGAGAGAATTTATGTTTTCTCTGCATTTTACTCTATCAGGGTCCTGCATGTATTAGGTAATGCCCACCCACACTAGTAAAGGTGGGTATTCTTTTTCAGTGTACTGATTCATAACCAACTCTCTTCCAGAACACCTTCACAAACGTACTCAGAAATAGTATATTACTATCTATCTGGACATCATTGGGCCCAGTCCAACTGATACAAAATTATCACAAAATGTATAAAGAAAAAGCTTTAAAATGTATAAAGCATATATTCTTAAAATATTTTTTTTTAATTCTCGAAAGATGAAACCTACTCAATTCACTGGGGATGCCACTTAGTACAATCAGTGACTGTATTACATTACATATACTTTAGGAAAGAGATCCAACTTTGAATTCAAATATAAGTTCTAACACAATTCTTTGTTTATTACAAAATCCTACTTTCATCTCTGTTGACCTGTTTTGAAACTAGGATGGGATGTTTATTACTTAAAATATCTGGGAAGTTCTGAGTCAGATTAATATTATCCTATTTCATTATTCATATTCATTTAAACCAATATTTTTTGGAGAACTTTCTGTATGCAGAACTGCATTAGTTAACTAGCACATCAAAGATATTCAAGACATTTTGTTGAAAAGATGAATATTTTGGGGGTTTTTTCAGAGTCCTCTTCATCGAGCCTCAGATGCTTTTAATTCCTTTCATCCATCCTGCCTTAGGCTTTACAATTTCTCTATATTAAACCAGTAATCACTGAATATTCTGGGCCACAACTTATCCACACTTCTGATTGGTTCTTTGGGAAGCCTTTTAATGTATACGTATCTTATTCTGATATGCTTCATTTCCCACTTCCTCATACTGTATCATTCACTTCAATTTCTCATTTCTTGCCTGAACCATTACCTTGGGCGTAGTGAGGAAATCACTTAATTTTCAAGGGCTGGCTAACCTCAAAGACCATTACTCTTACCTTCTTAGAGAATTTCAGTGGCACTGGATTTTTACGTTAATTGCAGCTTTCCTCTCTCCTGGGGAGAACTTCTTTATAATAAATACCTAGTTGACTATTCGACTAACATTGCAAAATTTGTCTCTGTTTTTGTTTTGTACTATCTGAAATTATTACAAAATTATAAGGATGAAAGTTTAAAACTACTATATCCCCAACTCGTGGGAAGTTAGGACATCTTTCACCTTAACTTAAAACCCCTAAAGTAAGGCCAATCCCCTGGAGAGAACACCTGTGGCACTAGTCTTTTTATTTCATCATGAACTTTCCATAAAATGCTACTGTTCTCTCAATTTTTCATTGCTAAGTTTGTGAAAATATTGCTTTGCAAATACTATGTGTGTAAGCATTACTTTTCATTTATTAAGTTACTGCTTTACATTTTTAAATTTTTTTATTAGTACATTTTTAGTACTTAATGTTTACATTCCTTGTGGGGAATTGGTATATGTACATAACACATCTTAAGTCATTTTAATACCTTTTCCCTTATCTTCCTCCCTCTCCATTTATTAACCGTTTATTAAATAATTACTGAATTATAGAAAAATACAGTTACTCATCTCATGCAATCCAAACTACTACTAGAAATACATAATTGTTCACAACTATAGTCCTAGCACTTGAAAGGCTAAGGCACCCCGAACCCCTGAGCCTGACTCTGAGACCAACCTGAGGAATATAGTGAGACCTTATCTCAAAATAAACAAACAAATAAAATATTCCTGCTACTTATCTTGGGGGAAACTCTAACATTAATAATTTTTACTTTTTGATAAAAAGTTACTTAATCAGGTTGTATTCTGCTGGAATTATCTCTATCACAATATTTTACTAAAATGAGGAAGGGATAAAATTTGGGGCTATTCCTCAAGAGTCTGTTTCTCATACAAAACTCATATAAAAGACCAATTCTTAAGGTAGCAATTCTAAATTCTCATATTTTTGGTGTTTGTGTTTTGGCTTTTGTTTTTGAATTTCCAACAATGTGTAAATAACTATCAGTAGCCATCTCAGTAAAGAACCCAATTATTAAAATATACATTCATAAAATATTTGTAAAAAATAGATTAGGCACCAAGAAGAAATGAGACTGTTACATGCTGACAGTGAGAGTGCAAGTATAATGGAACATTCACTCTAAAAACACTTAACAGTTACTTAGAGGAGATTTTTTTTATTTATAGGAGATGTTTTTTCGGTCCATAAACTAAACAAAGAAATGACAAAATTTCCATAATAACAAGAACGGTTACAACAAAGTCACATCACCGTACCCCAGATCATAACACCTGGAAAAATAAGTATGAGCAAATACACTTGATTTTTTTCTCTTTTTTTTTTGAGCAAATATATTTGAAATACAATACCATTGGAACTATTCTTATAAAATATAGTTATGGGTTTGTCCAACAATTTGAGAGTAACAGGGCAAAAATGTATGAGGAGGAGGAAAGGGAAGAATTGTGAGTACTTTTCGCAAGGTATACATTCCTCTATTACTTCTTCCCCTGGACATCTAGAATAATTGGATTGTTCATTTATTCAGTAAAACAATCTCATAGACAGAAGCATTACATTTAGCCTGTAAGAGAGAGAAGGGTGTGCTACAGACACTCAGAAACCTTAGTTCTGATAATGCACCTGCTGCTGGCCAGCTGTTAGCGCATGGGGAAAGTCATTTAACACCAGAAAAAGGCTGATCAAAATGTTTTCCCTCATTCTCAGCTATAGGAGCACTTGGGTTATAAAGGTTTCCCCTCATGTCATGCACAGATCTAATTTAAGAACATCCCCAAAGGAATGGTCATGGCTCAATGTAGTTAATATTGCTGTGGCCTATGGTGCCTGTTTCCCTAAATATTACAAACATATTTAAATACTGGTGAGAATAATGTCCAAAATAGTGAATTCTACATCAATATTCATTTAAAATTGATTTATTCTTTTTCTCTTGTCTACCCCTTCCTGACACACACACGGAAATCTCCTGAGGAAAAGATTCACAAACTTCACTGTACCTCTTTCCTGCATTAGTTATTACAGTTTTAGCCCCAAGAGCTGCACTGCAGGAATAGTGATTTGGCAGGATTTTAGAAGACACCAGAAAGTTGCGTTTTTAAAAATTATTCCAAGTGATTTGGCAGCAATAGTCTGCAAAAGACCCATCTCCTTCCATATGCCACCGTCCAGCCTGAGGAAAATAATAAATTTTAAAGAGGTGTTATGGTTTAAATAAAAATATTCCCCAAAGTTCCATGTGTTCAGAAGTGGGGCTTTCAGAAGGTGATTAGAGCAAAAGGGCACTAACCTCATCAATGGCTCAATCCACTGGTGAGTGCAGAGCTGGGTAGGATATTAGGGCCTAGTTAGAGGAAGTAGGTCACTGTACTTTATGCCTTTGAAAAGTTTACCCTGTCACTGGAACCTTTGCTCTGTCCTGGTTTCTCCCTGCTTTCTCTGCTTCTTGGCTGCCACAAGGTGAGCAGATTTCTTCTGCCAACGTCTTTTTGCCACTGGAGTCAGCTGACCATGGACTGAAACCTCTGGAACCATTAGCCAAAATAAACCTCTCCTTTAAATTGTGTATGTCAGGTACTTTATCCCAGCAAAGAAAAACTGATTAACAAAAAGGGTTATCAGTTGAATGATGTAATCACAGACATGTTCTGCTCATTTATATTTTTATGTATAGTACTCATGCAATCAAATAAGCAAGAATATGGACTATGAAAGATAAGCTATTTTAAAAATCGTAAAGAAGATCCAGCCTGTTTGGGGAATATATGTGGTGTACGCAATGCTATGCCGGCATGATGGTTCTTTTGTTTTCAAATTCAGGATAACCTAATTCAGTCCTGTCTTAAAAAGACATGAAAGAGATTACTTAGCAATGGAAAAGAGCATTATAAACTTGAAAAGGAAAAGGCAGGTAGCATCGGAAGGCTATGAAGTAGACACAATGTCACTACTTTGGTCATTAGATAAAATTTCAATTTTCTTCCAAACTCACCTTTCATTTAAAACCCTTTCCCTACTCTCCTCTCTCACTGTTTTCATTTAATCTTAAATTGTCATGCTGAAGTACCAGTAAGCCCTCTCAGAAATCTGAATGAGAAAAATGACACCTTCTAGCCCCTTGAAAAATGAACTGTATTTTTTTCCTGTTGCTCTCAACTCAACTGTCCCAGAGCAGCTAGCATGCAACACACCATTTGTCTCCCTAGGAAACATTGACTTATCTTTCAGAAAAGCACAAAAATGTATGCAGAGAAGTTACATGTCATGTTCTTTTTCCTTCACTGCCATGCACTGCTACCAGGAACAAGAGCCTAACAGAGCCCTGCTCAGACTGGGAGCACCCCCCTCTCCTCAGCAGCAGTCTCACGGCCGCCTTTGTCATTTGAGACCCGTCATTTCCATCATTTAACCTCAACAAAATATAGTTTCTTGTAACTGCATCCTCAGAGAAAAGGAAAAAGTAATTGAAATAAAATGAAGCAACTGGTAAGGCTGAATTTTGCATGATTTATCTAATAATTGCATTTAAATTTAAATATATCTATAACAAAAAAAAACCTTGCAGCTAGTGAGTCTAAAGCCAACAACTCCTTGTGAAAGCATTTAACAAAAGCCTACATATTTGGTGGGTCTTTAAAAACAAAAACAAAAGCAGAGCTTGATGTTTTTAATTCTGGGAAAATATGCAGAAGGGGAATAGCTGGGTTGAATGGGATGTCTAATCCCAGTTTTGTGAGGAATCTCCACACTGATTTCCACAGTGGTTGCACCAGTCTACACTGCCACCAGCAGTAAAGAAAGGTTCCTTTTTCCCCACAGCCCCTCCAGAATTTGTTATTGGTTGATTTCCTGATGATAGCCATTCTTTCTGTGGTGAGATAGAATCTCAGTGTCATTTTAATTTGCATTTCTCAAATGACCAATGATGCTGAACATTTTTTTCATATCTTTATTTGCCATTTGTATTTCTTCATCTAAGAAATGAGTACTCATCTTATCTAGTAATCTGAACAATTAATTGGAAGACAACAATATGCAATATAACAACCATTAATGAATTCCTACCATGGTGTTTTGTGAAGCTCTGCATCCTTTCTAGTGTGTTTTATTATTATTTTTTATGCTCTTTAATGGTGTAATCAGTCTTGTATTCTTAGACCTGCTAATCAGAGCAATTGCATTGAAGATAACAATATGTAATATAACAACCACTGTTAACTTCTATCATTTTGTTTTGAAACCCTGTATCATTTTTATTGTTTAGGTGTTGTTTTATCTATGTTGCTGCTATTGTGATATGTTTTATTCTCTTTAACATTAAAAGAAGAGAGCTTGAGTCTCATTTTTTGTTGTCATTCTGTTTACATGGAATCCACTGACTGCCATCTACATTCAAACGCTGGCCACTTTCAGTTCCATGTTAGTCTGTGCCAACTAGTCTATGCCTTCGACTGGGACTAACACAGAACACTGTAAAAATTGGAGCCACTACCCACAATGATTCAAAGATAGACTTCAAAGTCAGCGTTATTCTCAGTTTGAGAAAGCACAGATTCATACAAGATCTATAAGTGCAACACCCACTTGTACAGATAGACCTGCCTGTCAATAGCCTGGTTATCACCCCCACAGAATGCATTTTTCTTTAGGTCTTAACAAACTTTTAGAAACTGCCAAGACTCCTGTTAGAAAAACTTCTGGGTTGAACACTATTTGACAAACAATTCTCGTGTACTCTATAGTCATTTACCATTATATCTTTTTCTACACTTTCATTTCCGTAACTGGAACAGGACTAGTGTGTGTTGGGGGGGTTATTAATTCTTTTCTTGACAGTTTTCTGTTTGTCTTTATCCTAGCTTTGGAAAGAAAGTAGAGTCTGAGACTAAAGCTTGTGAGCAAAACACATTTTGGGAAATTATCCCAAGTAATAGGAGTTGGGACTTGCATTGGGGGAAAGAAGGAAAGTCAATCCAAAGACAAGGTCTGAAGCTAGTCACATCTGTGAGCAATGAGGATCCCATCTCCCTGGAGATCCCTAAAGAGTTCTGTAAAATCGGCTTTAGAACTTTGCAGTCAGTGGGCATAAGACGAAAGTATTTGTTGGCTAGCTTTCTTTCCTAATCAATCAAAGGTTTTTATCTTTGAAGTGGAAAAGATTCTGAGAAAAGTCTCAGAATCTTAGTCTTTGAGACAATGATGTTAGTGCTGATGGCAATGATCATAACGATGCCCAACATTACCTACTATTCACTCTGTTTCAAGCATTGTACACAGAATTTTACTTACAATTTCTCATTTGTTCCTTGTGATAGTTAATTGAATGCATCAATCTAACTCAGCCACTTTGACCCCAACATTTGGCCAAACACTACTTTGAGCATGACTGTGAGGGTGCATCTGGATGAGATTAATGCTGGAATTAGTAGAATAAATACAGCAGATGACCCTCCCTCATAGAAGTGTCCTCATCCTGTTAGTTGAAGCCTGAACCAAAAAACTGAATAAGGTAAAACTTCTGTTTGAATGCTTTGAGTGGGGACAGTAGTCTTTTCTGGCCTTCAGACTTGAACCTAAACACTGTCACTTCTTGGGTCTTGAGCCTGCTATCTTCTAAGCTATAACTAACACCATGGGCTCTCCTGATGCTCAGTATTTCAAATTTCCACTGGAGCTAAGTGGCATGTCTCATGGATCTCCAGCTGCAAACACCAGTTGCAGATGTTTAAACTTCTAAGCCTACATCATCACATGAGCCAAATGCATGTAATAAATGCTTGTGCGTGTGTATCCTATTGATTCTGTTTTCTGGAGAATATGCCCTAAAAAGAGTCTTCATACCAACCTTACAAAGTTGATAAAGGAATCCCTACTTCATGTGAAAGAAAATTGAGGTATAGAAAAGGTAAGCAGCCCAAATAACACAGCTATCTATATGACTCCAAAACAACCTCTGATACAAAAACTGTTTTCCTAGATTTATTTCACACCATACTGTTGCACATATTGTTAACAGAGGAAAAGTAAAACATAGACATTTGCTCAAATACATTTCGCAGGTGTTAAACTGAACAAAATTAACAGGTCTTTCTATTGTATGACTTCTTAGAATCTTTACTACAATATTTTCTATTTCTATTTCTCAAACATGCTTAATTCTATAAAATTCTTTTGCAGAATATCTATAAATGCCTCAAAATGACAAAATGAATTATTTACACCAAAAATTGAAAATCTTTTAATAACCATTGTACTTGAATTGTATTTTTGAGTGGTACTAATTAGAAGGTAAATCTATCCAACTGGGGATAATGACAGTATTTGGCATTATCAGTAAGAACAGAATGTGTTAGGATGATGAATTTATAGTTACTTTGGGAAGTATAGGCACCAAAAAGAGGAGAATACTGGGTACAGTTTACATCCCTTCATCCACTAGAGTAGGATGAGCAGGACCCTGGAGTAGAGTGTCTTTTACGATTATATTCCACAACAGCGATCCTAGTTGACACAGTTCAGAGACAACTCACCTAATGCTATTCACATTACAATAAGAAAAACACTGGATAGTATAGGAACAAGAAAATGCACTGCCTACGTCTGTGTTTGTACATGAAGAATGGAATGCGAGGAGGCCCTGAGTTCCAAATAAAGATGATTTTATACATAGGTCTTTGAGGCCATGAAGTACCTCAGACAGAAGGTCAGGTGTGTGTGAAGACCTGAATACCTGCAGATGTACTGACTTTCTCTGTAAGATAATCATAGTCAATATAAATTAACAAATGTGTTCATACATCTTCAGTTTATCTCACTAGTGGCCACTGAGACATGAGAACTCCCAGGTGGAGGAGATGTCAGAGGTTATGTTCTAGAAAGTTTTGCAGACAACTTTGAGGGGAGCATGAGACAATTCTCTGTACAGTTCACTTTCCTGACCTTTGGCCAGCATCATCCTTGGTCAGACCCAGCCAAGGAATTAAGAAAAGTAGTAAAGACAACTCTATCAACAAAATTGTCTTCAAGAATAAGGTTGAAAGTTGTGCTGGATAGACTAAGAGTTCCATTTCTGAGGGAAATTACCAGAATTAGAATCACATTGTTTGGAAAATTAGAATTAGTTTTCAATTAAAATAATTGGACTGTAGGAACCACTACAATAATGACATGACACTTTAGAAACTCTAGAACATGTTAAGCATGACACTTATTATTTTGAGAAGAAACAGTCATGTAGCTTTTGAGAGGCATATAAATCATAAAGAAGAATTATAAAGTTAATAAGACAAATTATTAATAGTATACTTCATTAGTAGTGAGTTTTAAGAGGTGTACGTATTTAGCACCCCCATGAAGCCTGAGCTTTCAAAAACAGATTTTTGTTCTAGCATGTATCATGATCACCAAGAAGATCCCACAATGCATGAGTAGATAAATAGGTCTGATAAAACTGGCTGATTGATTTCTGTGGAATTCCCCAAGTGCTGTAGGCTAGATGTCACTATGCCCGATTTGCGGTATGACATTTCTTATCTCTAATCACACATAACAAAAAGGAACATATGTTAGTCAGTTTTCCACTGCTTGGGCAAAATACTTAGCATCCATAACTAAAAGGACAAAAAGTCTACGTTTACGGTTGCAGATGTTTCAGTCAGCAGCCACCAATGCACAAAGCTTATGCCAGAGGGCATCATGGAAGAAACATGCTTAATTTCTGGCATCCAGAAAGCAGAGAGATTAGAAAAAGCACCAGAGGAAGATGGGCCAGAGACCACCAAGTGTATCTATTAAAATTTGGAGGAATACTCGGCTTTAGCTATTAAAGTCTCAATACAGTTTAGGAAGTGATGGATCATAAATCAACTCTCATCTAATAGAAAACAATAACCTAGGATCCTAAGACCCAAGATATGCACATTTAACTGAGAGATAAAGAGAACAGCAAGGGTGGAACAGCACACAGTCAGGAGCAGACTTACTTGGGCCCCTTCCAAGACTGTGTGTTGAGTTGGACCTGAACCATAGGATGATAAAATGAGAAGTAAGAAAATGAGAAGTGTGGTGAAGGTTTGGGCATGGGGACAAGAGGCAGGTAGCAGTAAGAAAACCCCAAGATTAACTTTGTCCATGGTACAATTTTGCATAATTAGACATTATTTGCTAGGAGACAAACTTCACCCTCGATGAATAATTTTTAGTGGACTTTCTAGTTTATTGTTCCTAATAAACAAAGCAAAACAACCAGTCTGATCACACTGGAATATCAGAAGCCTAATATGAAAAGCTATATATGTCTTATCTCACAATTTGTTGCAGGATATTAAACCTGTCTGTGTTAGATAAGGATCTGAGCAAGAGTGTTGTTGGACTATTTTCAGACAGGTCAGGAACTGAACCCTGCTCACTTCTCAGTCAGCCCCTAATGGCGTATCATTACCCTGTCTCTTTAAGGGTCTTATGTCCTACATCCTCCCTCTTCCAATTCTTACCATGTTAAAATCTTTTCTTATGAAAATAACTACTGAATTTATTTACATGATTACTTAAAATCCTGGTAAGTCTTAAAATTTCACCCTTTGCAGAGAGAATGGCTTTTCCATGTTTTAGACATATGTTCAGAAACAGATGTCCTTTTCTAACACTCCATAATAACAAGTGAATAATTTTCCTGCAGATGGAGCCAACTTAGATCCTTCCTTAGTTTATATCATTGTGATTAGGGAAAAAATAATCCCGCTGTTCTCTCATAATTGTTTGATCTTTCATATTATTACCAAAATATTCTTTCCAATTTTAGCATCATTCAAGTAACAGTAGGAGCTATGGCTGTTACTGAATTAACTGGTTTTGGGGGACTCTAGAAGTCAAAAACACATTTAAATTAGTGTTTGTTAAAATAGTATCTCTTCTTTATAGTAAAGAATCAACTTTTAAATCACTAGTGTCCCATGAATTATTTGATTTTTTAATAACAAACTGGTCAACCAATTGTGAAAGACAAAGTCTTTCTTGAGAGAAAACCAAGGAAGGATCACCAGAGTGATTTTAAACATAGCTGTGCTTCCAAGTTTTGGCTTAAATAATTTGACAAATAACAGATAAGAAATCAAGTAATATTTTCCAGTCAAAAAATAACTAAACAGAAATAAAAAGACCTAAGTTTTTCAATTGGAGCTATAAAGCAGAATTCAAAACTGACACCAGAAGTTTCCATTTCTTACTCTTAAGTGGTTATATAAAATTAATCAATTAATATAAATAAGAAGGCATTATTGTCATCCTGAAGACAAATATCAGGACAGCCATGGTAC
Organism: Chinchilla lanigera; assembly: GCF_000276665.1. NCBI lineage: Eukaryota > Metazoa > Chordata > Mammalia > Rodentia > Chinchillidae > Chinchilla > Chinchilla lanigera. Next base: position 5,611,115 of record NW_004955446.1, read on the forward strand.
CAAATGAAAACCTCTAGACGGAGTTACAATATGTGTTTCTGTCACTTGTTAGCCATGGGTGCCTAAGCAAATTAAATAATTAAACAAGGAAGATTCCTTATTTAAGAAATGGAAAAAATGATACTTTCTTCACAGATTTCTTAAGATCGTGAAGTGGAGCCTGAGATGCATGAGTGCTCTGTGTACCGTGAGGCACCACTCAAATGCTAGTTATGGTGAGGGTTCTTTCTAATAAATATGACTCACTTGTCGACCACGGTCCTTTACCCCCAGATATCTTATTGAGCTTGATCTGCCATCCATGTCCAGTCCAAACCCTATTCATCCATATTTCCAACCTTCCTTCTTCATGGATGTCTCTGATTTGGTTTACCATCAGTGGTGCAGAATTTTCAGCCCTTCCTCTACTACCAGTAAGAAATCCCAAAGCATTTGGATTGAAATGAGCCACTACGGTGATGATTTCAGGTTATCACTGAAGGAGGAACTTTTTCTGTCTCCCATATGGGTTCCTGATATGAGACCCTCTTGGAGGAGAGCAACTCCATGTCCAGTGTAGCCCACCCTCTCCTTATGAGTGCTTTTTGAGAGGAGTGCTTCCTGTAAATATGATTATCACCAGCTCATCCTATGTACATAATGACTATAAAAATGAGAACAGGACATGACTGAAAAATTATGATGGTGAGATTGAGCCCAGATCATATTCACCCTTATGAATTACTGAAAATGCTCTCCTTTTGATTTCTGCAGTCAGAAAAAAAAAATAGATGAATATTGCAGCATTGATCAGAGGGGGCAAGAAGAAAAATACAATTTAGATGAATCCATGGCTCCCTCACCTGGCAGATCTATCCTACTTTCTGAAGAAGGGAGAGCAGACAGAACAATTGCCCATAAGGACATCCTTGGTCTACTTCCTTTGGCATCACAAGTGCCAGCCTCCCTGCATTCCACCTTCAAAAGACAGACTTGACTTCCCAGGTACCCAGAGTCATAGATATGGTGGCACAGAGGCTTTTAGGCAACTTCTACTGATTTAGTAGAACAAATAATAAATGGAAAAATTGTATAGTTTAAAATTTCATTTATAATAAAACATGAAGGAAAGTGCCCCATCTTTTCCAAAAGTAGAAGTAAAAAATCTTTGACTGTCCTGATATTCTGAGCTGTTACATTAAAATATATGCCAGGTAGATCAGAGGCCTTACATAATTAGACAAAAGGAATATCTGCATACAAATATGTTTATTCTATGCCTTCCTGAAGATGTCTTTTCTTCTACTCCTAAAAGTCTGAACTTGTGAGAGTCATTTATTTTCCACTATTTTCTACTCAGATATTATTCAAAAGACCCTATCTATAATAAAAATTATCTCATTTATGTCAGCTGTTCTTCTCCACAAACATTCTCATTTAATCTTCCTTGCAACTTCATGTCATTGATAGGAATTATTCTTATGTCTCTTTCAGTTTTATAGTGAGGAAGCTACTACTCACTGAACTACTGACTATAGCCGTCAAAGTCTTTTGTTTCTTTGTTATCTCTCCCAAGATGACATAGCACAATCATTTGGAGATCAAATTCTACCTTTGTTAATATTTGGAAGCCCAGGCTATTAAAGCTGACTAAAATCAGTGAGACCAGCCCTTTCTACTGTGAACAAGTATAGATACTCTAACTTTTTCCATTTGGTATCTCTCAACTGGATACATTTCCCAGAAGGGATACTGGGTATAGAGCAGTCTGAGGGGTCTGACATGCAGCAAAGGGCATTTTGCTCATTACAAGAAGGAGACTTGGAAGTATCAAAGTTATCTGTATAAAACTCTTGCTTTCCTGTGATATTCTGATTCACACATTCTGAAATCTGAAAACCAAGTGCACATGCAAAACATGCAGATACTTAGCCTTTTTTGCAGGGTAAAAAATAGGCAGGAAGCTGCCTGGAGAGGATTAGTGAGTGATGTAAAATCACATCTACTCAATGGTCTGTGCACATTTGTCGTTAAAAGTGAACAGGGAATGAAGAAAAATGGCACTGCTGAGACTGAGCACCATTTTTAAGAGTGGAAAGCACTCTTTTTCAAGACCTAGATAAGAATAGAGTATACCCTCTTAGAGATAAGTGATTTGGTATATTAGAGTTTAAATCTGAGTATTTCAATAAAGTATAAATTAAAGCCTAATTACAAACAAATAAATCAGAGATCTAGCACTACATTGATAGTAACATTTCCTGCTTCCAATATCTCACTTGTAAAGCAGGGAAAAAAACATTTTCCCTATGAACTTTATGACATTGACCCAAGGATAACAGAACTCACCATGTGTGAAAGAAATCTGAAGAACAAAGACATTACTACAAAGACATGTAGTACTATTACCCTGTAGCCAAATAACATGTCTTTTCTCAGTAACTGGTCAGTTAAGTTTTCTTATAGCCAGAAGTGGCAGCTGCTCTGGGTCATTCATTTTTGAGGAGACCCATGATACAAAGTCTTGCACAGAATATGATTTTTTTAAAAGAGTGAACTAATCCAATCAGCAAATTTTGTCAGTTACTAAGATGGCCAAGTGATCAAATCTCATGCAAGCAAACTGTTCAACAAGAATGCCAGCAACTTGTACTAACACAAAAACTTCTGTAAAGTCATTGTCCATTGTGTGCATCATAATCAGTTCTGGCCTTGACCTGTTTTGCAAAAGAAACTAGACAAAGTCTTAACCAGGAAAATGGTGACCCCAAATTACTCTAAAAGGCTCTCTGTTGTGTGTGCTGAAATAAGCCTGCTGGGCTTTTTTGCCAATTATAGACTATAAGAAAATTGTTAAGTTTAAAGGTAATGCTGTTTTCAAGCTCATATGTATAAGTCAGTCTCCGTTTTAACTTGAGAGCTTGGTAAGGACATAGGGGGCCTGAAATTGAGAAAGTATGCCCAGAGCCCTATTAGTGATTTTCAATAATGTAACCTATAATGAAGATTTTTGCCACATTGTCAACCAAGAACTGATTATTGTGTCGTTTACACTCTACATATTGCCACATACAAGAAAGCATTGATTTACAATTACAAGTGCACTTAGCATAAAAGTAACAAAACTTGCAGGAAAATCCAATGTTAAGAATAAAAACACAGTTGAAAGGTGTGAGTTAGAAAACCACTGTTGACGTGTGGAGTCACTGCAGGTTTTGACAAGCATACCTTGCCAATGCCTTCTTTTGAGCCACATTTGTTTTATCATCCTTGTCCAGACTCCAAAAGCCAAAATAAAATTCTGAAATATATATAGACTTCCTTCAGTAGCTTACACACAGAATCATAAAATGTCAAGCACGAGTAGAAACTTCCAAAAGGCCAATTCTGGACACCCAGGCTCCCCTCTCTCTTTACTAAGCTCATGACAGCCATCACTTATGTACCATAATTCCCTTTTTGATGAGCCAAGAAATAACTTAAGAGTTCTTCTCAATGGAAATCTACATCACTCAGGGAACTGGCAGAAAACAGGTTACAGATTCCATTTTTTTTTTTTTTTTTTTGGTTTTTCTCCGGTAACGGGAACCGAACTCACGACCTTGCGCGTGCCAGGCAGCAGATTCCATTTAAGATAATGCCAAAAAGGTTTTTTGAGGGATATCCCTCAGCTGGTAAGTTTGGGAGGTGCTATAAAAATGAAGCAACAGGACACCAGGGAGAGTCACATGAAGGTGGTCTGCTTGAGAGTACTTACGACCTTCAGTTGAGGGACAAAGTCAGTTGAGGGAGCTTCAGTTTAGGGAGAAAGCAACTGCATAGAATGAGGTCTGGGGTAAAGATGCTCTAAACTGCTTTATTGCCTCTCCCATCTCCAGCAGGTTCTGGGGATTTAACAAACTCTAAAAGAAACAGAAGGCTATAAACTCTCTTATCGTCCATACTGGCCACAGTGTGGGGCAGTAAGTAGATTGAAGAAGGTGGAGAGGGACAAAAAGTATTCAGTTCTTTTCATGATTTATCTTCCAGCACAACCCTATTAAGTAACAGAAATGGAGCAAAACATATCCTCTCTTACTCTTACTTCCAAGACTTGATTTGCATACTACTGCATGTGTGACTACACATGTGTGATTTCTCATGTTCTTATGAACACCGTAGAGTCTACATGTATGTACCTTGGTCATAAGGAGTTGGGCACTAAGGAGATTCATCTGACAAACTCAAAGAATGGTCAGCTGAAAGTGTCAAGCAGTCTCTAAATTCTAGATCCGATCACCTGACCAGGGCGCCTCAGCATAAACCAGGAACTTCAGGACCCTTCCAGGGCAGTGTTCCAATGGGACTCTGGAAATTCTTTCCTTCTTTTTGCCGTGTAAAACATAAAGCTCCTTTTGAATTTACATGAGCCCAAATTAGCTTACCTTTCTGACCCATGACATTAACTGAAAATGTCAATCTGTCTTCAACTCAATGTTATTTCGCAAAGTCCTGCACCCATAATTAACTCAGTGTCATGTTCCAACCTCCTGCGGTATTTGGTGAAAGTAAACAAAGTGGAGTTTTTAATAAGTGAACCACTTATGATTATTTAAAATGCCACAAATTTCTCAGTCACTACTGTTAGCTCAAAGCTTCCCTCTTTAAGTTTATAGTTTGAAAATATATGTAGAAAACACAGATTTGGGTTAGGACAACTCTACGTGTTAAATCTTACAACAGAGCCATATTTCTAGACATTTGGTATAAACAGTTTTTGGTATGATATGAATATAAAATACTTTTAAAATGCTTCAATTTCCCACTCTAGTTTCTTACTGCATAGGCAGGAGCTTAAATTTCCATATGGATTACTACACGTTCACTTACCTAAAACAAAAAATTCAAGTTGTAGCTAAAGCAATCAACTTGGAAACAAACACATCCTATTTTCACATTAAATTCACATTAGTGATTGACCATCTGCTATGTGCCACTGGTACTACTTACTGAATAAACTTAGCAACAGGTAACACACAAATAATTATCCTGAAACATTATGCTGTTTCAAGGGATTCCGCCTCCTAAAACACCACAAGGATCATTAATACTGAGAAATACCAGTAAATACTCATGATTTTTAAAATAATATATTTTATGTAAAGGACTTTTCACAAAGAATAATCAGTTTCTAGGTCAAAGTCACTAATAGAATTTTCTCTGTGCACTATCAGCAGATCATGTACACAAAAAGAATGAATAATATAAATAACTATGCCCACATACTCATGTTGGTATAGCCCTTTCCCTTTATAGAATCTTTTTATATGGAAGAAGTTAAGACTATGCCATCCCAAAATATATTGCTCTCACATATTGAGTATTTCAAATTTAAGACTTTTAATAAAAACATGGTACAAGATTATTCTGACCTCTTTTTTGTTTCTTAAAATCATGACACGAAATTGCCATGTGAAAGATACCCTTCCTATATCAGAAAGAATAATGTCATTATCCTCCAAGACAAGAAGTTGAGACCAAAGAAATTCTGTGCACATCTTTTAAACATAATTCATATCTCTAAGCCCCCTCATATCACATAGCTGCTTCTCACAACTTCCTAATCTTTGTCTAATTCAGTATGTGAAAGTTTGGCTCTAATTGCTTCACTGGGTCAAGCTTTCTTTCTGAGAACTTGCATGCCATGTAAAATTTGTTAAATAAGTTTGCAACTTTCCCGGTCTTGATCTAATGGTACTGTAATTCTTAGGTCCAGCCAGGATTCTTAAAGAACAGAAACGGAGTTTTCTCTCTGCTGCAGTGTCCACTTGTTCCCTTTGTGACAGTTGAGGTTTAATTGTTTGAACAAGTAAATTTAGTGGGGGTAATAAGTGGATGTAATGGGGGGCAAAAAGACAGTACAATAGCAATTACTTCACCATACCAGGTACCACATCTAGTTTACCATGTGTGTTTATCAGAGAAGCACACAAAAACCTAGGTTTTCTGATTCCTGGTCTCATGGTCTTCCTACTATATTTCTTCTGATGAGTCTCCTGTATTCAGGTCGAATTCAAAGCCCCCACACTTTCCAGGCAGAACACTTCGTATAAGTGAGCATCTATTTCCATTCAGTCAAATTAATGTTTTAGAAATCAAAAGCAGTTAAGAATTACATGCTATGTATTCATCTGAGATACTGTGGCACCAACAATTATTGACTCAAGTAATAAAATAGTGAAACCTCTATGTTATAATCTCCCAGGTGGCCGTTCATTTTAATACAAGCTTTTTGGAATCAGAATAACTTCAATTTGAAGATCTCAAACTGTGTAAAAAGCTATATTCAAAACAGTATGAAAATGATGATGGGCCTCAAACCAGTACAAAAATGTATGACCATAAGTGGGCAAATAAAAATGTAATTGAAAATTAAGGACACCAGAAACAGCTAGTCCATCTTTTTTAGGAAATAGTTTCTATATCTGTAGTTTGTCTCTGCATTTTCACTGCCAACATGCTAATTCTGGTTCATACTGTCTCATACCTAAGTTATAATGCTATTCTTGGCTTTTTGCCTTATAGATTTTGCTGCTCTTATCTGTCCTAGGTATAAAATGAAAGCAGGAAATAAGAGATTATTTCAATAAATGAAGTAACAATTAACTAGCCCAAATTAAGCTCCAGGCTTAGTAAAAAAGGACTTTACACATATACTTATCAAAATATATAGCTTTTTTGTTTTGTTTTGTTTGTTTTTTTCTTTTTTTCCAGTACCAGGAATCTAACTCACGACCTTGCGTTTGCCAAGCAGGTGCTGTGCCAATCAGCTAAATGCCCAGCCCCCAAAATATATAGCTTTGAGGTGAGTGGTAGTAATCTCCATATGTTAAATAAAAAGCTGAGGCTTACAGAAATTAAGTAGTTTACTCCAGATCACACAATAGTGAATAGCAGAACTCAAAAAGATCAATTTTAATCTATTCCATATCTAATATAACCTAATATAACATGTATTCTATATTCCATTCTTGGGACTATGTTTTTATACACATTATTATAGTTTGGATCTTAAATTACCCTTAAAGGCTCATAGGTAAAAGGTTTGGTCACCAGCCTGTGATGCTATTGGGAGGTAGTGTCACATTTAGGAGGTGGGATTTAGTGGAAGGAAGTTAGATCACTGGTGGCATCTCCATGAAGGAGATACTTGGTCCCTTGGCACTCTCTCTCTCTCTTTCCCTTTCTGTCTCTCTCTCTTTCCCTTTCTGTCTCTCTCTCTGTCTTTCTCTCTCTCTGTCTCTCTCTCTCTCTCTCTCTCCCTCTCCTTTGGGAAAGTCCTCCTCTACCATGCACTTCTTCCATGATGTATTATGCCACTACTGACCCAAAGCATCTGGGTTTAGTGACCATGGACTAAAACCTCCGAGATTGTGAACCTAAATAAATCATTCATCCTTTGAAGTTGATGTTCTCAGTTGTTTTACCACAAAAATAAGAAACCACACAAATATTTTACTACCACAGTTAGCCAAAAAGATGGCATTGGTACCTAGAAAAAAAGTTGATCCCTTTCACAAACTGATAGTTATGTTTGCGATCTTCCCTTGTTTTGCACACACTGATTCTTCCTCCTGGAACTGAACTGTCAGGTCTGCAAGAGTCGGCTTTGGTTGTGTTTCATTTTGTATTGGCAGCCTTCCTCAGCTCCCAGCTGGATTCTAGCCCCCTTCCTGTGTTTGCATACTTCTATCACACTGTGTCACACTGTAATCCAATCTACCATTTGTCTGCCTTCAAAAAAATTAGTCAGCTTCACAAAAGTGAGGCTGTAGTCTATTTATTCATCAGTTTAGCACCACACTTACTTTTATCATTATGAACTTCTAGGCTGATACAGGTAAAGCCAGAGGAAGGAAAAGACACACCAGTAAATTAAGTTTGGAACATTAATCATGTACAAGAGTAAAGACTTCACCATGCTGAGGCTTTCTGTAACTTAGATGACTAAGAGGATTCTACTGCCCAAGAGGGAAAAGGCCACCCATGAGAGCTGATGGCTGAGCAAATACAAAGAACCAGTGGAGACAGAATGATAATTTTGCATTTTAATTGCAGCCTTTTTCCACAAATGAGTCAATTCAGAGCCCCAGTGAGGGATTTTTCCTTGCCTTAACTTTGAAGTCTCTTCTATCTTTTTTCCTATGTATTTGGGAAATTCTTCCAAATGAGTCAGTTTTTCACACATCAGAGTCTTCTTCCACAGTGATCCCAAAGTGTGGAAAAATAGCACTGCCTTGGGAAACTCTGGTGATAGTAGATAATAGTTATTACACGTTCACTATGTGCTGGGCAGGAATGTAGAGGCTTGTGAAGGGCATTGTATGGTATGATAAGTCTCACATATATTTTATCAGTTAAACCTCCTATCAATCCTACATATATCACTATCCATCTTCCCATTTTTATGGAGATGGAAACCAAGAAAAAGAAATGCAGTGACTTGCCTAACATCTGTTTGCAAGTAGATGGAGAATTCAACTCGGTCTCTCTGTCTTCATAGCCCACACTCTTAACCAGCGCCCAGGATGATCACCTGTTCAGAGGCAACTTCCAAGAGGATATGTAGAGAGAGCAGTAGAAAAATTCCATTCAGAGGAAGTCACACACACAGAGGAGTAAAGTATTGAAAATCTTGTCTTAACCTACTTAGCTAAGAGCTCTGAGGAGCTGAACTTTCAGAAGAGTGAGCCGTGGTGATAGGAAAAGTGTGTAGGGACCTGGTTATGAGTGGTCTCCTGTGGTATGATGATGAGTCAGTGTCACTTGTAGCCTACAGGTTGCCTCAGCCACAGTACGGAAGATGGAGAGGAATTCAGATAGAAGAAGTAAGGTCTTGTGGTCTCCGTTGCTGGAGTTCGTGAATAAGATAGTGAGAAGGGAGGCAGAGAAGAGAGGCTTGGATTCAAAAGAGGGTTATGAGGAAAAAAAGCTGCATGATTACATAACCGGATGTAGCTGAATGGAAGAGGGAACGGGCCAGCGACTTGGGGGCTTATTTCAGGAGATTGGCTGGCTGGTGGTGAGTGTCGGGAACAGGTCTGCACCGGGAAGGACGGCTGTGGGGCTGGAGCATCCGCAAGCAGTATCCACAGGCAGCTGAATGCGTGCAGCTGTGAAAGGTACTCGGTAGGACGTTTTGATAAAGTTTTGCTGAAGTCTTCCTCGTAGTTCATAAGTTTTCACGGACATTGGGCTGAAGCCTGGAAGTGAATAAGATAAGCAGGAAGAGGGTAGAGTGAAAAGAAAAGAGACTTCTCCCATTTTCAATTTTTTTCTGTCTGTATTCAGGTTCTTTTGATTCAAATGCCATTATTATTCTTCCAAATGTGAATTCTGGCTTGGATAATACATATTTTTATTCCCTAGAATTACTTTTGAATATTTGTTTACATTTTAAAGCTATACCCCACAGCAGAGTTTTTCCCTCATATAAAGTTCTAGCTAAACACACATACATACAAACAATTTTCCTTAATTTTTTTATAAGTATAAAGACATCTGGTACTCTAAAATATCTAGGGCATACCCTATCTTAAAATGTACCAAGTCTCACCTTACAGTGACTTTTATCTTAAATGGTCATTTCATTGCTAAACTGTGTTTATTAAAATTTAGCCCAGGCTTTTTTACAAATCCACTAGCAGCAGCTAGATCCTCTGCTGGCACACTCTGGAAGTAATGAGCAACTGGTGTTTTCTTTGTCTTAGGCAGTGATATTATTGCAGCTACACTGGGCCCCACAGCCTCAGTAAACATAATAGGAAATGCATTATTTATATTGGTTTCCATTAATAATTAAATTACAGGTGCATAATGTTTCCTGGCTTCCCAGCTCACATCAGTGAAACCGCTGCAACACTGCCTTATACCCAAACATTACAATTAAATGATTGCTGTTGAATGTATGTTTTTAATTAGTATGACCTCGCGCTGAAGCTAGATAATAACGAGCTAAATTTTCAAATGCACAAACATGCTATGGCTTGTGAACTTTTTGTTCTTATGATGTTGTGATTCAAATTCATTATTTCTTATAGACAGAAAAAGAAATTATTGTTGTTAAATTACTCTAACGTGTCAGGAAAGAAAATAAACAATAAAGTGTCCTTGCAGTAATATGGGACTTGGCTTTCCAATCCAACACTTCTTTTTCTTTCTTCGTCTACCACTTTATCTTCATGATCATTCTCTCACTCTTGTGCATACTCGCCCTCTCTGTTCAGTCATTAAAAGCAAAGAGTTAATGAGCATAGAGTATACTTTACTGGAATATAAAATCCAATAATCTCTCATACTTACAATGTTCTTTCAGAACTTTTTTTAGAGAAAAAAACAATAAAAATAGTACACAATTTCAAAGCAAGATGATAGGAAATTAACAAGGCTATTATGTTGCATATTGTTACTTTCACAATGTATTTGAGCAAATGTCTATGTTTACTTTCACATATGTATCTGTAGCCTGCTGATGATGACTCCAGGTCACAGCTGGTGGCACCAGAAGACCTTGGACTAACCAGTGTGACTGGCTGAGTGTTCGCAAGAGGGCAGTGTCATGCTAATGCCCCCGTATCCTAATACCACCATCAATAATCTCTCTACAGAGATGGTGGATAAGTCCACTGTCAAAGTAAGTAGGAATGGATTAAAGATTGAGCAAGTTGAATATTCCCAGAAGTCTATTTGGTGGATTCCTAAAATATGGGAATCATTTTAACTCAAGTTTACACACCAAAACTCTTTACTAAATGGGAAAATATCACCTGGCCACACGGCTTCCTGGATCATTTAAGAAAATGCTCATTTTTATTTTATTATAGAAATAGATTCATAGTAAACTGGTCAGATTTAATGTCCTATTATCACCTAAGGAAAGAGAATGTTGGTGTCTGGAGGAACTTAAATTTGATAAACAGAAGTGAAGCCTTTGTCTTTGATATAATATTCTTTGCCATTACTGTAGATAGTTTTGACTAGTGAATGGGAGAATCAAAGTTTAGATTTAGAACTGTTAACAACACTACATTACCTAAGGAAGGCAAAGTATGTGTGAGAATCTCGTAAAAATGTTTAGAAAATGAGAGGCAGGAGCAAGAAGCAGAGCAGGGGCCTGAGTGAAAGTAGAAAGCTAGTGGCTGTACAGATGAGAACAAGTTTTGAAGACCAGGCAGAGCTCACTGAGTTCCGTGTGCAGTCAATAAAAACACTGAGCACAATGTGATGTAAATATCCACTTTATTCCCCCTCTATAAAACTTCTCAGAAAACATTGTTTCCTCATGTTTTCACTGATTTGAATTTTTATTTGGAAGAAACTAAAATAGGAAAAGAATATTTAATAAAGAATTAGATGTATGATGATGTAAGACATGACTGACCATGGCAGTCTCCATTATAGAAGCCAGTGCTAATTCTTCCAAATGTGAGCAGCTCCTATAAAGCCTATTACAATCACTGAGGGATTTAAATTTAAACATAATAAAGATCCTACTATAAGGAATTGCTTTGTTTTGTTTTGTTTTCTTTTGTTTTGTTTAGAAAAAGGGGAGCCTTCTCTCACCCCTTCCACCTCTGCATGGCAACTTTGCTTCTAAAATGTAAATTAGACATGCAATCCTAATTTTCTATGATATAGTGGTAAAATTTTATCTATAAAACAAAAGACCTAATTTTTCCTACATTCTGATCTGGTGTACAAAGTGGTTCATATTACAAACAGCAGGCAGACATATATTTACTATACAGGCCATGAGATGAATACATGCTAGCCCAGAAGTGGCAATCCTATGGCACACGTATTACTAAGTTTTTCTTTTAAGACCAAAGATGTTAATGTATGAGTTGTTTTTTTTCTAAATTGAAACCTCAGTATTTAGGTTTAATTGCAGTATTGGCACTCTGTGATAAATAAGTGGATTTTGAGCTGCAGTTTAGCACTTGATCTCTGAAAGGTTCGCAATCACTGAGCTGGCCTATTACACTCCAATCAAATAGAAATTTGCTTTGGAAAAACTATTTGAATTAAAGTACCAGTAACATTCCCTGCATTAATTTCTATTTATAGTCTGCATGCATTTTTACCATTCTAATTACTAAGACAGATTGTGTGCAACAATGACTACAATTATTCCTTTCCCTGTCTCCATACCCATTTGTAATATAACTTCCCAGCTGGGCTCAACTTATGTCGTAATTTGATCAACATAATGAAGCGCTAGTGATCTTGTACTGGTGGGAGTTTTCAGAGATAGCTGGCTGTAGGGTGTTTAGCATAGTTCTGAGTGTGGATAATAGAAGCCAGATTCTCATGTGTGTGGCACCAATCAATAGGCTTATAGCCCAAATGGAATATAAAGGGAGAGAGGAGGGTAGGATTGCTGATGCTGCCTTCTGCCTGCCTTGCCATGAACTCTTCTGACCTGTCACATTGCCTTGGAGACAGCTGATTATGGACTAAAACCTATACAAACTGTGAGCTAAAATAAGGCTTTCCTCTTTTAACATTGTGTGTTGGGTATTTTGCCTCAGCAACAAGAAAAGTAATAAGACACCAGAATAAGATTCAGACTCCTAATAAAAAGCATCATTTTCTCAGTCACATGCTACAACTTCCAAGAAGTGCATATCAGAACCAGATTGCCAATGAAATGCATACCGTACAACAGGCTGATCCACTCCTAGGTTTAAGAAAGGATATGGAAGAATCAACAACTGGGATCTCATCCCACTGAAAAGTTTCTGCACATCTAAAGAAATCACCAGCAGAGTCAAAAGAAAGCCCACAAACTTGTAAAAAATTTTAGCTGACTGTCCCTCAGACAAAGGGCTTCTATCTAGAACATATAAAGAATTAAAAAATATCAGCCCCTCCAGATTCAAAGACCCAATCCAAAAATGGGCAGTTGAGATGAATACACACTTCTCAGATAAGGAGATACAAATGGCAAATAAATACCTGAGAAAATGTTCATCATTAGACATTCGAGAAATGCAAATTAAAACAACACTGAGACCCCAGTAAGAATGGCTAGCATTAAGAAATCAACCAATAACAAATGCTGGCAAGGTTGTGGAGAAATAGGAAGCCTTCTCCACTCCTGGTGGGAATGCAAAATGATGAAACCACTGTGGAAATCAGTTTGGAGATTCCTCAGAAAACTAGGTCTAGAGGTCCCATTCAACCCAGCTATCCCCCTGCTGGGTATTTTCCCAGAAGATCTAAAAACATCATATCATAGTGATATATGCTCACCTATGTTCATAGCAGCACAATTTGTAATTGCTAAATTGTGGAAGCAACCCAAATGTCCATCCACCGAGGATTGGATAAGAAAATTGTGGTACTTTTATATAATGGAATATTACACAGCTATAAAGGAAGATAAACTCGAGGCTTTTATAGGTAAATGGTCACAACTACAGACCATACTCATAAGTGAAATAGATCAGACATACATTTGCAAGCACCACATCGTTTCATTAGTGTAAAACCTGAAAGAGTTAATTTAAAGTAGGAGATATGATAGACATTGAGAAATGATAGGAAGCCACTCAAGGGTAAAGGGCAACTGGGATGTGGGAAAAGAAAAGGGAAAGAAGGAGAAATTTTGTATGTATGTATATACATTATAGTTAACATAGTTGTTCTTCTATTTCTTTGCTGTCTTCTATTTCTTTGCTGAAAGAGACTGTCAATGAGTCCTTGATTGATCAATATTGCATGTCTCTGTTTTCATGAGAAAACACTTTGAAGATGTCAATATGTACTACAAGAAGCATTGTTGATTTCCTACCACTTTGTTTGTAACTCTGTATTGTCTGTACTGTTCTTTTGCTATTTTGTAAAAGATTGTCTGTCTGTCAATGCTTTCCTTCTTTTATTTTTAAAATAAAAAGAAGAAAGAATATGAAACATCCATAGCAATAATTGTATATCATTAGGGCCTTATACACATCCAGGCAAAGCATCCAATGTCTCAATCATAAGAGGAGATATGTTTGAATTTATTGTATTTTATTTTATTTAGATTTATTTGGATCTATTTTATTAGATTTATTTTATTTTTTATTATAAGAGAATAAAAAAATAAACAAAAAACAATGAAAGTGATACAGAATTTCAAAACAAGATGGTAGGTAATTAACAATGGTTATTATATTGCATATTGTTGTCTTCATAGTAGTTGTTCAGATTACCAGATATAGGCATGCAAAATTGATCAAGCAATTAAGCATTAACTGTTCCTTTCAATCAACCAGAAGTAATTAGTAGTACAATTGTCTTAGCTACCATAAGCACTAACATACATGCAAATCACATAAGCAAAGGAAAGCTCTAAGGTCTAGATCCCTCACCTTAAACACCTTGTTTGTTACATATCAGTGTAAGATGGAAGGAGAGGGTGCTATGGAGTTGCTTTTCCTTGATGCAAATTAAAAGTTACAGTTTATGCAATAAATCTAGACAACTACATACAGTGTGAATGTATATTCAAGGATCAGTAATCTATACATAGCAAATCCCAGAAATTCCCCTATTAATTTGCAATTAATAAATTTCTTAAATTGATATTGTAAGAAATCAATAGTCTGTCTTTCCTTAATTAATTATGAGAGCAAAGATTACAGCCCAGCTGTTAGCCTATTCCTTCCACAGTGCTTTCTTACACTTGGTTATGAGTGCGTAGGATGACTTTCTGTTACCCACAGCTCTTTCCTAAATGAACAGGAAATAATTTCCCAGAAAGAACATAGGGTGCAATTGTGAAGAGGAAAAGAGTTTGCGGGGCGGGCAAGCAAGCTGGGAGCAGGAAGTAATCCCGCCGTTAGGACAAAAGGGCACAGCAGTTCATGGAAGTGGAAATTCTATAAATGGAATAAGATGGGGTGGGGTTGTGGCTGCCATGGCAAGGAAAGCAAGGACGGATGTGTGCCATGGTCCCATCCCCATCCTGCCGCTCTTTCTTAACAGGTACTGGCTCAGAGCAGATCAAGCACAGCAGAGCCTGAGACTTTATAATTATCCTACAAAAAGAGAAGCAGACAGGATGTGCCAAGGTTTGCTGGTAGTTATTTGCAATCTCAAATCCCAAAGAAGTCACTGAAGGAAGGGATGGTTTTGCTAGCAGCTGGATTAGGTATCCGCTATCAGGCAGGATGCAGGTTTGTGACAGAGATTAAATTCAGCTGCAGGTAAATGGGAACATTACATTTCCACACACTAGTTAGTGGCCTTTGAAGTCATTGTGCCCACAGGCCTTCTACCTGGAAGAAATTGCATAAATTTAACCAGATTTTCAAAAGCCTTTTGAACCAAATCAGGCTTCAAACTGCTATGTTTCTTTAACAGAGATAATAGAAAGGCCAAAAAGAATGTAAGCAAGGAGTTTATTTTACTACAAAAGCTGCATGTTATATTTGGAGGATCACTGGTACCTCAAGTTC
Organism: Chinchilla lanigera; assembly: GCF_000276665.1. NCBI lineage: Eukaryota > Metazoa > Chordata > Mammalia > Rodentia > Chinchillidae > Chinchilla > Chinchilla lanigera. The sequence goes on from NW_004955446.1 coordinate 5,626,579, forward strand.
CCCTCTATCTTTCTGTCTGGATGTTTCCATCTTTACTCACCAGAATTCCATCTACTCTCCTTTACTGTCATGTACATTTTTTCCACTTCCATCTTATCTGGATTTACAAATCTGTTAAAATTTACATTACTCTTTTCATATGTATACATTTTCACAAATCAATATTCTTTTATTGATTTTCACAAATCAATATTCTTTTATCAATATTCTTTTATTCTTCATATGTAATATTCATTTGTGTCCACTGGGCAGCATTTCTAAGGTGGAAGTAGTATGGCAAGAATGCTGAAAAGATAAAGGTACTATTCAACGATCTGTTTAAACCTAACTTTGCCAAAGTTACGGCTGTGTGAACTCGCGGATTTCTGAGTATTATTTTCTTGTTGAAATCAGTTTGTTAGTTACAAGGCAGACATGGGACAGGTTCTGAGCCAAGTTACTGGAAAAATAAATAAACTGAGACAGATGTATATCTTTTGATTGCTTTTTCTATATGGTTCACCATCTTGCCTTCACACAAGCAAAACATAGGCAAAAAGAAAAAGGGAGAGAAAAATCTCACTTTTGTTGCTGTATAGACTTATCTCGTCTCATTAAAGAACCTGCAGCTTTGATGGGCAGAACTAGATTTTGTGGAAACCAAATTTACTTTGGAGCCTCTGGTTCCAAGTGTATGCTACAATTCAGTCAACCTGCCTCCTCTAACCCTCCCCATTCCTCTCTGCAAGGGGAGGAAGCTATTCCACAGACGTGAGAACACCAGAAACCAAAGAAAATCCATTCAAAAAAGAGATAGCGGGAGCATTCCAGTTAGTTGAGGCTCTCATCACAAGCACCAGAATATATTCTGACTAGCGTCACCACTAGAGGAACACTTCACAGAATCCTAGGGAAAGACAAGCACCAGAACAGTCTAGAGGGCCTGGGAAACTGCGTATCAAAGAGGGTCTCTTTAGGTCTCTGGCTGCAAAACTGTTCAGTTCCAACACTTTTCTGCCCTGAAGTTGCTCTTTTCTGGGTTTTTGAAAATACATTTAATAAAAGTCCCCAGTAACAAAGTCCACAGTCCTTGAAAACACTAGTTTTAGTGATGAAGACAAAAAGCACTGGTCTAAATCCACACTCACAGCAGGGATTCTTTGGTCATGCTTAGGTTAATGTCCACCATTAGACAAGGGCTACTGTATCTTGAGTGATTGTCTTTCCCAGATCATACAGAATGAAGAAGGAGTAATATCTAGGAAGCCAGGATTTCATCACAAAAAAGAAGGAAGATATCAATGCCGGGTAGACAAGAAGTACGAGATACATACAGTGACATGCCAAACCGAAGCTCACTGTGCTCAGCCGCTCACCAAAAACTCCACTCCTGCCACTTTACTGCTGGAAATGTCCTTGCCTATAACTTTGCCAATTTTTGGAACAGGTATGACAGGGAAGCATTAACGTTAATAATGCATCATATTTTGTTCTATTTCCTACAAGTCATCATTCAGTGTCAATCAAAACAGCTATGAATGATTTTCCCAAATCGTGATACTGATTATATATATTTTCAGGAACCAGGCAAATAGGTAGAGCTCTTCTTGAAAAAAAAGTTAACAAACCTAAGCAAATCACTAGAACTAACCCATATGTGAAAACTCAGAAATTAACTAATATGCAAAATCATTTCTCAAATAAAGCCACATATCATAACCTAATTCTACTCTGGATTTACAAACCTGCTAAAATTTGCATTACTTTCTTCATATGTATACATTTTCAATAAAGCATTATTCTTTTATTGGTATGTAATATTCATTTGTGTCCACTGGGCATAGACCAGGGCAGGGAAAATCTAGTGCCTTCTATAGAAGATAGTGGAACAAAAGGTATGGGTTGAAAAATGCTCTAGTGTTAATTTCATCAGTGTGCAGCCTGGAATCCAGTGTATACCAAGCTCTGATGCAGGTGAGACTTCTAAGATTTCATAATAAGGTAAGCCATGATTCCATGTCCAGTGCAGTGCATGGAAATTTATAGAAGAAAGATAATGTCTTGCTTTCAGTATCTCTTTTAAAGGTGCCCAATATTTTCTGTGACATTTTGGCTTCAGCAATATATTGAATGCATGTCCCTAGAAAATTATTGCAATGTTCCCAAGTCCCTTCTTGTCATAATGCTGCCTTCCAAAATTATCAGTGGCCTTACAGAATTTAGATGTTTTCAAAATTGAGGAAAAGAGAAATGCTGGCAATAGAGCCAGCTTGGGGCTGAAACACTGCTGAGTTAACTTACCTGACTCCCAACAAGCAAAATAAAGACCAAAACCTCTAGTAATGAAAAACTATACATATAGTGTGTGGTTAGTGCTTTCTACTTCGGATATGTGCAGAAGAGGGGAGAAACAGGTTTTTCATTACTCTTGGCATTTGGGGAATTTGCTAGATGATGGTATCAAAAAGCAAAAAATATTGTTCACTGAGTGTGAGTGCGGATCTAAATTCAATCGCCAGGAAGGAAAGTGAAGACAACTTATTGAATGACAGGGAAAAACAATTTAAATGCACTTACTTATTTTAATTGATAAAAGTTGTACATAATTATGACCTACGATATGATGTTGGCATTATGGGATGGCTAAGTCAAGCCAATTATCATGTCCATTATCTCATATACTTATCTTCCCGGTGAGAACGCTTACAATCTACTGTTCACAATTTTCAAGATATAATACATTTTTGTTAATGATCACCATCTCCTAAAATATGCCTCAAAAGATCTGTTCCCCTTTTCTAACTGAAATTTTGTGCGGTTTGTCCAACAATCTACCATTTGCTAGGAAATACACACCCAACCCCTGATAATCACTCGGCTTCTATAAACTTGTCTTTTTTTATATTCCACACATAAGTGAGACCATGTGGTATTTATTTTTTCTGAGGCATACTTCACTTAACATAATATTCCCCAGGTTCTTCCATACTGTCATGAGTGACTGGATTTTCATCTTCTTTTAAAGCTAACTGTCAGTGGCATAAATGCATGCTTGGCAAGCACAAGGTCCTGAGTTCAATTCCTGGTACAAAAAAACAAAAAAAAAAAAAAAAATGGGCCAGGGATATAGCTCAGTGGCATAAGTGCTTGTCTGGCAACTGGCAAGCCCAAACTCATGAGGTTTTTTTTTTTTTTTTTTTTTGGTTTTTCTCCGGTACCAGGAACCAAACTCATGACCTTGCGCTTGCCAGGCAGGCGCTTTGCCGCTGAGCTAAATCACCAGCCCCCAAACTCATGAGTTTGATTCCCAGTACAAAAAAAAAAAAATTTTTTTAAATAAAGCTATCTGGTCCATTTCCTCACCCGTTCATCCCTTGATGGACACTTAGATTGACTCCACATCTTGGCTATTGTGAATAGTCATGCACTGAACCTGGGAGTACAAATATCTCTTTTGCAAGTTGGTTTTATTTATTTTGAATATATGTCCAGGAGTAAAACGATTGAATCCATTTGTACTACTGTGGGAATATGAAATGATGTAGCTCCTAAGGAAAACATAATTCCTAGAAATACATAAATGTTTAATGTATTTTAAATATTTAAAATATTGAATGTCAAATACTCAAAATATTAATTAAAATATTACAGTATTATACAGCAATTCCAAAATAGGGACTCGAAGAGATGTTTACCTATACTTATAACAGTATTATTCACAATAGTCAGAAGGTAGAAGTAACCCTTGTTCATCCTCAGATAAATGGAGAAACACAATGTAGTATATATGTACAATGAAACTGTACAAAGAAGGAAATTCTGACACTTACTACAATATAAATGAACCTTGAGAATATTTTTTCCAACTAAAATTAGTCAGAAAAAGACAAATATTGAATGACTGCATGTATATATTAATGGTGGTTAAAACCATTGAGGCAGAAAGTTGAGTGGTACTTGAGTGGCTGGAGGATGGAGAAATGAAAGTTGTTTCATCGGTATAGAATTTTGCTTTTAATATAATGAAAAAGTTCTGAGGATTAGTTGCATATATAATAAACACAAGTACTACTAAACTGTACATTTTAATGTTAAGATGGTAGATGTTATGTATAAATTAAAATGTTAAAAAAGAAAACCACTATTCCAACAGGAGGGAAGCAGGGAGATACTATGATAGGGAGGACCAATCACAAGATATGTAAGTGCCTCAGAGATCAGGCAAAAAACTTTTTTTAATTTCTTGTACAGTATAGGGAAGAGTAGATGAGACTATAGAGAACTTGGTGTGGGAGAGGGGGTGGGCAGGTGGCATGACTGGCAGTTGAGCAGGAAATTCCTTCCTTGCAGTCAGCAGACACTCAGAAGAGGCACCAAGGAGGGATTGTTCCTATTGCAGTGCTCGCTCCAGGTGAGGGTAGGTCAAAGTTCAGGGGCTGGGGCTGGGGCTGGGGAAGGAGATAGGGGAGGAATAGAAGCTTACCTAAAGCTTAGTGAAGTCACCTTAACTGGCATCTTGTCCAGTTTACTAATTAGAGACAAACAGGGTAGCTAGTCATGTATGAAATAACGAATGAGAATTTGTAGGGTCTATGTATGGCTTCAACAGAGGTACACAGGGGTGTGTAAACCATATGGGTAAGGAAGATTCTTTTCACTAAGCCATTTCTGATGAGCATAAAGGCTTAAGGTAGGAAGAGTTTCTTAATTGTTGCTGTTTTCCAGGAGTTCAAGGCCCAGCTGAAATCCCACACTGTTAGAAATGTGGTGTAATAAGACACAAATAGAGAGCTGGAGCGACAAGCAGACAGATTGATGCCAGTGCTGTGCACCTTCATAGCTGCTATCTCTGGGCCTCAAGCTACCCCATTCAACAGTCAGCTTAAGTATCATGTGAATGAAGACACTGACATGACTCAACACAAGTCTTTGAAATTTCTTTAAAAAGTGTTTTGCCTATGTTCTCCAGAGAAACAGAACCAAATAATTAGAGTGTGCTCCAAGCTGAGATTTATTCTATTGACCCACATAATCAGAAGCTGAGTAGTCCTATAATGACCATTTGTAGGTGGAGAGCAAGGTAAACTAGCAGGTGCTCAGACTCAGGGGAGAGAAGCCTCAGAACAAGAGAGACAAATGATGCACCCAGTCTGAGGCTAGAGAACCGAAAGGCTCCTGGAGAGCTGCAGGTGCAAGGCTGCCTTCAAAGGCTGAAGAACCTGGAGTCTGACCCCCACGGGTGATAGCAACAGAAAACTGTAACAACTCAGAAAGGATCGAATGTGAGCAAGGGCTAGCTTCCCTCTTCCTCTGCTTTTGCATTCCACTTGGGCCCCCAGGCTATTGAATGATACCTCCACAAAGAGGAAAGATCTTCCCCACTAACTCTGCTGACTCAGATTTCAGACTTGTTTCCAAACACTCTCAAAGACACATCTAGAAGCATGCTTTGACAATTTCCTAGTCATCCCTAAATCCCATGAAGTTGACAGCCAAAATTAACCGTTGCAAAAAGAATGAAACAGTAAAGGGTGTAGAGTTAGCTCAAAAGGAGAATGCTTGCTTCATATGAGTGGGATCCAGGTGGGCTCCTCAACAATGTAAAAAAAAAGAGAGCAAAAAGAAATAAGGAAGGAAGGAAGGAAGGAAGGAAGGAAGGAAGGAAGGAAGGAAGGAAGGAAGGAAGGAGGGAAGGAAGGAAGGAAGCCTGTACCCACTTAATGAGTAAGTTAAAAGGGAAAGAGAAGTACTTTACCCTTGAAAAGTCAAAGACCACTGTCTAAAACATTTTGCCCTTTCTGCCTTGGGAAAGCCTGAAGACATGTGTTCATGTGGTAATTCTGAGTGTACTTTAAAGCTGTAGAGGAAAAGATATAGAGAGGCTTTCCACACTTTGGTATTCCTACAGAGGCAAGATAAATAGCCACCAAAGACAGCTGTTTGACCTAGATGTATCAACATCCTATACTTGAATTCATCTTAGTGCACAAGCCATTTACTATTCTGACTAGAGGAAAAACTGCCTGTTCAAAGTGGGGAAAAAGTACAGCTTTACTATTTTTTTAACTTGTTATTCTCACTTGGGGAAAACAATGGCTTTCAAATATATTGGTTATTCTGAGATATGGGTAAGAACTTTAAAAAAAAAAATACAGTGAAAAGCCTGGCTATAGTTTTGAAAAGAAAATGATTGTATGCTACAGAATATTTCTGATATCTCAGGAAGGAGACTATGCAGCACATGTTCATCATTCTCATTTTAGAATTCTTCATTCCCTCAAGATCTCTGTACTCTTTAAAACAGGGATTTTCTACCATGGGCAGTTCGGAAACTCAGCGGACACGAGACAAGTGCCTTGGACTGCGGCTATCACTGGGTTTGAGGTTGCTACTGACATCTAGTTGGGATCAGTGACACTGCTGAAAGCCCCCAACCCACAGTGCAACCCCACAATAAAGAATTATCCACCTGGAAATCTCAATAAGCTTGAGAATCACTGAAATTAGAGAAAAGGAAGAGATTTGAGAAAGGTTACACCTTTGTGGGAAATCCTGGATCCCTGGCAGTTGTAAGTACCCAAAGAATTGGCCATGTCAAATTGAATACAGTTTTATTAAATAGCATACAGAGCTCTATAAATCTGGTGTGGACAATTCCATGAAGCACAGAGACCAAATCTAGACTTTTTCATCTTTTCTTCTTAACTGGATGCAGTTTGCCACACGAAGCGGGGCTGATCTACCTTACCTACCTAGGAGATGTTGAGGAACTGGTGGTCACCCACCTCACGGAAGCATTACCTCAGTACTGCAGCTCATGGGAGGTAGAACTCAAAAACCTGCCATTTCATGGCAACTTAGTATGTGGGTGTTATGGTTTATGTCTGCGTGTCCCCCGAATGCCTCATGTGGACATGGGGCAGGCTATTAGAGTTGAATGATTGTGGGTGTGAGAGCTACACCCACCCTGGGGTGGATAGTTTGCATATGTAAGGGAGAGGAAGAAGCTGCTTGGGGCATTCCTCCCCCATTCTGCCCTGGTGGGTGCTTGTGGCTTAGCTGTGTGCTGCCGCCCTGAGATGCAGCCCTCTGCCACGTGCCACTCTGCCTTATAATCTGCCAAGTACGGATTGAAACTTCCACGAACTGTAAGCGAAATAAACCTTTCCTTCCTTAATTTTGGGTGTCAGGTATTTTGTCCCAGCAGCGAGAAAAAAGTAACCAAGACAGTGGGTGAGTAAGTATCAGCCTCAATCATCATATCCCATAACTCTAAAAAGGCTTGTGTGTACAAGAATAAGCAATTCAATTGCAAGCTCAAAGCAATTTTTTATAATTTTTTCAGTCCTCAGTACATATAAGTATTTCTTTGACCCTGTCTTCTGTCTCTTTTTTGCTCATTCTGTTTTGGTCATGCTAGTCAACTTGGTCTCCCTCCAATGTAGCAAGCGTGTGCCAAGCACACCAGCATACTCTTGGTTACCTACATGTCCCCTCTTAGAATGTTCTTCAGCTGGAAAACTCCTACCCCTTTTCATATCTCTGCTTGTAGGATATCCTCACTGATCACTTACGGATATCCTGTTCCTGTACAATTTGGCATTTTATGGAGTGTAATCAAAACATAAGGTGAATGTTTAAAAAATTGCTGTATTACAGTGAAAGACCATTGTCTTTAATCCCCCTCACTCTGAACATTGATCCCATCCTTTTTGCCACTTTCTGAAACAGTACTACAAGTTTTCTTTCGGAGTACCTTAATTACACTGCTGTGAATGCCTTGAGGCCCTGATTCAATCCAAAATATTTACCTTTCATAATTTTATTTTTTTTGCTTTGGGGAAAAGGTACACTTTGGACAGTGCCAAATTTATTGAATAAGGTGGATACAGACACATCATTATGTTTTAAGAGCCTGCCTTCTCATTATATAGCACTTTGCAGCAGCATTCACTGTACTTTTTATCATGACTAATTAAAACAATCACAAAAGAGAACTTACAGAACTGCTTCAGAAAGTGGCAAGAATGATGGGATTAATGTGTTCAAAGAGAAGAATATTTTCAGAGGAATTAATGTTGCTATGTCTTTCACAGTTATAAATTGTTTTTATTTTAAATATTCTCCATATTTTGTTCACATCTCATACACATATATTTGCTTATTGTATCTGCTCTCCTTCACTAGAATATCGGCCCTCTGAGGCCAGACACCATCTCTGAATGTCTAGTTTCTAGAACACTACCTGACACATTCCTGGGCATTCAATAAAAGTTTGTAAGAGAAATGTTTTAAATACCGTTTCATTTTCCTACTCTTCTCTCTATTTTTCTTCCTACATCCTTAAATTAGTTCTCCCTACATCCTTAAATCCACTAATTTTCTGATATTTATCTTATCTATTTTTATTTCTTTGACTACATGTTAAAGCAGCTGCTGTTACTAACCATTTTACTGGTCTTTGGAGCTAAGGAGTTTGCTGAACTTTCAATAGACAAATTATAAACAGCTGTCCTAAATGATGGTTCTGGGTGCCATGGAAAACACAAAGCAAACAGGAGGGAGCCTAAATTTTCCCAGTCAGAGAAAAGTGGGGGAGGCTTTTATGTGAGGACACACATGATCTGTACTGTGCTGATGAGCAGTGCTATAGGCGGTCACGAAGATGGTTCTGCCTGTAGAGATGATGGAAGATCTCCTGCACGATGATGAAGAACTGGTGCTTGAAAGAAACTAGAAAAACAAGCAAATGTTGAACAGGCAACATTACTGACAAAAGACAGTCCAAGAAGATTTATGAGAAAATAAATGACAGATTGGTTATCCTGAAAGAGTTTGGTGGAAAGACAGATAGAGACCTGAAATGAATTAAGTAGCCTCAATTTCAGTGACTTAACTGTAATGTAATGAAACAACAGCTCCCACTCTTCCTGACAATAACTATAATAGTAGTGATAGCAGGGACACCACAGCAAAAGTCATAAAAGGGTCATTTTTAGGGAGAAAAATGATTAGTTTCTGTCATACTGTGTTTAAGATGCGTGGTGGAACCCTGTTCTTGGTTTTATAACTTCACAGCTTTGTTACAAATTCCCCTCCTGGGAGTTCTAAAATACAAACAATTATGTTGCCTCAGAGAGTACACTGTATGCTTTTCCTATAAGACTTCTGATTGATACAAAAATCACCAAGCAAAAGTTTTCCCACTTTATTTTTTTATAGCTTTTTACTAATGCTATTCAATTGAACCCTACCTGGCAATATATGGCATTGTGACATATAAAATGCCAATTTTGTACTTCAAAACATGGTTAAATATAAGCAATTTTAGGTCAGTGCTGTAGTGATAAGCACATGCCCTAGAATCACAGAAACTTAGGTTTAAGTCTGGCTCAGATTTATCAGTTGTGTGGTTATCATTCTCTGAGTCTCAGTTTCCTTAACTATGCGAATCTAACAATGATCTGAATGCTGTACAAATGTGGCCCTGTTAAGTAAAGGATACACAGAAATACCTAGCATAATGTGACCCACATCTTCCCCTTCTTCCCTCCTACCATGGAGATATAATATCCCTCCTTCTCTTTCAGGTTGCTGGCGTATATTCTCTCCTTCATCCATGACCCTTGCTTTCCTGACCTCCCCTCCCTTCCATGCCTTTAGCCACTGCTCTTTCCTCTCTGCACTCATGCCCAGGACTTCAGTGTCAGGACTAAACTTGATACCAATGTCCCCTCCTGCCATATTGCCATTCTTTCTTTTCACAAACTTTGTGAATGTGCAATTGCTAATTTCCTTGCAGCTTCCTTGGGGTCCAATCTATCTACAGCTCCTTGTAGTAGAATAACTACTGTACCCCTAAAACTCCACCAAAATGATCACCTCAGCTATTACCAATGACCTCTGAATGAATACACCTAGTGACTCTTTCTCAATTGCCATTCTTTTTCATTTGTTTGAATTATTTGAAACTGGCAGCCATCTGCTCTGTCGTAAAACTCCTCTAAGTCTTCCAGACTTAAAATTGTCTTTGGTGGCTCCTCCATGATGTCCTCAAGGTAATCATCAGTTCGTGTTGCTCGCATACCTGATTTTGCATGTTCCGTCACTCTTTCCTATTTAAACATTTGAATCAATCTTTACATATATCTCAGTTTAGCCATTAAAGGAAGAACATACATGAGTATATAATTTTTGTCAGAAAAAATAAATGGCTGATTCAATGACAACAAGGACTTTTCAGACCAACTGGATTAGAGTCCTTGGAAACTTGTTATAGTGAAGGAATTGCTGCATTCTCTTCAAAAAGGCAGAATTAATCTGTCTGTGGATCTGTGGCTGAGAACCTATCTCTAGGCAAATGTCAGATGATGAGAGATTGCAGGGAGAGCACAAGGAAGGAGGTAAACTGTTTTAAGAAAAAAAAAACCTCTACAAAACAGACGTGATTAATTGGCTTTTCCTGCTGAAGGTTTATCAGTATCATGCATAAGATGCCACTATCTTCATGGAGCACCCTGAAAAATCAACGCCTGGAGCCTTGTACAAGCATGATGGTGCCCATAACCTTCTCTTTTTCAATTTAATCTCATTCAATAGTCCCTCTGGGTATTACAGTATAAGATATGGTTTGCCCAAAACGTGTTTTCCATGAAAACTTTAAACTAGATAATCTTGGTATTACACAAATGCCTTATCTTGAGTTTAATTTAGGGCCCATCTTCAAATATATCTGAAATTATTCATCAAAGTGAAATTATAGAAGATCTAACTGCATAATTCTTAAAATTTCCCATTAAATTCTGTCTTCAAATCATTTTTGTGTTGTCAATTTTTTTCAAAAAATAATTTGTACTTAGGTGAAATATTCAAAGCATGCTCTGTGGTTAGGGAGAGTCTGTTTCTCTATTTACTAGAGAACACATTTCTCAAGTATAATTTATTTTCAGAGCTTTCATTAGAAACTCCAGGAAGATTTTATTTCCCTTAAACAAATCAGATAAGTGTTATTACTATAAGTTGGAATAAGGGCATCTACTTTTAAATTTATGGAGTATTTTAATTTGAAGATGATGCATTCTGATAGGCCTCTGATGACAATGGCTGTAACTGGAACAGCTTTCTTCTGTCTTTTATTTAAACATAACTGTTCTCTTATTATTCCGTGCTCTTTCTCTATTTCCTAATATAGCAGCAACAAATCCTGTCTCCAGTTGGCAAAAAAACAAGTTTTGTGAAATATTATACTTTTTTCCAGTGAAACAAGAATTTTTCATCTCTTGAAAGAAAATTGAAATAGGAACTAACAGAAAATTAGGCTAAAATCACCTTGTCAGAAATGACTGAAGGCTATGGAGAAAATGAACTAGAAAAAGCAAAAACAAACACACAAATGAATATAAATGGATAGAACCAGACGGCAAAGAGAAGCAAATAGGTCTCTGAGGAAAACAGCAAGGTAGCAAATGTTTAGAAAGTATACCAGACACCTCTCCTCAGCAATACTGACTTCCAGGCACATCCGGCCAAGCCCTTACCAAAATTTCAGCCTTATTGTGTTTCTTTCCTTCATACATGCATGCCAATCAACAGATCTCTACTCTGCCTTCCCTTGGCAGCAAACAAAACTGATAAATATTTGGCATTGCCCACCCAAAGACAAGGGCTGTGCAGGAGGCCAAGAGAGCAGAAACATAGATTGTGATCCCTGGTCTACTTATCATTGTCTGTAGAAGGCAGAAGTGTTTCTTTCTTTAAAAAAAAGATAGGAAAACAGTGCACAATTATTCCATCCCACATGGTGATATGCACCAAATAATTTGCACAAGCAAGTCATCTGTGTGGGGAAGATGTCAATACTGTGAGTGGGTTCAGAGGTCTGGCTATGGCCTGTCACCCAACTCAGGATCTAACACATGAGTATTTTGTAAATGTTTGCTCAATGAACAAGGGAAAGAATGGAAGAATTCTTCGGTAGATAACATTAGGTGGGCCAGGGGAATTAAGAAAGAACACTTAAGAAAGAACACTACCCTGTGATGAAGAAGGATAAACTTGAGTCATTTGTAGGAAAACAGGTGTATTTTGAAACTATAATGTTATCAGGAAGCTGAGCTTGAGTCTGGCACCTTAGACCACTAGGTCACCCCAACACCTAAAACTGTAGTGTTAAGTGAAATAAATCAGATACACAAGCTTAAATTTCACATAATTCTCTTAGATGAAAGACCCAAAATATAAATAAATTGAAGACAAAAATAAAAGATAGGTAATAGGACAGGGAGATAGATCTCTTGCAAAATGGAAGGGAGACAAAGAGACAGAGGGAGAGAGTCAGAGGGGTGAGCATAGGGATGAGAAAAGTAGTAAGCTCTGTTCTGTCCAAGTACCACTGCCCAAGATGAATGCAACCATTATGTACCGCAAACATAGACTGTAATAATAAAAATAAATTGTTTAAAAACAAAGAAAATTTGAAGTGTTTGTTATAAAATACTCTCATCAATTTCTGACCCTGAAACATAGTGGCTGCTTTATAAATATGTGGTAGATTTAGCAGTAAGCCATCCAATCAGAGGCCATTCCATAATCTGTGGGACACAATGCAAATGAAACTGTAGGGCCTTTTGCATAAAAAAGTAAAGAAAAAATATTATTGAAGATGCTAGGGTAAGATACTAGACAGTTCCTACCTGGTGGACTAATAATGGTTTGACTCTGAAGTTTTTAGACTTTACAACGGTGTGAAAGCATATTCACACAACTTTCAGTGTAGCGTTCAGTAAATTACATGAAATATTCAATGCTTTATTACGAAGGGGCTTTATGTTAGGTAAGTTTTGTCCAAAAGCTAATATAAATGTTCTGAGCACATTGTGGTAGGTTAGGCAAAGATATGTTTGTTAAGTGTACTATATAAAGATTTTTTTTCCATTTTATGCCTTTAATCTCAGTCTTTCTCTCTCTGTCTCTCTCTGTCTCTCTCCCTGAACTTTTTATGATGTTTTTATCTATTTAAAATAATTCTAAAAATAAAAATTTTACATCTTAAGATGAATTTTACAATTCATCTTTATATTTGGTAATGCTAATTCTAAATGCAAATATAAGCATATACATAGGAACTTCAATATATGAGAATTTAAAGAATGAAAGACATGCATTTCATTCTTATTACACCAATGGAAACTTTTCACAAAACTAACTCAAGGATTTGGTTTTTTGGTTTTTTTTTTTTTTTTTCTTTTTTTAGCTTCTTAAAACACTCTTTACCTTCAGTGTTCTGGTAAATAAGGACTACAAGAAAAGAAACTATGATTGCCCTGTCTTTCCTAGTCTTTCTAATTTCAGTGGATGGCAAAGAGGCATAAATAGGACAAGATATGTAGGGTTCCTTAGTTGTTCACATTTCTAACAATAACCTTGCCTTCATTCTGTTTTCTAAGCAACTTCTTGTGCAAGTGCAAAGCAAGGCCTCCCAGGCTATCAGCATACCCACTGTTCCTGCTGTAACAAGCTTATCTTGTAGTTATTTTTCATCTTGCTGAACTAATGTACATCAGGACTCCTCAAGAATTCTGTGCCCATGGGGCCATCATGACTGCTGGATGCATACAGGGCAACAATAAACTACAGGAAGCTATTTTGCCCCATATTGTCTCCGCTCATGAATATGCTCCATGGTCCCATTTTACCTCATCCACAAAACACAATTGTCAGACTGGTGTGTGAAGTTCAGAGGTCAGAGTATAAGCTGGTATAAAGATAAACCAAGCTCAGAATCTAAAACACCATGAATACTTTGTAATTATTTGTTGAATGAATGATTAAAAGAATACAGATGAGTACCAGGACAGCAGGGAATAAAATTATTAAGAATCACAAGACAGAAACAGCAGAGCATTTAACCAAGTGTAGGGCCCAATACAATTGCAGAGATCTCAGCTGCCTGAAGCTAGCCTTATATCCAATAAATTGAAAAAACTAAAGCAGAGTAGCAATATATGGCCACATCATTATGATATTGATATGAGTAACAACGTAGCAAACAGTTTGTAAGTGCTTCCAGTGGCCAGGAAACATTCTAAGCTCTTTTATTAGCACTAATCCATTTAGTCTAAATAACTACCTCATAAGGCAGTAAATAATATCCCTAATTTGAAGATAGTGTACCATTTTGATAGGAGTACAAGTGTCTGGCTCCAGGCTTGATTATTAACCACAAAACTATACAGTTTCCAGCTTTCACTTAACATATCCTGTTGTAAGTGATTTGCATAGATTATTACATAGATTTCTGTAATTAAATCCTCATGATTTGCCTTAAAGACAAGTGCTACTATTTTTGTGATTTTATAGAATAGGAAAATTGCGTCTTGGAGGGTATAAATTACTCTTCTATTATCAAAAACCAAACAAGTACTGGAGATGGATTCCAAATTTAGGTCAATCCAACTCCAAAGCTTATGTCCTTAACCTTTATGCTGAGTACTTCCAAGAAGCATTTCTCCAGAAGATACAGACTTAATAAGAATAAGCCATGTGCTAAAAACACAATTGTACCAGTCAAATAATTCTTACACAATATTTTCAGGGTGAAGTCCTGACTGCCATACAAAGATGAAATAAATATGTGTCAAAGATTTTATTTAGCTTATTCAATAGTGAAGAATCCAGAAAAACATATAAAATTAGCTCAAAGGAAAATCTGAAGGACACATAAATAGTCATCAAGAATGCTGAAATAGGGGGCTGGGGATTTAGCTCAGCGGCAAAAGCGCCTGCCTGGCAAGCGCAAGGTCGTGAGTTCGGTTCCTGGTACCGGAGAAAAACCAAAAAAAAAAAAAAAAGAATGCTGAAATAATTTGCCAACAGGTGTAACACTGATCTATATCTATGTGACAAGGGTCAATTACATTTCTCCTGCATAAAATTTGTTTGTGTCTTTACGGAGAGGAATCATGTACATCACTGTCAGCTTTCTAAAACTTATAAAATGATAACATATCTCAAAGACTATGAAAAATTCTGCCTCTAATGAACTAAGATGCTCTCCAGAAGAGGCCTCTAAACATTTTCTAACTTTCCATTGAAAGGACACTCCTTTAGTAATCTTTTAGCGCATTTCTCTTTTTTTTTTTTCCACAAATTTCCCTGATCTTCTCTATTTCTTTATTTTTTGTTGAATACACTAATAAAACCTCAACGCTCACTGGCCAAGACAACTTTCTACTTGCCTGTGCCAGAAGAAGTTCCATAATGAGGACCATAAATTATTAGTAATTATCCTCAACTGATAGCCTTCATGTACCCTTTTTGTGTGGTTATATCACTGTCCCACTCTAAACAACAACTATGGTAAACATCATCTGCTCCCATAAAATATTACATCACAATCACAGTAATCTTCAAAAACTTTAGCTACCAGCAAGGTATGGGTACTCACTGATCAGAAAAGGGACTGTATATAAGCAGTAATGATGTTGAATAGTGCTAGACTCTAGTAATGGATCATGCAAATGTCTAGAGGTCCTGGGCCAGGGTTAGAGACACAGATACAAGGGCATTCAGTGATTCATAGCATGACTTAGGGATATTTCAACATTTTAACCATATAGCTGCAGTTCTCCATGTCTACAAGTCACCCACTTTCCCCATCTTAACAGATGACTTCACCTCCTACTCCATAGGCAAAGCAACAGCCATCTGAAATTTTTTAGCTCTCAACTAACAAATGAGTCTTCCTATACTGCATCTATCCCATCCTTTTCTCATTCTGGAGTGTAAAAAAGAACATCTAAGATATATAGAGATATAACGAGTATCAGATGTCATTTATAAACAGGTTGATGGATGAAAAAAAGAGAGAAATAAGATTGAGCTTTAAAAATTCAGTAATACAGAGAATGTGCAAGCAATCATGAAAAGGAAGTAGACACCCCTGGTTGTCCCTTTTATGTTTTATAAAACTACAAGGCAGCGTGAATAAGAGTGATCAAATATACATAGGTTCTGTAAGGAGATCCCTCCAAGGAAAATTTGCATGAGTCACTTCAAAAGGTTCCCGGCTTGAATACATTAAGGAGCCTGATTATAAATTCAATTGAAATGAACCCAAGGGACATTTGTAATACATCAAATCCCTAAAAATAAGAATTTTATGTGCACTTCAGATGAGTAGAGAAATTGAATTTATTTTGAGGACATCACAAAGATGCAAAAGACCAGAAATGCTAGGAAAACATTTTAGACTTCCACTTTGGCAGATAAAAATGCTATTCATATCTTCCGAAGTGAGTCGTGTGCTAGGCATGTAGATGCATTGCAAAAGAAATAGACCTACAAGAAGTAACAGACTAGGTACTAGGTTTAACATCTGCTACTAGAATATGAAGAAACTTGATTACAGAACACTGAAAGTTGGCATTCTCATGCACTACGTTTTGCACCACCATGCCCAGCTAGACCAGTACTTCTCAAACTTGAACTCAAACTAGAATTTTCCAGACTATTTGATATAACACAGATTGCTGGACTTCATAACCAGAACTCTTATCCCAGTAGGTCTGGGATGTAACCTGAAAATTTGTACTTATAACAAGTTTCCAGATGATACTGGTGCAGTTTTGAGAACCACAGGTCTACATTATACCTGAAGCTAAAATAAGCCAAGGCAAGCATACTTGTTTGAGTGAAGGGAGGGGAAATAAAAGGATAAGTTTTTTAAATCCCTACTTCTGAAGAAATAATTCCTAAAAGCTTTTGACCAAATGTAATACTAATTAATTCATGATATTACAATTGAAGAAAATAAATTGTCCTTTCTCAAAGTCCCTTGGCTCTATTTTTCCAGAAATCACATAATTTTTTGTAGATTGCTCCATATTTATTCACCTTTTATGGTTTTTGCCATTTTCCTAAGGTTTCTCTTTCCCTAGCACCATTGTCCTTGGATTGATTTCCTGACACTTACTTTAGCTTTACTTTCCTGATTCTTGGAACGCCTCCTTTCCACCCAGCATGTTATTCTGCTGGTGTCAGTAAACTGCTGACTCCCCTGGATTCTCTGTATTGTTTGATTTGATTCTCAACTTATTTTAACTCCCTGTAGATCAGGTTAACTAAAAGTGAGCATTCTAAACTAAAATCGGATGACTGAAGCAACATAGATGGGATAGTCTCAATTTAGAATTGCCCAAAGGGTCAAAATGTCCACCTACACAGCACAAACGCATTGCTTGTCTGGTTTGGCTGCTGAGCAGAGGCGACCAAAAGGATAACAATCCTGTGTGTCCTATTCAAGGAGGTAATGGATATGACAAGATGATGCTATATAAAGACCTACCCTGGAGTCTGCACTTATAAAATATGAGAAGACACTGCAATTGCTGCTATCTTAAGGAAGAGAAGAGTTAACAAAAATAATAGGGATGAGTGAGAAAGATAAGTTTTAAAAAAATAAGTAGAAAACTGTTGTTTGAAAGTATATCCCAACAAACATTAATGGACACCTCTGTCACTGGATTCAAAATACACTAAATAGTGTTGGAGGAAGGGATGGTGGGAGAAAGAAGGTAAGAAAGAAATATATCTAAAATAGGAAAACTCACTTAATTTTTAAAATTCAAATAGTGATGTAGGGGGAGAGACACCCTAGGTAGGGAAAAATATGGTGAAGGCCTCTTTGAGCTTTATTAAAAATTAATGAGATATGTAGCAGCACAATTTGTAATAGCTAAATCTTGTGAACAACCCAAACGCCTATTAATCAAGGAATGGATAAATAAGATGTGGTCTTTTTATATGATGGAGTACTACTCAACCAGGAAGAAAGATAAACTTGAGACTTTTATAGGTAAACGGACACAACTTGAAACCAAACTCATCAGTGAAGAAAAATCAGACTCATGTGTAAACATAATACTGTCTCCCTGATGTGAGAAACTGAAAGAGTAAATAAATTCTAAAATATGCAATAGATATTGTGAAATGGGAAGAAAGTGTTCAAAAGAAAAAAGGAACTAGGATGAGTGAAAAGAGAAAGGACAGTAGGGAAAAAGGAAAAAAATGCAAGTCAGTTACACTATTAGTGTCTCTTAGTTCATTAAAACGTAAGGTTTGTGCTAGTACATATTGAAGAAGTTTTTATGCCCATATTTGTACCCTGAGCAAATACTTTAAAGATAACATGTAATGTATTAACTATGGTCATTCTCCCATTATTTTGTTATGAAATTTTGTTTTACCTTTTTTTATAAAATAAAATAAAAATAAATAAAATGAATAAAGTAAAGTTTAACAAGGCAGTTTTGACCTCTGTAGCCAGTCTCCAGCAATTAGAGGAGCTAAGGCATCTGGACTCAAGTAATTAGGAGGACAGAGACAAAGAACTCAGGACCAGCAAGCTCCTAGCTAGCAAGATTAATGTGAGTATCTCAAACTCCGTCTCTACTTGATCCTTTAGCTTAAAGTACCTGGCCAAAAACCCCCACCATTATTCTTAAAATTCCACCAAAGGACAAGGAAAGGGCCAGTGGCCTGAAGAAATCCAAAGTTAGTATGAAAGACAAGCCAGGGAGCCAATCAGATTCCGAGAGCCTTTGTAGGACAAAGATTCTAATGAAAGGAGCTGCAGACAGGAAACTCAGAAGCTATCCATTCTCAAATATTCCACTTGTCCAGAGTAGCTGCCCACCATGTTTGTTCTCCCCACATCATCTCCCTTTTCTCCCATTACCCACTTTCAAATAAATTGTCTTTTATTTTAAACTGCTTCTTTTACCAACACTGAGTTTAGGATCCCTGAGATCTGCAAAGTCCAGCAGAGCATGGTGTGAGGCAGCAGAGCAGCGGCTTGCTGTCCACCCCCGGACATTACAGTGTACACAGCACAGCATGTGGTATAACACTCCCAGATGCTACAATAAAGTTCAAGTGTTCTAAAAATTTTCCCAAGCACCTCAAATTGATTTCCCATGGATTATACTTCGAAGATCCCCTCCCTAAACAACAAAATTGGTTTCTAAAAGATTTGTAAGTACTATGTCTGTTACAGTTTTATGTGACAACTGGGATGGGCTACGGTTACTCAATCAAGTTACTCAGTCCCACACTAATCTAGGTAATGCTGAAGATATTTTTTGAAATGATTACAGTTGATCTTCAGGAAAAGAGGTTTAGAAATCTGGGTCGGCCCAGTTCAACCTGTTGGTAACCTTTCAGAGCAGAGATGACGGCTCCCTGTCGAAGAAATGCTGTCTGTAGCTTGCTGCACTGGCATGAGCCCAAACTCACGGCCTCAATAGATTTTAGATACGTCTAGCTGCTCCCTGCCCCACCACATAAATCAGTGCGGGTAAATCTCTTTATATATCCCTCACTGTCTTCATTTCCATAGTTTGGCTGTGACTGGTATATTTTTCTTATTCATTACATCACATATCTGCATCCCACAGTCCAGTTTTTAAAGACATTGCATCAATTTTATACTTATAAATAAGTATGTCAGAATGCCATGATATAGCTAGAAAGCATTAAAAATTAGTAGAGGACTTCTGTTTAGGGCAGTGGCCATCTCCTGGTTTCCTAATTAAGTTGGAAAAGTGTTTTTTAATAGAGGAAAAGCATTATGTATTGTCCATAAGGCAGCAGAATAAATTCTTTTAAAAAAATACAGAGCTGAGGATATAGCTCAGCAGCACAAGCACCTGTCTGGCAGACGCAAGTTCCTGAGTTCGATTCCAGGTACAAAAAAAACCAAAAATGTGTACAACATACAACATACTGTGAAGAAAATATTCACTACAAAATGGAATTGGTTGCCAGGAAGATGAGTGGACAAGATTCCAGATCTCCAGCCACAGCAAAATCAGAGGCATGCTGAATATAACTAATGTTGGAACACAATAGGTGAGGTGCTCTTTGATGTGCTTCACAGATATTTATTCACATAAGCCTCACAACATCTGCATGAATTAGATGCTAGTAAGTCCATTTTACAGATATAAGACTGAGGCAAGAATGATTAAGCAACTTGCCCGCTGGGCCCTGAAAGCACTCAGCCAGAATAAAATTGAAGCCAAATTTAGCTCCAGAATCTGAACTCCCAATCTTATCTTACCTCATGAGCCCTGAGAACAGGAATAGGTCAATGGGTTACAGGGCTATTTAGACTCTAGCAAAACACCAGCAGAAAGAGAGGAACCCATTCTCAGTGTCATCCTTATCTGAAGTACAAGTGCTAAATGGGGTCCAGGCTCTTAAGGTAGGTAGTATGTTAGACATAGAAGGCAACCACCAGATAACTCTGGGTCATTGCTAGAAATAAAGAAATGTAATCCTTTCTCATTCCACAAGGAATCACTCATTCAACTTCATAATCCTGTCCCACCTAAATATTTCTTAAATATATTCATTTTGTTTCCATCTCCATTATAATGAGCCTGGTCTAAGCTATGAGCACATCTTTCTTGTCTGGTTAATAGGTTAATGTGATAATAGGTTAATGTGATCCCTTTATACACATCACCCCCATACTCTGTTCTCCATAGTGGAAGTAGTGGACTTTTAAAACACAAATGTAAATACATCATTCACTCAATATTTGTCAGTAGTTTTCCATTGCTTTGGAATATTCTCAGTATCCCTACTGTGGCCTGAAGTAGCCCATGTCATCGGACCCCTACTGTCTCCTAGAGACTCTTCTCTTGGTGCTCACCACTGTAAGGAGAAATGGGACCCCTAGCTAGGTTAGATAAGGAATGGAACCCTTTAAGAGGTAGAAGAGATACAACCTCTGTGTCACAGAGAACAACCAAGCTGACAGCTTGTAGTTTCACATCTATGTCTGTGTAAGCTACTGCCCTCCACTGGTCCACTTAAGTTCCCTTTCAAGAAAGTCACTTCCCCAAAGCCGGTGGCTAAACTAGTTGCTGAAAAATTCCCCTATAGCCCACCAGACCCGAGCCCCTATCAACAAGCCCAGTGACCAATCAAGTACTAACCCTCTGCAGGGGGTGAGGATGGGACCCTAACCCTATAAATCCCCGGAGCATCACTGGCTCATACTCAGTAGTGCTCTATCTCTGGGCCCTCCACTACTGGAATGGCTTTTTGCTGCTTCCTTATGAAATACCAGCAATAAAAAGTACTTTCACTTTTCACTGGTCTTTTCTGACTCTTCCTCTTCCTACATCAGAAAGATAAGCCCAGCAAGGGTAAGTCTGGGGACCCCTGGGCTCCAGACCCACCAAGATATAACACTACCATCTGAACAAAATTTGTTCATCAGTTCCTCCAATTCACCGGGATGCTAGTAAATTCTTAAAACCTTTATCACTACTGGTAACTAAACAGCATTTTTGTAATTATGTGACATAGAACTTTTCTAAGAGCTTAGACTCTGTATAGATGAGCCCCCCACACTTACAATGTTTCAACTTGTAATTTTCAACTTTATGATGCTGTGAAAGCCATATGCATTAAGTAGAAACCATATCTGAAATTTTCAAATTTGCTTTTTTTTCCCAGGCTGCTCTCACACCTCTGGAGAGGTGAGGCAAGCCACAGCTTCTAGTCAGCTGCATGATCACATGAAGAAGACATCTGTCTCTCTAGTGTACTGTGTTGCCAGGCTATGATGTTCAGTGGGTTGGATGTAGTAAGCACATTTGCTATTGTGGTATTTTCACTATCAATTTACTGTGGGTTTAACTGCATGTGATCTCATCAAAAGTCAAGAAATGTCTGTACGAGAGAAGGATCTGCTCTGTCATAGTCATTACCACATCTCCTGTGCATGCCAGTGTCTGACACAAAGCTGGCCTTCCAAAAATACTTGTCAAATAGATGAATTCTGTGCTACAGTAATAAATCTACAGACACAGAAGTGCTTCTGTGCATCTCTCCAAAGTGAATACAATGAAACTGTCAAAAAGAATCCAAATCTCTACTTTTTCATTTATACCTGGAACAAATAAAAGAGCCACATGGAGTCTCTGACCTAAGAGAGCTCAGCTTCAAATACTAAACACATAAAGATCACCCACCCTAACAATGACAGAAGACAAATATTAGTAGACAACTGGAACATTTTAGTACTTTTTCCAAAAAGTGATCAATTTGGTGAATCATAATGAATGCCTGCAATGTACTGTGATAATCAGTAAAGTTAGGAAAGATAATGTGTTCATATTCTCAGCTGTATTTACCTGTATGAAAAAGGAAAGACATGAGTTAGGAAAGACTATTTTCAGACAAAAACCAAGAGAGATGAATTTAATTGGAGGTAGCAGAGTTAAAGTAATTAGATAACACCAAAAACAAATGTGTTAGAAGCTATGCTTAACAAGTGCCTCCCCACCCAAATTTAGTGGAAATTTTCAAAGATAAATACATTAAATCAAGCACCGGCAACCTGAGAGATGTCTTGGTTACTTTTCTCTCATTGCTGAGACAAAATATCTGACACCCAGAATTAGGGAAGGAAAGGTTTATTTAGCTTACAGTTTGTGGAGGTTTCAGTCCATACTCAGCTGGCTCCAAGGCAGAGCTGCGCATGGAGCAACTGTTCTTGGTGGCAGAAGACAGCAAAAGCCACAAGAGCAAAAGGGAGGAGTGGCAACAAGCAGCCTCTTTCTCTCCCTTATATGTGTACACTCTCTGCCCCAGGGTGGGTGTAGCACTCACACCCATAATCCCAGCACTGGGCCATGGATCAATCATAAATTCTAAAAGCCCTCCCCATGACTGCGTGAGGCTTTGCGGGGACATACAGACACAAACCATAACAGGAGGTATCCAGAACATCTCATATGAGTATGCCAACCCAAGAGAAGAGCCAGCAAAGCATCACATAACGGAGGAAGAAAATGCAATATCCCTAAAATAAAAGAAAAACAAAGAAAGATAATGGGTTTTCAAGTAGAAAGTCCATTTAGAATTCTTATATAAATTTAATTGCTAAAAGAAAGTCACAACTAAGCAGAGTCACAACTAAGCAGAGTCACAACTAAACAGATTCTGATTCAAGTTTTAACTCTACAAATTTTGGAGAGTCTCTCAAGGATAGCAACATGGGTTAGCTACAAAGAAAAGAAAGAGGAATGTAATCAGTAAAATGTGAAGTTCTCCTTAAGTAGTTGCACCAATCATACTATGAAGCCTAATATACATATTAACAGTTATTAAAGTTAAAATCTCATATGTGGAAAAAATTAATTAAAATATCTAATCATATTGTTACTGGAAACAAGTCATTATGATAAGAAAGACAAAGAGAAAAGCATTTTACACTAGGAAGGTGATGAACTCAGTGGCTGAAAGAAGTCGTGGAGGTCTGGCATCAAATTTTGGCCTTCCCAATGAATGAGATTTGTACATCAAAGCAGGCCACTTAACTTCATGGAGCCCATTACACCTTAAATTGCAATAGCTTCAGAGGATAATAATAATAATAAATAATAATAATAATAATAATAACCCTTGTTATAATCATAATCTACAGGGTTACTGCTACTGCAAGTATTAGATAACACATGTAAAGCTCTTGCCTTGCTAACTAGCTGTTATTAAATGCTGCTCTTAATGCAGACAGAGAACCATAGGTTCAAGTAACCACTCACAACATCAGGTAAAAATAGTAACAGGTAAAAATGCTAAATAAAAACATCAAATTTCAAAGACAAAATGAACAACAGCAAAATAAAATGGAAATCTTAAAAAGTTGAAAAGCTTAACAAAATAGGATAGATATGCAAAATAAAATTGTCATAAAGAAAATGGTAAGTCGCATTTATATAGACATAATTACAGTAGATTTTCTATTCCTTTCCCAGTTTTCAACAGAGAAATAAATATACAGTAATTGTAGAATTATAGCACTGGTATATACCAGTTTTTTGTACCTGATAATAAAAGCATATGTATTACTTTTGGGTACTTGTGGAATATTTACAAAAATTGATCATATTTTTGACTACAGATAAATTCTTGATAATTTCTCTATATGTGTTTAGAAATCACTGGGGCAAAAGAGCCACCCAGGTAGGGAGCTGAATTGGAAGGCCTTTTAGTGATGGACTAAGCATAACACAGAAGCACATGATTTGTCTTCACAAATTCTTCAGGTAACAACAGCAAAAGAATATCTTGGGAGTTGATTGTCAAAGAGAAGCCTGTCTTCTATGAAAAATCAGCTCTGCACAGATGAAAATTAGACCCTCAAGAAGAGCAACAGAGCTTGTTGATCAATAGGGTGGCATTTCATGCATCAAGGTTCCCCTTTCATCTTTGGATTGCCCTCCAGTTACTACATCTCCAAAGTATCATTTTATGTGTTTGTCAAGGATTTTCAAATAAATGCAATGACTTTCCAACCACTACCAGATTAATGAGAACTCTTTGACCCCAGTGTTCTGCTTTAGAAAAAAAAAAATGGATGACCAAGGTAAAAAATCCTTACGATATCCTCACAACTAAGATGGCTTCCCTCTAATCTCAAATGAGTTGATCTGGCATTTAAATTCAAATATATTTGAAAATAACTTGCCTTTTAACAGAGGTGAGTTTTAGTAGATGCTCTCTGAAAATGAGTGAATTTGAAGAAAATTCCTGTCCCATATGGACCACATTACTATACATTCTTCCCCTCATCTCATGCTTTTTCCTTGGCCTCTTTTTTCACCAAGTGTCTCTTTTTCCATGGTGTAAATCCTTCACCTTAAACATCCTAATTTCTCCAAATCTGTTAAATTTTGCCTACACTGATTTTTGCTGTTGTACTGATAAACCACCATTTTGTATTTGGATATTTCTTATATAACCATAAGTTCTATGTCTTATCTCCCGTAAGAAGACTCAGAGAAGGTAAAATAATGCTAGAAAAAGAATTGTGAAGATTACATTGAACTTTATTTAATACTTTTTTACAATCATATTAGAAATATTTTCTCTCTTCTCTGTCATTTTTTCAAATTATTTTAGATCTATAATTCTACTGAGGTGATTTTATTACTTTGTAATAAATTTCTACTGCAATGCTTTAAATTTTTATAATGACAACATATTTTTGCTTGAAATCTAAGGTTAATTAAAAGAACATAATTTTGGCCTTTAGTGTCTACATATTTAAGATTTTTGACATTTTTTCTGACATTAGAATTTCCTAAAGCGCTGGGGAAATAGCTGAATGGAAGAGCACATGCCTTGTATGTACAAGACAATAAGTTGGATCCCTAGCACTGAACAAAATAAATCTCCATACAATATAAGAATTTAACAAGTGTATCTATTATTAATTCCATAAGTATATAATGTTTAAGGCAAATAAAATTTCAAGTTTCATGATAGTAAGCAAACTTTACATGAGATCAAAGGCAAAACCTTATTTGGTGAATGATTACATAGAAAAGCAAACTGAACAAACTTTTACTTAAAGAACTAAACTAAAATCTATTTAAATAATGTAATTCTTTTCATGTTGGTCATGAAAAAAGGCTAAAAATAAAAGAAGAAACATGTATCCATCGAATCAAAGTGTAGGTGATGTCTTATATGTAAGAGAAATGCAAAGACCATTGTTTTTGACACAGTTTTGCAGTTTTTCAGATATAATTTGTTTACTTTATCTGCACATCTTTTAGCTTTTTACCATAGAAGACATCAAAAAGTATGTAGGCAGCGATACTACTTTTTTTGATAAAGGATAAAAATATAAGCATGTTCAGTGTTGCACAGCACAAAGGCTATGAAATGCAAAAATACTTCCCCAGCACAAGGAACTCCAAGAATTGACAGCATGTGTGGGTATCAGGAGGACTCTGACACCACTTTTTCCACTCACCTTACCACACATAAATTCTTCCCACCTCCGGGTGGTGGTGTGCCCATAGAATCCCAGCACTCTGGGAGGCTGAGATGAAAGGTCTGAGCTTAGTTTGCGCAACTTATGGAGTTACCAAAAGTCTGTCTCAAAATTTAAAAAAGGCTGGACATGCAGTGTGAAAGTTCTGGTTTCAATCCAGTACCAAAACCAAAAATGTTCTCCCTTTAGTCTAACATTTTATACCATCCTTAAAGAGAAATTTTATTTTGGAGTGTTCCTGTCTGTTTCATAGTACCAGGGATAAAGAAATTGGAAGAATTATATAGAAATTTAATTCCTTTATATCAACATTGCATGAGATTCTTTTATAAATCTTTCTGAAATTAGGTCAAAGAAACTGTCGAAGTTTATTGAAACATACGTCTTAGCCTAGAGTACGACAAGCTTATTGTAAGTATCCTTGAACAAGAAGAAAAATTATAATTTTGTCTTCAACTGCTGGACTATTTATTATATTTTTAAATGTTTGTAAATCATAATTTATTTTTGCTAGCTTGGTTTTTCTGTAACTGACAGAGGTAAAGTAGTAGATTTATCAGTTTCAACCCATATTTTTGATCAACTTTCACTTTACATATTCCTCTAAATTAGAAATTATCAGCATCTTCCTAAAAACTAAAACTTTTATTTACATAATAATTTCTTTATTTTTAGTAATGCTTACATACTGAAGTTCCACATTTTCTGGTTAATGTACCTACTTCAATTTTTTTTTGTTTTGTATTTTCTAATAACTTTTTTCATCATTTTACTTTTTATTTTTTGTATGCTATAAATGGTACAAGATATTATGTCTTTTAGACTAGAAATTGAAGATTTTTTTTAAAAAGACCTGTCAGAAGATATCTGTGTGTTATTTAGGGGATTTGCCACATATACATACTTGTGATTACTGATATAACTGGATATAACTGATATATCAGTATATCAGTGTAACTGACGTACTTTCACTTTTTTGTGTGCTTCTCTTTGGTCTCAATTTTTAATTCCTTTTTTCTCCTCCTTTTATTCTTTAGGATTGATTAATATTTACTTTTTACATTCTCTTTTCACAATTTTTGTCAATTTTTGGTTGGAAGATGCAAACCCTATTTCTATTCTTTGGTGATTACTATGAAAATTTTAATGTGCACTTAATTTACTGTAGTAAAGCAATACCCTTACAGCCTTCTCAAAAACCCAGGGAGCTAGAATGTTTCAATCCCAATCATGGTGTTTCCTGATTTTTTTTTTTTCCTCCGGTACCAGGAACCAAACTCACAACCTTGCACTTGCCAGGCAGGCACTTTGCCGCTGAGCTAAATCCCCAGTCCCCTCTTTCCTGATTTATAAGTCGTTATCCAGTCACTTAGTTCTATCTTTAGTCTTAGCTCAAGAAATTAGACATTATTATTGAGATTGCAATGTCGGTTAAACTTTGTAAATTTCTTCACCCCTTTGTTTCCATCCCTTTGTTTCTTCTGCAAAAGTTCATCAGAGATACTCTTCAGTTTACTGGCTGGTTTTCTTCTTCAATTGTGTCTAACCTGCTGCTTAACTTAGATGGAGTTTCATTTTTCCCTTATATTTTTATATTTAAAAGTTTTATTCTTTCATTCCTTTTCAAATATCTCTGATTATTTTCAGCACAATTTCAATGTCTCCTTTAATTTTTTTAGATCACATTATAACATGATTGTTTGTGTTTGGTTTTACAATTTCCTAAAATCTCTCTTCTATGAAGCTAGTTAATTATATTGGTTCTTGTTTACAGTGACTCATTTTTCATATGTTTTGTGACATTTTAAATTTTTCATACATATTTTTCAAGAAAACATAGGCATGAATTCTTTGAAAACTTGGTTTAAAGTGTTTCCCTCAAGAAAGATTTCTTTCCTCCTGTCAGGTACTAAGGAACAAAACAAATCCTGGGCATGCTGCAGTTTTCCAAGAAGCTCTGTTTTTTTTTTTTCTTTTTTTTTCTCAGTCCCCACAGGGAATGTGATTATCATCTTGAAATTCACGTGACTGTGGACTTGAAATTCACAATTTTTTAGAGAGAGATGTTTTCCCAGTCCCACTAGTGGTAAGGCACTAACAGTCGGTATCCCTACCACTTACCTCTGGGGACTGGACTTTATTGCAGTACTCTTATACAAGCTCAGACATCTCTATTCAAGGGTCTCAGATCTAATATGTACTCCACTCAGACACAGCTTTTATCCTCCAACATAGGTGTGACCCATGATAATAAGGGCTCCCGGACAAAAGTCAGCTCCCATACTTGCTGACATGTCTATACTCAGGCATTGTTTTTGGCCTATTATAATTTCCGGGTTTGTCTGCCTGCTCAATCATTTTTAAATAAGCTATAAATATTTTTTAGGGCTGGGCATGGTGGC